>NC_088985.1:4686004-5000627 GCF_963932015.1 Anas acuta
CGAAGGAAATCACAACTCCACATTTCCCCTTTGGGGCCAAATTCAGGCAGCACGAGCCAAAACCAGGGGGTTTGGATGGGCTCTTGGTGCAGGGGTGGCATGCAGGGCTGGGGCTGAGGGGCTGCCACGTGCCGACAGGAGATCCCTCTGCGGTCCAACGTCTACGAGGTCTACGCCACGGACAAGGACGAGGGCCTCAACGGGGCGGTGCTGTACAACCTGCTGAAAACCGGGGCCGGGAACAAGGACTGGGAGTATTTCAGCATCGACGCCGTCAGCGGGCTGATCCAGACGGCCATGCGGCTGGACCGGGAGAAGCAGGCGGTGTACAACGTGAGCACGGCCGCGGGATGGTCTCTGGGCTGGGCTGGTGGGATGCAGACCACGCGGCGGGGACAGTGGAAAGCTGGCCCCGTGGTGGAGATGTCACACCACCACCTTAGCAAGGAGCCAGGTGGTTAGCAAGCGCCAGCAGAGGATGCAACGGGGATGTGGTGCGATTGGGAGGTGGGCCACCAGAAGAGTTGCATCCTGGAGGACGTGGTGGGCCAGCTCCTGGCTCAATTCCACAAAAGCCCTCTGCCTCCCAGCCGTCCCCTCTTTGTCCCTGCCTCAGCAATGTCTCTGCACCCTCCTCGCCCTCATGGCTTTGCCCAGGACGGCGCTTTTGCCTCTCTCCCCAGCTGATCATCGTGGCCAGCGACCAGGGCCAGCCCGCCTACGAGACCATGCAGCCCCTCCAGGTCGCGCTCGATGACATCGATGACAACGAGCCCGTCTTCCTCAGGCCACCCGTAAGGCACCGGGGAGGGCACAGGGGGTGCTGGGCTGGGGACACACCTGGTGGAGCACGCACCGCTGGGCATCGCCGCGGGGTGCACGATGGCGTTTGTCCACTTCCAGCCTTTCAAAGCCTAAAAAAAAGCCCCCCAAAGCTCACATGCTGCAGTAACCCTCCCCTCCCTTCTCCCGTGCTCCGGCAGAGGGACAGTCCCCAGTACCAGGCGCTCTCCGTCCCCGAGCACTCGCAGCCCGGCACGGTGGTGGGCAATGTCACCGGGGCGGTGGACGCGGATGAGGGCTCCAACGCCATCGTCTACTACTTCATAGCAGGTGAGGTGGGGACAGAACGGCACAGCTGGGCGAGGAAGGGGGCGATTGCCGTCCCAGCGAGGGTTTGCCTTGCACCTGGTGGCTGCTTGCTGTGCTTCTAAGGGGGTAAATGAGATGCGGAACCAAAAAGTTGGTAACTCGCTGTCTACACACAGCTGGGAACCGGGAGAGCAACTTCCAGCTGAGCCGGGAGGGGAAGCTGCAGGTCCTGCGGGACCTGGACCGCGAGAAGGAGCCCTTCTACTCCCTCATCGTCAAAGCCTCCAGCCAGAGGAACTGGTCCCCGCCCCGGGGCCAGCGCGCGGGCAAGGCACAGCCCTGGGACCCCAGCACGGACCTGACCCTTCAGGAGGTGCGGATCTTCCTGGATGACATCAATGACCAGTCCCCACAGTTCACCAAGTCGGAGTACACGGCGGGTAAGGGGTGCCTGGGGCCGGTGGGGGGCACCTGGAGCCAGGGGTGCTCCGGGACCAGTCCAGCTGGTGGGGGGAGCAGCCCAGCCCCAGGTCTCTGTCCCATCTCTCTCCCAAAGGGGTTGCCACAGACGCCAAGGTGGGATCGGAGCTGATCCGGGTCGTGGCAGTGGATGCCGACGTGGGCAACAACAGCCTGGTCCTCTACAACATCCTGGGGATCCGCTACATCAAGCAGCACTCCAACGACTCGGAGGAGGTGGCCAACATCTTCAGCATTGGTGAGTAGCCTGCGTGCCACAAAAACATGGCCCAGGGAGGGTCCCATGGCTGAAGATGTCCCCCCCAGGGCCATGGTCACCATCAACATGGCCAACTGCTGTTCCTCCATCCTCTTTTATTCACCCGCAAGGCAGGCTCTGTCTTTGCGAGAGCTGCTGTAGGTCATCTGCCAAGCCCTGGTTTGCAGGTCCCTTCATGGGGACCTCACGTGGGTGGCTCAAAGTGACTGCACTAAGCCTGGGCTTGTGGCCATCCTTCCACCAGGAACCCTTGACGGGATCCTGAGAACCTTTGACCTCTTCACGGCCTACAACCCCGGCTACTTCGTGGTGGACATCATGGCCTCGGACCTGGTTGGCCACAACGACACGGCCATCGTGGGGATTTACATCCTGAGGGATGACCAGCGGGTGAAAATCATCATCAACGAGATCCCCGACAAGGTCAGGCAGTTCGAGGAGGAGTTCATCAGCCTGCTCTCCAACATCACGGGCGCCATCGTCAACACAGACGATGTGCAGGTAACCGGCTGCCTTCGAGGCTGCTTGGAGGGGGAGGTAACCTCACACACGAGCACACCTTGGAGCACTCTTGGAGATGGCTCAGGAGGCGAGACCTTGGTCCTGCTGTCTCTCCCCAGTTCCACGTCGACAAGAAAGGCCGGGTGAACTTTGCACAGACCGAGCTGCTGATCCACGTGGTGAACAGGGACACCAACCGCATCTTGGACGTGGAGCGGTACGCCGCCCGGCCCGCCGCGTGCACGTGGGGAGCCCCCCACGCACCAAGACGCCCACCCACCCTCCTCTCCGCAGGGTGATTCAGATGATCGACGAGAACAAGGAGCAGCTGAGGAACCTCTTCAGGAACTACAACGTGCTGGACGTGCAGCCCGCCATCACGGCCCGGGCCCCGGATGACCTGTCGGCCCTGCAGGTGAAGGTCCAGCTGGAGCTGCAGGCGGCCACCCCGAGGCCCCGGGGAGCTGCTGGCCCCGAATAACCGCGGTGGGGTGCCCACAGCTGTGTGCTGGATCAGTGCTGGAGGTTGCCGCTAGCCCTCTGTCTCTCCCAGATGGCGATCATCGTGCTGGCCGTGCTGCTCTTCCTGGCCGCCATGCTCTTCATCCTGATGAACTGGTACTACCGCACCGTGTGAGTGGCGCCCTGCGGACCCGCACCTCCCTCTCCTTCTCCCTTATTCTCCACCTGAATTTGCCGTATTTCCTTTTTTTTTTTTTTTTTTCTTTTTTTGCAGGCACAAGAGGAAACTGAAAGCCATCGTGGCTGGCTCCACAGGTGAGCAGCAGCCAGGCTCCGTGCCACCAGCCCCCATCCCGGCGTGTCTCTCACACCACCAGAGCCCTTTTGGTCACTTTTTGGGTTTTTCCCCCATGAAGAAGCACTGCCCCATGCCCACATCCGTTTGCTACTCGGCTGGGCAACCCCCACTCTGCCTTTTGCAGGGAACAGAGGCTTCATGGACATCATGGACATGCCCAACACCAACAAGTACTCCTTTGACGGGTGAGTCCTCCCCGTCCCTCTGCTCCCCACCTCGCTACCCGGTACGTGGCGGGACCCAGGGGTGCTCCCAAAGGGGACACCCACCTTTTACAGCCAGGGATGCAGCCTCTACTTGGTGGAGGGACTCAGCTGGGCATTTGGGGTGTGCTGTGAGCGCTGAGTCCCACTCCTGTTCCCGGCAGGGCCAACCCGGTGTGGCTGGACCCCTTCTGCCGCACCATGGAGCTGGCAGCACAGGCGGAGCGCGAGGACGACCTGCCCGAAAACCTGAGCGAGATCACCGACCTGTGGAACAGCCCGGCCAGGACCCACGTGAGATGGTGGCCCCAACCCCTCTGGCAGGCTCACTTCTACCCCCGTTGCCCCACACACGTCCCCCACGCCGCGCTCTCCTCCTGCAGGGCACCTTCGGCAGAGAGCCCTCGGCCGCCAAGCCCGAGGACGACCGCTACCTGCGTGCCGCCATCCAGGAGTACGACAACATCGCCAAGCTGGGGCAGATCATGCGGGAGGGACCCATCAAGGTGAGCGGCCCCCACCGCCGGGCACCCCTCACCAAGGGGCTGCCCTCGTTTTTTTTCCCCGCTCTGGCTTCCAGGTGCCGCACCGGAGGGTGATAGTGCTGCGAGAAACACCAGGATGGGGCTGATTGCCCCCCCCAAAAAAAAGAGCTGTGTCCCCGGTGTAACCCATCCTCTCTCCCCGTTCACCCAGGGCTCTCTCCTGAAGGTGGTCCTGGACGATTACATGCGCTTGAAAAGGCTCTTTGCCCAGCGGATGGTGCATAAGGCCACCGCCAGTCAGGGGGACCGCTCCTCGGTCACAGAGGTAGACGGGGCGTGCGGGGGCATGGGGAGATGCTTGCCGTGCCCTTTGGGATGCAGTGTGTCTTCCCAGCCCCGCAGGCTGTGGCTGATGGTGGCTCCCCCACCCGGCGTGGAAAACAGCTCCCCAAAACGAGCAAAACAACATATTTCCAGCTGGGGGAGAGATCACAGCCTCACGGAGGAAGAGGAGGGTCGGGTGCCTCCCGCTGGGCACCGCAGAGGGAAGTTGGGACGCGTGGTGACATCTCCGTGGGCTTTTTGCAGCTCATCCAGAAGGACCTGGAGGAGGAGGAGGAGCGCAGCCCCAGCCAGGGCAGCCTGCGCTTTCGGCACAAGCAGCCGGTGGAGCTGAAGGGTCCCGACGGCATCCACGTGGTGCACGGCAGCACGGGCACGCTGCTGGCCTCCGACCTCAACAGCCTGCCCGAGGACGACCAGAAGGTGCTGGGGCGCTCGCTGGAGACTCTGACCGCCGACTGCGGGGGCTACGGCGACCACAACGCCCGCACCGAGTCGGCCAAGTCCACCCCCCTGCACAAGATGCGGGAGGTGATCATGGAGAGCCCGCTGGAGATCACCGAGCTATGACCAGCGGGGCCCCTCGAGGCCGGCCGGGGGCGGCAGGGGACGAGCACGGAGCTGGGGGGCGCAGCGGGGCCGGGGGCACCCCGAGACCGGCACTCGGCCCCCCCAATCCCCTGCGTTTCAGTCCAGCAGCCTTGGAGAGCTTGGCCCCGGGAAAGGGCTCTCAGGACCAGTTTGCTCTTCCTTGCGTCTCATTTACCCATTAAACCATTAATTTTTTTTTATTTTTCGTATTAAAAATAAGGAAAAAAAAAAAGGATTTTTTTTAATTAATACTAATGCTGAGCGAATGCAACGAATCCAAGCGTTACGAGGCTGGACGGGGGCGAAGGAGCAGCATGGCCTCGAGGCTTTGGGGAGCCCCGACGAGCTGCCCGCCCCCCAAAAAACCACGCTGGGGACCAAAACCCATCGCACCTCGACCGCAGGACCGGGGGGGCTGGGTGAGAGCCCATTACCGTGTGTCGTCACCTTTCCGGCAAGGAAAGACCAAAACCGAAGACATTTCTCCATTTTTGCTGGCTTTACCAAAATGTGTTACGACGTGGAAAAAGAGAGAGAGACTGACAATAGCGGGGGGGCTTCTGGCTGTCGAGTGTTCGTGTGTATCCTTCCTTCCCCTTCCCCTTCTCTCTTGCTTTCGGGTTTGTTCGTTTGGGGTTTGCTTCCCACCGTAACCTTGTGGAGAGTTTTGGGAATGGTCTGTCGCGGGAATCAGAAATACACTCTCTATGGCTTTGGTTAAACTGTCTGTCGTCCTTCCTCCCTGGCCGTGCCTCCGGCAGCAAACACAGACTAAACAGATTAAACACCAGATTAGGCATCTCACGGCCAAGCCGCCTTTTAAAAAGAAATCCCTTTTTTTTTTTTCCTTTTTTTTTTTTTTTTCTTCCATTAATTCATCTCTCTCCAGCCGTTCTCGCATCCCACGCCGCAGCAGCCCAGTTTTGGGGGAGAACCATTAAATCCCCCTTAAGGCGCATCGCCCCGGGAACAAGGAGGAGGGAGACGAGAGCCGGGCTGATGGGAAGGGTTTATTTGTGGTGCAATGCTCGTGGCCACGCTCGGCACCGGGCACCGCGGGCGTCCCCTTCCCGCGGCGGGGTGGGGACGAGCCAGCATCCCGCCGCCCCTCGCTGCCACCGTTTCGGCACCAGGATCCCCTTCAGGGGTTGCTTGCTGGGAAGGAAACCCCCCAAACTCACTCATTTGTTCAGGGGATGCTTAAAATATCTATCTATATAATATCCAGCTGGCTGCGGCGCTGTGTCCGTGGAGGGGAGGTGATCCTGCGCGGCATCCCACGGCGAGCAGCCCCAGCTGGGGACACCGCCTCGCGTGTCCTGGAGCGAGGAAACCCCAAATCCCAGCCCTGCAGTCCTGGCTTTGCACCCTTCTGCGGGCTGCGGTGCTCCTGCTGGTCCCGGCAGAGCAGACGTGTCTCATTTTTGTGTGTATATGCATATATATATATACACACCCTTATATATATATATATATGCATGTCTATTATGTATATGTTCCTAATTTAACTCGGCCTCTCTCTTCTCCTTCCCCCTGCACAAATTCATCACGCAGAAGTCATGCAAAGCCAGGCACTGCAGGCAAATCTGTTCCGCTTTGTTTCTTTAACTGGTGACCAGGGGAAAAATAAAATAAAATTCCAAGCAGCCCCAGTTTGAGGAGCCCAGCAAAGGGCTGGGCTTGCCAAAAATCAAATGGGACCCGGGGAGTGCGGGTGCCTAGATTCTCAGCACCAGCATTTTGGCAGCAGAAACCATCACAGCCCCTGGAGCTGCTCTGGTTTTGGCTGACCTGGGCTTCGGCCTCGGTTCTGGGTGGGATCTGGATGGGGCTAAGCCCAGTTTTTACCCCACGGGTCACAGGAGAGAGGGGACGGTGGGGTGGAGGGATTTTGAAATGAGCCTAAGAGACCTCCCCGCTGAATTCCCAGTCCTAAAACCAAGACGAAATCCCTTAACCTGATTTGAAAATCCAAGCCCCGGGGGTGGAAGAGGAGAAGGCAGAGGGGGCTGGGGCACCCCGGAGACGCCCCCTCCCCTACGGCTGCGGGCGCATCCCGAGGGGGAGGGTCCAGGGTAGGTTGGGTGCCGAACCCAAACCGCAGTGAGCCCGGCCGGAGAGGTGGCTCCTAGTTCCATATATGACGCCTGCAGTGCTCGACGGCCTGCGGGGAGAGACAGGGAGGATGGAGGGGGCAGGCAGAGCCCCGGGGAGATGTAGGGGAGCAGGGGGAGTGTGGTGGGTGGCGGGGGGGACGGTGACACCGCTTACATCGCACTCGATGGCAGTGGCCATGCTGGCACACCAGTATCCCGGTCCCCAGGCGCAGGGCTCCGAGCCCAGGGGTGAGTCACAAGCTCTGATTTTCTGCATGGAAATAGGGGAAAAAGGCTGAGTGGGGAAAAAGGGCAGGGGACACCACGGGGGGGGACAGGTCGCATGCAGCAGGGCACACTCACGGTGCAGACGAAGTCGGGGTCCATCATCTGCACCAGGAGCCGCACGGCCGCCGGCTCGTACTGCACCACCAGCGCCTCGCACTGCGGGAGCGAAGCAGGTTTGGGGTGAGCCCCACAAGAAAAAAAAGGAAAAAAGGGGAAAAAAGGCGGTGGTTTGGGGACCCCCTCCAGCTGACCTTGCCGGTGAGGGGCGCGGGCAGCAGCTCGCAGCCCTTCTCCAGCACGTCGCCCAGCTCCGCCAGCGTCTCGTTCTTCAGCAGCTCGTTATCGAAGTAGGTGATGAGGATCTGGCAGACGTTGCAGAAGGAGCCCGTGGCCGGCTCGAGGGCGGCGGCCACCCCGCGGGCAGCCCCCCGGCGCGGGCAGAGGCGCAGCATGGTGCAGACGGCCCGCGGGTCGGTGGCCTCCAGCAGCATGATGACCACCGCCTTGCCGTAGGAGTCCACGAAGTCCTTGCACTGCCCGATGACGCCGTGGGGCAGCATGTAGCACACCTTCTCGATGTCGTTCACCAACTGCTCCTGTTCGGGGGGCGAGAGCAGAGGGAGGGTGATGCTGGAGGGACCCCACCGCCACCCTTCTGGCCGCCCCCCAGCCCCACGAAAGCCCCAGCTCGCCTCCGTCATGTTGTTCTCCAGGAGGCTCTCGGCCGCCCTGACGGCGAACTCGCACATCTCGCACAGCGGCGTGGCCTCCTGGGGCAGGAGAATAAAAAAAATATAAAAGGTAACACTCCCCCCACCCAGCCTTTAGGATTTTAAGGGTGGCCGGGGACGGGACAAGCCCCACGTACCCCGTCGGGGAGCAGCGTGCTCAGGAGCTGGGCCAGCTTCTCGGAGAGCAGTGCGTGCATGGATCCCGATGATGAGAGTGCCAAGGAGGACGCCAAGGAGGGGCAGAGCCCCAGCAGGCTGCAGAGCTCCCGCGGGTCCTGGGGAGAGACCCCCCGAATTCGGCAAGTTCAGCCCCCCTATCCCCAGCCTCGTCGGGAAGGCAACGGGCATCTCGCTTACCTCAGCCTGCTGAGGGGAGGAAGGCGGCAAATAGAAAGGAAAAATGATCATTAAAAAGTGAATGGCAGCAGTTGCAATGTAAAAGGGGGGGAGAAGCTGTTGGGAAAGCAGCCCCCTCGCTCACCAGGTGCCGGAGCAGCCAGGCAGCCGTGTTCGCGTACTCAGCCAGGTAGCGCTTGCACTGTGCGGGGAGAAGGGGGCACGGTGAGCCCCCAGGGGGCTGAATATCCCCCCCCAAAAGCCAGGTGGCTTCGTGCCCATGGCACGGTCATGGTGAGCTTACCCGCTGTGCCAGGACGGGTGCCAGGCCCTCGCACTCCTTCTCGGCACGGGACGCCAGGGAGCGGGCGAAGGCGCCCAGCTCCACCTGCACCGCCGCCACCAGCCGGGCGCAGTCCCCACACAGGTCCCCCGGCTCCTGCGGGATGACAGCGGCACCCCAAAACATCAGGGGGGTAATTAAAAGGGATGGGGCACCGACGGCGGGGTGTTGGTGGGGCTGGGCAGGTACCTGGGCACG
This sequence comes from Anas acuta, assembly GCF_963932015.1. Lineage (NCBI taxonomy): Eukaryota > Metazoa > Chordata > Aves > Anseriformes > Anatidae > Anas > Anas acuta. The sequence goes on from NC_088985.1 coordinate 4,694,770, forward strand.
AGGAGCGTCCTGGGGCTGGAGCAGGAGCGGGACGCCGGAGATGAGGGGTATGGAGAGCTGGGCAAAATCCTGCGCGGGGGCTGGCGGCGGCTCCTGAAACTTCAGGGCCCCCTCGGGGCTGCCCCGGGGCTGGCACAGCTTGATGGTGCCGCACACCACCTTCGGGTCCGACTGCGGGACCAGGGCGGTCAGGGCTGAGCCATCACACCCTACATCCACCCATCACTCCCCTTTTTACCCCAGGATGAGCCCCAGCCCCCTGGGGGCCATAGGACCCCCCCTTGCTCCCCATACCATGCCCTTTAAGGGTTTCCCCCCGCCCCAGGCTGTTACCAGCACTTGCTTGCCCAGCTGCACCAGGATGAGGATGCCGGTGTCCACCATCTTCTTGCACTTGACCGACCAGTCCTGGAAGGGCAGGTACTGGCATTTCTTATCCAAAAAGAGCCTCAGCTTTTCCTAGGGGACAAAGGGAGAGCTCAGGGCTGGGCTGGCCCCACAGGGATGTGCCCCCCTGCCCGTGATGACCCACCTCGGTGCGGTTGTCCTGCAGGATCTTCCCCACCGTGGAGACCACCACCTGGCACAGGTGGCACGGGATCCCTTTCTGCCGAGGCAGGGGACACGTCAGGATGCTGCCGTGGCACCCAGACCCCCTGCATCCTCCCCACATCCCACCCTTGTGGCATTTTGCAGGGAAGAAACCCTGCCCACCAGCCCCCACAGGCTGCCCTGCCCAGCTTTAGGGCCAGAAAAGGCAGGATTTGTCCACCAGGCCCCCCCCATTTTGGGTCAGGGCAACCCTTCCCCCAAAAATTGCTTTTACCCCCAGGTCTCGGTCCCAGACGGCGAGCCGGCACAGCTCCAGCACCCCGCACTTGGCCGCCGTCCCCACATCACGGCACCACTCCTCCGGCCGCTCGCCACACTCGGGAAGGGGGCTGGCCCCGGCTGGGGGGGGAGATAAAAAGCGGGGGCATCAGCACCCATGGGGGCATCAGCACCCATTGGGGGGGCACCATCCCAACCCCACACCAGCTCCCCATCCCGCCCCGAGTCTGCCCACAGGCGAGGACAGATGCTGCTCACCCCTCCCACCCTGATTCACCTTGGCTTTCACAACAGCATCGTTTATTCTTTTTATTTATTTATTTAACTATTCTTTTATTTATTTATTTTTTAATCCCCACCACCTGCTGCTGGCTCGCAAAGCTCCCCCAGCCCCAATCCCGTCGCTTTCTCCTTTTGCAGCCTGATAGGGACAGGCGCACCCATGTGCCATGGCAGCTTCAGCCCATTTAAAAGCACTGGGAACCTGGGTCACCCCCTGCCTGGGCAGCTGAACACACTTGGACGGAAAAACAAAACAAAACAAAACAAAAAAACACTAATAAATCTTGCAAAACAAATAATCCGGGGGTGCCAGCGTCGCTCGCTCCATCCAGGCATGGTGCAACACCGCTTGATAAGCGCCTACCAGCAGCGCCGGCCTTTTAATTGCCACCTTTGCGTGTCAGGATTAATTTTCTCGGGCACAATGGGGCAAGATCCGTCCCTGCCAGGGGTTGCAGCCACCAGCGCGGGGCCGAGGAAGCTGCGGCAAAAGCGCTGGCACAGCTCGGCAGCAATGGGTGCGTTCAGCCCCTGTTGCCCCACCAGCCCCGGGGCAGGGTGAGCCCCGCTGCTTCCCATCCCACACACCTAGATGTGTGCGAGATGCCGCATCAGCTGAGAGATATATATATATGGTATGCTTTTTTTTTTTTTTAAGTGTGGTGTTAGCATCAGGAGGAACAGGAATGGCAAGTCAGATGGGAGTTCAGGGGCAGCAACGACAGAAAAAAATGAAAGGGAAGAAGGAGGATGACTTGCAACATGTTTCTGATCATATATACATTATATATATAATATATGAAACATATAAAATATATAATATATTGTATATAATATATATATAATATATATAATATATATATATTATATATATATTATATAATATAATAAATGTATTAATGTATAATATATAAACATATATATGATAAGATATAGGTCTAGGTGAAAAATGAGCACTGCAGCTTTTTCTCATCCAAACCTCTGCCTATTTTCTTTTTTCCAAGCCAATTCTTCCTCCCAAGCCTGCTTTGACTGAGGAAACCCACAGAAGCAGGAGGTGTGGTGCCAGGAAGCCGTGGTGCCCCGCTCCCTGGCGGCACCCCGCTGCCTGCACACCACAGCCCGGCCACGGGGAGCAGCTCAGGGCTGCCCCGAATTGATTCCCACCCCTCGCATCCTCCCAGCAGGACGGGTGCCCGAGAGCATCCCGGCTCTAATTGGCTTCAGCTCGCCCTCTCATCCCACGAGCTCGCCGGTAATTGCGGAAGGGGTTGCACGCGCCACCCAAAGGCTGCCCCAAAGCACCAAGGGCACGGATGAGGCTGGCCCTGCCCGACCCGTGGCCACAGCCACAACCCTGCCTGACCCACGGACACGGCCACAACCCTGCCACACGGCCCCGTGAGGGGACAGTCCCCTGAGTGCCTCTGGAGGTCGCACAAGGATGGGGAGATGTGGCTGAAGCACACTGAGGCCTAGCTCTGCTCGAGCTGAAGCTGTGAAAAAATCACACTGAAACGACACAAATAAAGGGTGGCCCAAGGGAAAGCGCGGCCATGGGGGTTCGGCGATGCTGTGGGGGCTGTCCCGGCACCTGAGAGCAGGGCACGAGGCAAGGAGCCGAGGCAGGAGCCCCAGCCGAGCCGGCCGAGCCTGGGGAACCGGTTGTGGTGCCAAGCCGGGGGCGGCGCGTGGGCCCCGCCGCCCCAGTTCCCGGCCCTCGCGCTCCGCCGCACACCCAAAACCCCCCCTTTTTCCCCTAAACCCATTGCAGGACCCCCTCCAGGGGGGAGGAATTGGGGTTAAGGCTGCCAGGGGGAAAGCCTGGGAGGATTTGGCGAGGATGGCTGAGGGAGAGCCGGCACAGCAGGCTCCGTGCGGCCTCCCAGCACAGGGAGCAGACGAATTTTCCTGGTTTTCCTGGTGCTGGTTGGGGTGCTCCTGCTGTCAGCTCATCCACCGGCACCAGGAGAGGGGCTCTTCCCTCTAAAAGGCTGCTTCTGCCATGTCTTTTTTCAGAGTTCGGTGAATTTCCCTTGGGAAGAGGTGGTGGCTCCCCATGGAAACGGGGCAGAAAGCTCCGGCTCCTGGGAGGGCTGTGCCTGGGGGATTTGCTTGCTTACACCCAAATCCCTGCTGCTGAGAGGGCTCCAGCAGCACCGGCTTCCTGCCCCCTGCTCCCCCTAACCCTAAGGGACGGCTTTGGGTGGCGTTTTGGTTCCTCCATGGCACAAGCACCACAACGGCTGCTCCCACAGCACACGTACGCAGCCAGGGCTGAAGCCAGGACAGGCGACAAGGCAGCCCTGCTGCCTCCCCACCTCCTCCTCCCCTTCCCACCCCATTTCCTCCACAGCCCTCACGCCCCGACAGAAAGCCAGCTCTGTCCTACTCGTGTTGTCCACAGGAGGAAGGGGACAAGCCCCATTTTGCCCTTAAAATCACCTTCAAGGCCAAGAATGGGCAATTCTGCACGGACATGTTAAAGCAGAACCTGCTGGAGAGTGCCTCAGCTGCCTGGCAGAACCCCAACAAGGGACAAGGAAGTATTTGGAGTTTAAACCCTCTTGGCCTTTCAAGAGCAGGCAGACATGTCCAAGAGAAAATTTGGAATAGTTTTGGGGTCCAGAAGCAGTTTCTGGGCTCAGAGTCCTACCCGCAAGGCCTGAGCTTACCTCGATAGGAGCCCAGGCACACGGCCAGGACCAGCACCCAGCCCCTCCATCTGCTCTCCATGCTGTCCCCGAGTTAGTCCTGTGGCCGGTTCCTCCCCGTGCTTCTCCCAGACTGAGGAATCTTGGATCAGCTGGGAGAAGTAGTGAGAACAGACACCTACGCAGGGCAATTACCACACCCCTCTCCTTATGCCTTGATTATAAAATCATCACCAGCATGCAAGGGGAGGGAGGGACGGGAGCCAGGCAGGTATTCCCAGGAGGTCAGAACCAGCCCGACCTCATCCTACAGCCCTGGCCCAGCTGCCCAAAGCCAGCTTCACCACTGCTTGCAGTACGGAGCAGGCAAGACAGAGGAAAAGCCCTGTGCCAGGCTGGACAAGGAACAGATCATCATCATTCCCCCCCTTAAAAAAAAAGTCAACCCCCTTAAAAAAAAGTCAAGACCAGCAAAGTTTAGGACAAGTTAATCACTTGCGGATTTTAATCAATAGTGGATTTAGCTGTGGTGTACTTAGAGGCAGCCCAGCAGCTTGCTTCAAGCATTGGAAAGGAACATATTGCAGACTGGATTAAAATGAAACAAGGAATGAAGACACAGGAAAGCCACGTAAATGATAGCAGGCTTCAGTGCTGACTCGCAAACAGCTCCAGCAAGAACTCCCTCCAGCCTGCGCCGAGGAATTGCAACACCACGCTGTTGCCTCACAGCAGGCATTGCGCTCATCCAGGGAAGAGACCAGCAGTGGCAATCCCTGGCAAGCCTGCAGCTGCACTCAGTATTAAAAAAAAGGCTTGACAGGACATGTGTGTTGCAATGGTAACCCAAATCCTGTCATTCAGCTTCAGATTCTCTGCTGGAGAAGCTTCAGGTGACATTTTGGGCTATGCAATCTTCTGCGGCAAAGGGACAGCGACAAGATCAGATCCTTCAGCAGCTAGCGCACACCAAGGAAAGGAACACCACACACTTCCCGGTTTACAGAAGTTTTTATTGTTCATTAAAGAAGCCTTTGTGCAAAAATCAAGACAATGTTTTTTAGAAAGCAACTGCACGTCCCCCCACACGTGTAACTCAAGCGGGTCGGGCGCCACATTCCACAGGAAGTGAGAAAACTGAAGAGATGCCCAGCAGGAGCACAGGACTCCCCCCCTCTCACCCTGCCCTAGAGACTGCATGAATCGACCAACCCTCCACTGCTAAAAAACATGAAAATTAAAACCTTGTCAGCCTGTAAGAGCAAGAGCTGACCCACTCCCACCCCCCAAAAACTCACACAGAAGAGGGCCACCCCCTTTAAAAAAAATCCTGTGCTACGTCCTGTGGTGTGACACAGGCTGTACCTCTAGGGCAGCGATGCTGAACAGAGCCCATCGCCTATCTGGCTTATCAACCCCTGCTGGGATACACTGCTGGAACCACTGCACAAGCCTGCCAAGACAAAGCTACGGATATTTTACATCTTTAGAGGAAATTCGTTAGTTTTTTGAAGCAGTGAGCACTTCAGAGTTCTGTACACGTACAAACAGGAAAAACAAATCAGTATTGGTATCTGCCAACGCTGCCCAGACATTCGGTATGTACAAGTCGTAATAAAAAGCTGCAGTTGAGTGGTTTTCTGCTGAACTCCATAAAAATTAGTTTGCTTGTTCCTGACGCACTGTCACTGGAGCTCCCGCCTCACCCAAGCGACCGCACAGAGAGGAGCAGTTGCTGGCACCTGTCTGTAGAGGACTGGAATTTTCAAAGCTCCACCTCAGCCCAGCTTCTCCTCCCCAAGGGTCTCTCCAGAGCTACTTCGGTGCCTTTTGGGGCATTAACTTCCTCAGAATTTTGCACTCGATGCCGGTAAGGTGCTGCGAGGTCTGTCTCAAGCAACATGATTCTCATCCTCAAGCCCCTAGCTCGTGGGCCTGACTTGTTTCCAGGGTAGCAGCCTGCCTTGGAAGTCTCCTGTTGAAAATTTTGGGCCATTTCAGTGGGATACTTTCTTACTGCACCACTGCAAAAGGCAGCTTGCCGGGTATGTCAAATACCTACCACAGTATTCTTATTCTGCCATCTCCACTCACTGCTAAGAAACATTTCCCAACAGAAATGGAAACTCCAGGGGAAAAAGAATTTGTACTTCCAGCTACTCAGAAGGGTGAATGCCAGCGAGACTGAGTGGCAGCAGTAGAAACTGCCTGCAAGCCTCACGGCACCTCTGAAGCTTTAGGTGACTGAAATATGCTGTGAGAGAAAACCAAAAGCAGGGAATGAAGCAGCCGCAAGACTAAGCGGAATTGAGCAACTAGGGCAAGGAAAAAAGGGAGCCATTCCTTAAGGATGTCGCAGCATGCTTCAAAAGACTGAAATCCCACTGTTCAGGGCTCGACAATAAAACACCCACGCTGAGACTGAGCAGGCCAAGGAAATAAAAAGGACATGATCTAATACCGAGGGAGGGTTTCCTTGCCTATGATAACACCACAAGCTGTAAGCGTGGTCACTCAAGTGCAAATGCATCTCTTCACATACCAGGTACTTTGAAAGATAGCTGGGCACACAAAGCCCCCTTCCCTGCATTTGTAAAGCTTTGAAAATTCCAGCCAAAGGGATTCCAGGATTCAACATTATCCCTTAGAGTTCCCCTACAGTCAAACAGAAAAATTAACATTCCAGCCAGATGTTAAAAACACAAAGCACGTAGTCCTTCCACTGCTGACTACAGAAAGACATTTGGAAGTTTAGTCACCATCTTTTTCTTTAAATTAAAAGATAGTAGTCTCATTTCATCTTCTCTGCCATTCTTCCCAGCACCTAAAAAAACACTTCAGCCTACCAATTAAAATCTACAACACACTGACTATTTTTAGGAGCATAATGAGTTAAACTGTACAATCAGAAGTATCTTTGTTAAGTCAACGATGAAGATCTGATCCTTCAACAGCAGCACTGCTACAGAAGAGTTACAATAAAGGAACTTGAAGGTCAATTTGTTAATGAGGCAGAGAGGAGGGACATTTGAGATACAGCTCTCCAGCCTCGGCCCACACTTTTAAGAGCCATGGCAAACTTTCAGAACTGGAAATACTTCTTCTAGTTCCATACATGACGTTTGCAGTGATCAACAGCCTGCAGGGAAAGACATAGCATACGTGAGTGGAAAAAAGCCTGTTAGCAAACAAACGGCCACTTATAAATACAATTAACACCTTCTGAGCTAAGGTCTTGGGATCAAATCTGTTTTTCTTTAAGCAAGTGATTCCATGGAGGACTACAGCAAATAATGTTTTTGTCCCCACCCAGAAGCTTCAGGAAAGAATGATGATGTTCCTTGGCCAGTAAAAGGCCTGGCAGAGAGCATCAGCCCACAGCAATACTGAAATTTCTAGAGTCTGATCAGAGGTCATGACATGGTCTGTTGGCTCTTGGGTCACAGACTAAAAATATAAAGCTTGGGCTGCACCTTACTATAGATTCTGAAATGCCTGCAGAGAAAAAGAGGACAGGGGTGAGGAATCAGGCTGCCTGAGAAAGCTAAGAGCTATGGGAAAACCTCTGATCAGACTCACCCACCTCTAGCTAGTACCCCCTTGCCTTTTAAAACTGAAATTCATCCACTGAAGAGCATACTACAGAAGCCAGAAAAATAGCTTTTAAGGAGGTACCAAAGACCAGCAGGAAACTCAAGGCAGAATCCTGCCGTACGTACGTTGCACTGAGCAGCAGTCTCCATGTTCTTACACCAGTAACCAGGACCCCAGACACAAGCATCATCCCCCAGGAGGGGCTGTTTAGCTGATCCGCAGACTCCTAGTTTCTGTGAAAAGAACAGCAGCACAGTCAGTCTCTCTCCACTTGCACCTGAAGACCTTGACAGCAGCCCCACACCTGAGCTTCCACCTGAACAAGTGCAGGAGCAAAGCTGAGGTCACTTCAGGAGCTCCTGCAGCACCATGCTCCACTGACAGCTGCAGTGAATCTGCAGCAAATCTGGCATAAAGAAGAATTAAGTTACCACTGCTGCTTCACATCAGGCCTTGAGAAACAGCTTCTAGGCAGGGACTGTTCAACAGCTGCCACTTCACTTCCTCTGGCCACATTCAGGACACACTATGCCCCTTGCTGAACCCCGGCAGCTCCTTCCCTCTGTCCTTCCTTGCACAAGGCTGGCAGTCACACAGCTGCCCATTCATTATGCCCAAGGCCTTGCACGAGTGAGTTTGCTCCAAGCATTCAGCGTGCTCATCTTTATTCCAGCAGAGTTTCTGCATGCGAGGCACTGAAAGGCGCACGGGACTGTATCGGAGCCCATCCTGAATAGAACTGAACGCCATACTCACAGTGCAAACAAAAGTGGGGTCCATCATCTCTGCCAGGAGTTGCACAACCACGGGTTCATACTGTTCCACAAACTGAACGCACTGCAACAACACACAGGTCAAGAGATTCATTTGTTAAAAGGGATTCATTTGTTAAAGCCCTGAAAAGGTCAGAGGAAGATATGCTCTTTAGCAGGCAGGCCCAAGCACCCCATTAATACACACCAAACCAATTAATTAACCAGAAACCTGAGCTCTGCAGAGGAAAAAGGGTTTAGCAGCACATTAACTACAAAGCTAGATCATTTTTAGCTGGCTCATACCTGTCTGCAGACACAGTATGTACAAGGCTATGATTAGAAAGCTGTCAGAAGGAAGAGAACCAAAGCAGGACGGGCTTTGATTTGCAATGTTTAGCCCCTGATAGCAGAGATCACTGCGATTTCAGGAGGAAAGCACGCTCAAGTTGCAGACAAACATCCTAAACATGCACTCATAATGCCTCTTAAGCATCTTTAGCCCAAGCAGCTAGCTGCACGAGTGTTTGCCATCCTCAGCAGCCAGCCCTCTAGTGGAGAGGCCATCTCTGAGGCACAGAGATGTTGGCACTCTCAGCAGAGACTAATGGCACCGATTAATAAGGCAACCACAGCTATTACACAGCTGCCCAGCAGTTAGCAGGAATAGCTGTTTCACAGCTGCTTTAAGCCTGAGTATTAGATGCCTGCTACACTTCTAAGCAGTCACCACTGCTGAGCTGACACCCAGCAGCCACCTAATAAGATTTTCAGGTAAATCTTGATAGCAATGGCCTAACAGGTGTTGCCTTTTGCTATCTCACTGGAATTATGCCAGCCTACTTCCAATTACTTTGTTAATCCCCTGAACAAGATCAGTGAGGTGGGGAGAGAAAAAAAAAACAACCTTCATCTGTTCTACCCACTGTTCTCACAGGATTTCCAGGCAGACCTTTACTGACTGCAAATTAGGACAACAATCCAGCCAGTCAAGCCCTTGAAAGCCTCTGTCTATTCAAAGGGCTGCCAACCCCCAAGGATAGGGAATGGGAAAAATCTGGTGGAAAACCTAGTCCCTCCACACCCCCAAACTCCTCCCAACCTCTGCAGAGGGAAAGAATCGTCCCACTCCAACATGTTATACTGACTGTTCTCATAAAAAACACGAGGAGACACTACCCCCTACCTTTTCCAAATACTCTGCAAGATGTTTTATCCTTCTGTTCATCTTTGACTGCCTTGTTTCGAGTGGTAGGCAGGCTGCCATGCAGCCAGGACTGCCACAGATGAAGCCTGCTCTCCCCCACCCCACACAACTTTTTTTTTTTTTAACTCCCTTTCTCTACTGCAAACAACAGGTTGCTATGCTTTTGTGTTAACTAGTGAAGAATACCAGACCATCAGCAAGATCACTACGTTTTAGCCTGCTACATGAGATGCTTTACCTGATCACTGACTGACTCTGGCAGGAAGTGGCAGACTTTTTCCAGCAAAGCCTCAATCTCAGCTGTTGTGGCATTCTTCTCAAGCTCTTTGTCTGCATAAGCAACTATCATCTTGCAGATATCACAGAAGCCACCTTCAGGTTTCACCACAGCTGACAAGACAAAAAAAAACATCAACACTTTGGTAGTTCCCCCACACAGAAGAAAGGAGGCAGCATCACACCAAGGACAGAAGCATGGGTCCTCAGAGGATATAACCACCAGTGAACTGCTCATTTAGCAACAGCACTAATTCCTCATTACCAACCTGGCTGCTGTGGAGGCTTGTTGGCTGCACAGCACTTCAGCATCACACACACAGCCTCGGGATTTGTTGCTTCCAAGAGCATGTCAATCAAAGCCTGGCCGTAGACTTCAATGAAGTCCTTACACTGGTCTTTGACACTTGCTGGGAACAGGTAGCAGACGACCTCCATTTCATGCACGATTTCCTCCTGGAGTACAAGGAAGGATTAGTAGCAAACAAACAGAAATATGACTCAATTCAAAAGTAAGTTTTTTGCTTACTCTGTCCTAACACAGAAAGAGGAAGCTCTGGCTCTTGTGAAAGTAACAGAATTACCTTTCCTTCCCTCTTCTAAAGCAGCAGTAAGTCAGCCCCATTTTAGCCAAAGCCTTGGTAAAGGTACCACTTTTGTCATTTACACACCTCTGTCTTGTTGCTCTCCAACAGACCAGTCACTTCTTTCACCATAGTCTCACAGATTTCACACAAAGAAAAGGTCTTCTCTTGAACCGAGGCTTTCTGAGTACACAAACATTTATACAAAACAATAAATCAACACATGAACAGGTTTGACAGAGAACAATTCATAAAAGATCAGTCTAACAGCATTCACATTCAGGTCCAGTGCACTAACTTATTTACCTGGCTAGCCAGTTTGAGCTGGATTTAAAAGGTCTGGCAGAACCCAAAACCTCAGAGGTCTTAGTAAAATGCCTTTCTGTAAAGTAATTTTGTATGATTATTTAAGACCACAGTCCTCAGGTTGTGTAAGGCAGGGAGCTGGATCTAGTAAATACAGAAATAGGCACTGCCACGGTGGCTGGAGTCAAGGGAAATAGTTCTTTAGAATACACTGAAGGGAAGTGTTCTTTAAAATACACTGAACTAAATTTGTTAGAACTGAAAGCATCCTCCTGTTTGGAAAAAAAAATTAAACTGAAGGACTTGAAGTAAGTTGTCTGAACTCTGTTCATCTGAGGGTAACATTCTGCAAGAGACTTTCATTTTGAAAAAAAAGCTCAGCCCACTTCCCAATCCAAGGGCTGTGGGAAGCTAAGGTGCTTCTCCAAACTGAGCTTCAGTGTTTTGACTCAGATCAGAATCACCTGTCCATGGGTAATGTTGTCCCATTTTAAGAGTGTTCATGGGATAACTAAAAATCAAATTTGGGTGTTTGCCCTCTAGTGTTTCTCAATTAGGAGGGCCACTATACAGTTACAGAACAAGAGTTCCTGCTTTATTTAATTCTGAAGTCTTACCTTACAGCTTCACATTTTAGCCAAAGCTCCACTACTCTAACAAGTCAGTCAGCTGTCTCCTACTTTACAGATCTACCTCAAAAAGAAGAGGCAAGGATTTCATACGTGGGAAGATTTGGAGCATTCTACACACATGGAAGCTTTTATTTTTGTTCCATCCAGTTCATTACAGCAAAACAAACAGGACAGCACAGCTATTGAGAACAAGAAGTTAGCTTACCTCCACAGTTTCCATTTTCACTTCATGAACCACCTGAGCTGGCACCAGAGTCTGAAGGGGAACAGATTTCACAGAAGGACAGAATCCAACCATGGCACAGATGTCCTTTGGTTGCTGGAAAGAGAGGTATATCATATATTTTTAAGAAAGGTATAAAAGGTATTGCCCTTTGTAGGGAGCTTGTGGGAATGCAAAGAGAACAGGGGCCAAAGCTTTAAAAGGCTCCAACACAACTAGAGTTTCAAGACTACTTCTACTTCAAGTACTGCCAAAGCATTTGATGTGGTTATAGCCAGGACAACTACCAAATCAAACTTAGCAGCTCCTTTAAAAGAGGAAGAGGTTAGGCCACATCCCTTTAAAAACCCATTTTCCAGGAGCTAATACACAATGCAAGCCCTTCAAAGGAGTTGACTTAAGAGCTACCAACACCAAAACAGACCACCACCGTCCCATTAGACCTGCATCCGTAAGCTGCTCCCCTGAAAGCTCCAAGTTATTACAGAAGAGGCTGATTATCCTGACTCCAGAGTTCGCCCAAGAACTGAAAGCAATGCCTAGGAGAAAGGACTCCTTTTCTCATCCACAAACTACCTGCTTTAAAGCATCCAGTAACACCACACCTTGCAAACAGAAACAGACTCCTGCATTACTGAACACAGCCTATAAGAAACAAAAGTTAACTGTGTTAAAGCCTAACTTTTTTTTTTTTTTAAGTATTTGCATTAACTGTATGAATTTCTAGCGTTCTTCTCACCGCCAGAAGAAAAACAGAAGCAAAGCCTTTCAAAAGGCCAAGTCTTCTGAGAAAGTCTTAAAAACTGATGTTACTAAATGCAAAAATAGATGCTCAACATCAGGCAAACTACTCTAAGGAGGCCCCACTACCTAGACAGTGAGAAGGGCTGTAGAGAATATACGAAATTTGAGTTGTCATCCACCTGACTCTTCCCAACCCACAAGTCTATTTAAGCTATAAAAGTTACCTTTGGTCCTACAGGTAATTAGAAAATCACACCCCGCCCAGTTAGCAGGGCATTGAGCTTCTTACAGCAGAGGTTTTATGCAACAGCTCGTGTGCATCACGCCACATCCTCATGCACAGGCAGAAGCAGCACCTCCAACTGGCTGTGCTGCCTCAGACCCCAGCAGGCAGTACTTTAAGTCAAGCCCTTTGGTTCATGCATTGTAGTAAGCATTTCCCCAGAGGAATGTTAGAGCAATACCCACATACACACGACAGGTTCTCTCTCAGAGAGATGACAGACACAAGGTCTCCCCAGGACTGGTTCAATTAGAAGCCCAAACAGCTCTGGTAAGCAGGAGCCTGAAGGCCTCCCGCACCTTCTTTTCAATTCTGAGCATCCCCTACAACTGAGCCACTACAAATTTAAAGATTAACCAAGAAAGGACCCGGGGACAGCTTCACTCAAGCCCTTTTGAGCCCAAATATTAAACCAGAAGCTGACAGGAGCCTCTGGCTTGCTCTCCTCCCCACATCTATCTGGTATGAAAATGAGCAGATCATCTGCTCCACCAGCTGAAATCTTGGAATCACAGGCTGGTAGCCAGAGCTGCAAGTAAGACTGATCCACTGGAGGAAATCTACTGCCTTTCCCTGTTTTAATTGTATAAATATCCCTTGTATCTGTCAAAACAAGAGTACAATCACACCATGTACACAGCTAATAAAGCAAGAAGTGAACTATAAGCCCTTTAAGAGCAGTAAGTGAACTACAAGCAGGCTATCACCACAGGCAAGTTGCTCACCTACCTGATCCTTCTGTTGACAAAGGAGATTGGAGACAGAGGAAAATAAGAGAAATTAAAGATAACAGTTAAGAAAAAAAAAGTCAAGCATTTGAACTGCACAAACTCTTTGCATGAGGACAGAGCATGACACTGGCCCCATCCCAAAGATGCACCTAAACTCCAGCAGTGCTACAGCAACCCACATTTAATATTCAACTGCACAGTGCTAATTATCATTATTTATTTGAAGCTATTTAAATGTCCTGGGCAAGACTCTCTTCAGAGTCCGAAAACTCAGCCAGATGCAAGGTGTGGTCAGATTTTGTTTTCAGGTGTCAGCAACAAACTGCACTGCAATGCTTACACAGTTAGAAAGCAGCTGTTGTTGGAAGGAGTTGTCTCTTCTGGTTGCCTCCAACCAGAAGTGTAAAAACAAAAAAGGCCTCTGTGTTGCCAAATTCGTATTCACAGCAGCCAGAGACTCTATTCATAAACACATGCCAGAACTTGCTACATATTTGCACTGCATTCTCTAAAGAAAGGCCTGCCCTTTTTTAAAAATAAAAAATAAATTCTTTGAGGTCTTGGTAAAGAAAAATGCTATGGAGGCGGTGAGAGGTCATATATTGTTGCTGCAATAAGAAGACCAGGACTGGTGCAGTACCACTCACTTCCTACAGCTCCTATCAGGAGCCCAGAGAGCAGCAGATTTGGAACAGCAATTCCACAGCGAGGAGGTTTAGTCTTGCTTTAAATAAGACACATTATCTCTAGCACTTACTTGAATGTATTTTGCAATACGGTGACAAAGACCAACATGCTTACACAGTGTTTGGGGGGAAAAAGTGCAGGACTGAGAAAATATAAAAGAACATACATAAAACCTTTTCCTTGGTGTCTCAAAGCACTGGAGTGCCTTTTGCACTGGTGAAATAGTTGTGGAAGAAGAGGAAAGAGCTGAAGAAAACATTCAGGGACTTAAGTCACTACTACCCAATTAAATGTCACATTCAAAGTGCTAACAACAAACTCATGGCAGTAAAATTCTGGATAGAGCTTTTGCTCTGTGTTTCCTGCTTCCAAACGCAAAGCAGAAAAATGAAAAGAGAAAATATTACAATTTACTGATCTTACCATGTGCATCATCATCTGGATAGCCAAGTCAGAATATTCAGAGATATAGGTCTTGCACTGCAGGAAGTGGGAAAAGAAAGTCCTGCTGTAATTATCAAGCCATTTAAGCTGTAGAGGCAACCTAGAATTTCCTAGTACTTCTCAAAGTATTAATTTACATGCTCTACTTAATAACTATATTGTTGTCTTTCAGAGCTCGTCCCAAACATAAGGTGACATTTCAGGTTACACAATCATTGCCCACATGGCTGTTTATCTAGCAAGTCCTTCTGCTCCTCTCAGGGCAAAAGCACGCTGGTGTGAACCTATTACTCTGCCCAGTCTCTTTTAAGAAAAATGTCTTTAAGGGCTATCAGCAGCTTCTTCCTTCCTCTTTTTCCCCTCCTCCCCACTCCCACCACCATTTTTTTTGACCAGAAAGCTCTAGATTTCAGTGTTGAGGTGGTGGTGTTATACTGTGTAGCATATCCTACATTACACATGCTCCTTTGTTTAATTAGAGATTATACAGAGAGGACTAAGGCACTGACAAATTATTTTATGTTTATACACAGAAGTGGATTTTTAAGTAGAAAGATAACTTACCATATCAGCCATTCCAGGTCCCAAACGGTCACATTCCGACTTGGCATGAGCAACTAAAGACTTGACAAACGATGAATTCGTCCTGACAGCTTCCTGAACATCAGTAACCAGCTTAATGCAGTCTTGGCACACGTCCCCATTTCCCTGGGCAAAGAGTGAAAAGAAGTTTAAACTGACACATCATCAAATAGCTGATTTCAGAAGCTTCAATTACTAAGTTTAAAAGCTATTTTAAACTATATGCAAACCTAAATAAATATGCTATAAGAGTATCTTATACGAAAAGACAAGCTGCTGTTGGTATGTGCAACAGCCACTAGGTGGAGATTAGGTACCTACCGACTCGGCTGCAAAACTCAAGATAACTGTTAAGATACCCAAATCAAAGTCTCTTGGGTTTGTTTACTGACGGAAGGCTTCCAAATCTGGCCTAGCTCTCCACCCACAGCAGCTTGTTCTCCACCCACCCGTTAATTCCCATGTCTAAGCTCAGCTTCTACTCCCAAGTTCATAGTCTCACCTACTCCCCTTTGTCAATGACTTGTTTCTGAGCCAGTCACCTCTGGACTCAGAGGCAAATGCTTCCTCTGAAGGGCACAGTCAGGAGACTAATCAGAAAGTAGAATTCTTTTTTCTTTGAATGCTGGTGCCAAACTGGTGCCAAAAGTTGCTCTTGGAAGAAGCTGTTTCCAGCAAGACCTGTTTGACACTCCTGGATGGGAACAGCCCAGCACAAGGCTTGCACAGGGTAATCCAAAGCAACACATGCAGTCCACGTGGGCTGCACCTATTACTTCATTTAGCTTTAAACCCTCAGGTTAAGGAAAAAAATTATCTGTATATATACGCAGCAGCACAAAATTCACTAGGAGACAGTAACTCGGGTGAAGCCCAAATGCTGAACTCGTGCCAATCACCAAGAAGCTCTTACACAAAGGAGCACTGGCACTCTGGAACAGAAAGCGTTCACTTCTCTTGCACAGCACAGTGCCACTGTGTTCTTACCTTAGATTTCTGCTTGGGCTTGTCCTGAGGGTAAAGGAGGAGAGGCACGTTAGCCATAAGTGGGGATGCCAGTTCAGAGAAGTCCAGCTCCGGTATCTTATTGGTCTGGAGTTGTTTTTGAAGTTTCATTGCTGCAAGGTGCTTCTGAAGGGACTGGCAGAGTGAGAGGGCACTGCATACAACTTCAGGTTTATCCTGAGGGAGAGAAGATACATAAATAGAAGCCCTAGACTGATGGCAGTGTTATACAACAGAGTAGAGAATCAGTCAGCTGAAACATTACTCTGAAACATTTTCCCTTGCTGTAAGGAAGCAATCTGCAAATAAATTTACAGAATGCCAATGAGAGTTGACTCATACAGAAACAAAGGATCACATGCACCATCTTACACAGAACAGAAATTCAAGAACCAACCAGAGCACGATTTTCAATTCAGTTACAAGTCATTTACTTACAAACTCCTCTTTGACCATATCCATGATAACCGGCAGGTAGGAATCCACGATTTCTTTGCACTCAGAGGCCAGGCCTTGATCAGGAAGAAACTCGCATGTCTTCTCCAGGTAAGAGCGGATCTCATCCTAACAGGACAGAAGGTGGGCCATATATCAAAAGCTCTTTCCAAATGCATTATGCCTAAAGCCTAAAAATGCCCTTGGACTCAGGTAGGTACAGACAGCCAGCAAGCAAAACTTCTTTCTTCCCTTCTTAAAAATTGGAACCATGCTTGCCAGCTTCCTGTCAACTGGGACCTCTCCAGATTCCCAAGACCACTGAAAAATAACAGGGGTCCTGCTTTGTCTATGTCTCTGTGAAGTGGCCATCCTCATTAAGTAATGGACCTGTTTTTTCTGGCCCTCCTTTTGCTACATTTAACAAAAATTTATTTTCCCCAGTCCTGGACCTTCAGTGAGACCCCCACCACAGTGAAAACTTTGAAATACTTCCTGCAAAGCCTGCACAACACAGTCTTACCCCCACAGGCCACTTACATTTAAGAGGAAGTGAAATTATGGGCTGGTGGGAAAGTGATCTGTTCACACAAAGTACTCTGGGCTCATGAAAGATGAAATGAAGAAGTCACATAACCAAAATAAAGCCCACTTTACCTGCTGTAATCATCCACTTCTACACACTGCACTATCCCACCCTCAAGATTAATGGTCCACTAGCACAAGAACAATCACATTTAGTATCTACAGACAATCAGGGACATGTTACAGAGGGCAAGGCTTGAGAATGTGCTAATCTCTACATCCAAGGAGGCTGCATTTCAAAGCCCTACTGTAATCTAGCCCCTTTCCACATTTGCTGTTGAAATTAGGAAAGTATCATGCAGACCCCTTCTAACCCATCACCTCAAGACCTTGTCAGGAGGATTAAATCAACAAGTGCCTTGGGGCAAGAACAAGAGGAGCTCTGCTTACCTCTGTGCCATTGTCCTTCAAAACCTTGCCGACCACTGTTACAAGTTCCTTGCACAAGTCACAGGGGATGCTGTTCTAGGGAGAGAAGTAGTGTTACTTGCAAGCAGAATTAAGTGCCTGTAAACGCAGTGTGCACAGAACAATGTGAAGAACAAGCATTACACTCAGAATTTAAAGAAAAAACTCTGGCTGAAACAAAGGGGGGACACTTTAAAATAGTGGAGCTATTCCAAGCATGTTCCACTCCAGTTTCTTCAGTAAACCAACTTGATATGAAGAAGCAGGTATGCTATCACCCGCTTACCTCACCTAGTCCCACCACCCTTGAATTGTAAAGTTTATTGCCCTGAGAAGCCCTCTCCTGAACCTGTTTTTACTCTGACAAGTCCAAATTTCCAAAAAGCACTAGAAGCACAGGAACCTTCCCGACTGCTTCACTCGTTTTAATTACGCTCTGCCCTTCTAGCATTCCCCTTTTCCCCTACTTTTCCACAAGCTGAAACACGCCTGGGCACATAAACACGCAAGGTGTGTTGAATGCAACCATGTATAAAATCCCTTTTTCCCCCAAGAAAATTGGGGAACACCACCAGAAGGGGTACAGCTCTATCTGTAAAGCAGCCCTCAGTTTTAGTAGAATTTGAAAAGCCGTGACAAACATTGCAATTGTATCATTATGCACTGTCAGAGCTTTCATAACTTAGCACATGCTGTATCCTTTGCAGAACATTAACCTGTAATAAAGCCTAAAAATAAAAATGCTGTTTCTTTTTAAATAAACCCGTGAGTTTGGCATGGCTCAAAGAAAGGGCTCTATGAATTAGGAATCTTCTTAATACAGAGGAATGAGTCTGAAATCCCCTAGCCCCGTCCCACATACTGCTCAGCAATTGTGCAATAGGTCACACGAGAAGTCAGCAGACAAGTTGTGCAATGCAACAAAATGGAAAGCAACCCTTATCTGCCACCCAAATTAACTCGTGGCAACCAAGACGAGTCAGATGTGTCAGATGTAGCACTTAACTTCAACCAGAGACTCGAAAATCTTCGTCGGCATACAGAAACCAGCCACCCAAGCTGCAAGTGGGAAGCAGACACCTCAGCAGTAGATACTTACTACAGTGGGCTTGTTCCAGACGTTCTGCTGGCAGTGCTTCACCGCTCCGCATTGCGATGCCGTCCGAAGGCTCTGGCACCACACCTCCGGGCCCTTTGCACACTCCTTCTGCCACACGACAGGGCTGGCCACAGCTGCCAAAGAGAGAAGCGTTCGTTCAGTTGCACCTTGGAATGATTTGCACTTCAAAGCAAGCAGGTTAATGCCATACCATGTAATTACAAACTCTACTTCAGTTTACTAACACTTTTAAGTCCTCCTCATCACACAACTACAAGACAACTCGAAGCAGAGAAACCTCTCCTTGCAGAAAGCCACGTTTGGGACAGCGAGCTGCAGCCCCTGTCCTCGCAGTAACTTCCAACTCCAAAGCAGCAGCCACATCTAGCCTGTAATTGCTGTCTGCATTCCTTCTCCCAGGTGATCACTCTTCTCCTGGAGCAGAGCTGTGAAACTCATTTGATTAGAAGCCACGATGGTGCACGCATTTGCATGGAAGACTTCAGAGCCAGGTGCAGGCTGAAGCACTGCTCACAGAATTTCAAGAAAGTCAAAGCCAAAAAGGGACAAAACAACACGAGCCATTCTCTCAAGTAGTTTTTAATTCAATTAAACCCATTTAGATTTTATTTCTTCTTGGTCAGTGCACCTGTGTGCAGAAAAAATGAGGACAAGCCCTTGCCTGGACACTACCTCCACACCCACACGGAGTTGTCAGGTAACCTACCAAGTTTTGAAGTTAAATGCAGAAAGCCACTTACAGGGAGCCTCCCTAAAGATGTGTAAAAGCTCTGCACTGTTAGTAAGCCATGGGACGAGTCAACAAAGCTCACCTTCCGGCGAATTTTAAGCCTTTTTAATTGTTTATTGTGCTGGCCAGCAAATGCCACTGGACCAGACACTCAGCTCCATCCAGTTTTCTAAATCTAGGCTCAATTTTTTCAGCAGCCTCTCTTAGGTTGCACTAACTGAGGAAGCAGCAACTCCTGAAATCCTACAGCAGGCAGGCTCCAGCGAAACCTGTTATGGTCTAATCCTACAGCATGCTGCTGTCAAAGCTTAAAAAAAAAAAAAGCCTGTCCAAACCTATTAGCTGTATAGGTGTTTTTCCACAGCCATTATTTTCACATCAACACTATTTACCCATCACAAAACGCTGTAAAATTACATTGTCAGCCAAGAAGCAGAAATTAAACTGTTTGATTGCTACGAAGCTTCCTGGGAGGCTGTAACAGATGAATAATCACTTTTCTATTTCTCCCATCTCGACTACGTAATTAGAGGATCAACTTAACAGCTGAATTACCAGCACATCTGCTAGGTACCCAGCCAGTACACATCAAGTAGAGCCAGATAAACAGTGCTTTATAGGTGACAGTCTGCAGCCTTTCAGCTGCTGATTTCTAAAGCCTGTTTACACTGCATTTCACAGAGGAATGACCCATTTATTTTAAGAAAAACGTGCCTGGAATACTTAAGCTTCCACACAAGGGCAAGAAGTTTGTCACGCTCTCTCCCAGGAAAAAGCATGGAAAAATGAACATTTTTTTTTAGCAAAGCAGCCCGTTAGGACTGTAGGAATCAAGCTTCTAAACTTGTGAGCATGCACAGTTGGCAAAATATTTGCAGATGGCCTGTTCTAATGTGCATCACTTATCTGGAAGCACTAACCAGAGTAAAGTTTCAAAGCCAGCCTGGTCGGGCAACTAGCTGCTAGCTCCTGGCAGGGTGACAGCAAGCCAGTAGCCACTTGGTTGAGGCTGGAGTTATTCTCCCTGGTCAGACGCTGGCAGCAAACAGGGCAGGAAGCTCTAGAGTCATGTCTGGCTAAAGTCAAGCAAGACCTCAACTTTAAACAGGGGAATTAAGGGCTTCTAACTATTTAGAGGTAAAGCTTTTAACCTATGCCTTCAGTTCTGTGCATCAAAAAAAAAATCCCTCTCCCTCCCATCTGCAACATGCAATAAAGCTACAAAACTAAACTACAAAACAACTCGAGTTATGCCAGGCAGCTTAAGCTCTCCAACTAATAGGCCATCTAAAACCCAAACTGAGGAATTCACCCAGTAATTTGCACTGGTTTGATCCAGCTCTTAATGAGCTTTCAGTTTTCTGTTTGTTTTTTTATTTCAACGTGCCTATCACCCTGTGAACCTTAAGATCCAGCTTTGGCACCACCTCCAGCAAGTGGTCTTCCTCCTCCATCTCCGACCTGCTCATCACAACCACAGGACAGCATACTCAGCCACTGGGCACACAGATTTGAGCACAGTGGCACAAATGTTACCTGCAATCCTCTAGAGGAGATCGGAGCCACAAAAAAAAATCCCACACGACTCAGAAGAGCCTGAGACAAGTAAGAAGCATGAGAAGCATCAAGCAGGTTGTAAGCAAGCACTGAACATGACCTATGCAATGCAGGAACCCCGAACACCTTCCTACTGGCATGATGTGAAGCCCTCACTGCACCCCACCACAGCAGGATGGGACACCAACACATCTACAAGGCTTTCCCATCAAAAAAGCCAAGAGACAGGAAACCTTAACTGGTTATTAGCACAACTTTCACCTGCAGAGAACAGAGGTACCCTTCCAGCTACAAAGGACATTGGGGAAGTTTGTTTTTACCTTCTGGGAAGATAAACCTACGTTTGAGGCTTTCAGTACAGATCTTTCTTGTCAAATGGTGACAGCAAATTTGTTTGGGCCACACATTGCTGGCACGTTTTAGAAGAAGCTACAGAACAAAGGCAACATCTGCTAAGCGAGGCATCTTTTCTTCCATCTTCCACAGTGACTTTAAATATAAGCAGGCTTGCATCAGTTTGTATTATGTTGAATTGTATTACCCAACCCAACTTCTGGTACAAGGATGCACCTTCACTGCATTACCCACCCCTCCCTTTCTGAGCATCCAAGGAAAAACAAAACTACGAACTTGTGCATTAATCCAGCTTTTGCAGATTCAGAAAACAGCCTTAAGTCCCTTACCATCCCCACTACTTATTTCCTTTAGCTTGTTTTCCTCTTTCTTTTCAAGACAGCATTTCTCCTTCTCTACCAACTTACATTACAACCAAACTTCCTACTATTAAGACCTTGTGCTGGCTCACAACAGAACAGTTACCTTGCCTCCTCCCTACAGACAACCTCTCCAGCACAACGAGTGACACTTTAATGTGGTATTTCACCTCCCCAGCACAGCAGCAGCCTGAAGAAAACAAAGCACCGTCAGTTACCTTGCACAACTCTTAATACTTGCTGGATAAACCCAATGGGATTACCTTCTTAGTTACCTCTGGCATCCTTTTATTTCATACGTTGTTCTCTACCTATCTGAGGTCACCCTTTTTTAAACAGGTTTCTCCTTTCTCTGTAGATGAGCTCTCAACAGTCACATGCCTTCCAAACCTGCTCCCCTTCCAAGAAGTTCTCACAAGCCACTATTTTTAGAAAGCCAGACAAGTTTATCTGTGAAGGGCAGGGCGCTTCACGGCTCCTCCTCTTCTGTGGCTCAGCCCTTCTTGAGCTGGCTTCTTCTGTTTTAGCAAGAACAGCCTTTGCTGCACCAAACTCCTCCTGAATTAAGCAGGGAGAAAATGGAGGAGGAAGGAAAAGGGGGAGGTGAAAATGCAATCCACATACCAAATTAAAGTGCTTTCAGATGCAAAAGGCTTCAGCTTTCAGGCTTGTAGCCAAGCTGACAGCCCACAGGCACCCTGTGATCCTCCTACTGGCAGCTTCCTGAAACCAGCGATGAGACACTCAAACCCACTGCGACTTCTCCGATGCTCCGGGAACAAGCATTGCCTCAAAAACACCGCCTGACAACAAGCAAACTCCCCCAAATCAGAAAGATAACAGCAGCAGAAGGAGCAGCCTCTTCCCAGAGGCACAGGTCAGTACCCTAACACTGCTGGAATGTCACTGACACGGTCCTGACAAGCAACAGCTCCTGCACAGGGCCCTGCCAAGGGATTTGTGCCAAACTGCCTCTTTCCTTGATGCTCTGTACCTGGGAGGGCAGCACTAACACACAGACATCGAACAAGCAGGGGTGACAAGCCCCCGAGACTACATCTTCTCTACTTGACCACGCAGATGGAAGTAAGGGGAGCTTCTTCACTCCTCTTAAGCAAAGAGCAACCTAGGAGGAGGCTTACAAGGGCTGCATGCTGCTGGAAAAATGGTTAGGTAATTACCTCACCTGGCAACAGCCTTCCCTTCCCTCAAGCACCTGTGTTAGACTTCTTCCACTGACAGGCAGCCCCAGCTTCTCCTTGAGATGAGCAGAACATCTGAAGCAAGCTCCTCCAAAGCTGTACTCAATCTACTAATGAGACTTTTGTGATCAAGCTAAATTAACACCTTATATAAGCTCCTACATGGGCCAGACCAGAGTCCCCAAAGAGCAACAGGATACACTGGGAAACTGTCACCCAGAACACAGAAATTCAGCTTGAAGTCTCAAGTCTCCTCCAAACCTGCTAGGAAAGCCTCGAGGTAAGCAGCAGTTTCATGGACAAATTAACCTGCAATGGTGAGAAAAGGGAAGAGCTGAGCTGTTAGTTATTTTTAAAGCATTGCATTCAAACATGGAAGATAACTTCAGGTGTTATCAACCCTTACACCTTCATGACAATCCAATTTATTCCAAATATATCAACATCCATCAGGAGAGATGTTTTTTTCCAGGCTATCCCACTTGGCAGTGTTTAAAGCAAAGCCATTATCTCCCAGAAATGCCCAGAGACCAGGTGAAAGCATCCATCTCCTCCACTCTGCACTCAGTAACTACGTTTTCCCTATTCCTTTTCCAAATTGCATGTGTAAAGTGTGTTCAAGCTAAAGAAGTCAAGTGGGATCAACTTCTCTTCATCGCATCTTACAAAGTGTCAACAAGTCAAGGGGTGTCCACAACCTCAAGTTACTGAAGGGCCCGGTACTCCACAGGCTCTCCGGTCAGTTCGTGAGTTTAAGGAGCATTTCACAAGTTGTAACCAGCTCACACCACTGAGAACTCCTGCCAAAGTCTCCTGTGCTTTGGGATTAACAAGGCAGCAAACGCCTGCAGCATTTGCAAGATTACAGGCAAGTTGTGGGGGAAACAGATGAGATCTGGCTCGACTTTATCAGCCCTCCAGATGTCAGCTAAAATCAGAGCCTCCCTGTCCGCTATCTGCTGATCAAGTATCGATCTGGAAACATTCACAGGAAGCAGATTTTCATTTCAAGCTCTTCGTTGTGACGGGGAGTGCCCTCCTGTTCTGGCACACTACCTCTGGTGTAAAGCATCGCTCCTACCTCGGACGCGCCCTCGCTTCCCGCAGCAGCTAGAGGTGGCAGGAGGAGCAGCTGCACACAAAGTAACACAACAAAATTAAAGAGAACGGAACAGGATGAGCCAAAGCAGTGAAATCAGCTCTGCTGTCCCAAGAAGCGGTCACAGGTCCTGTAAGGCTGAAAGAGAAGCACAATTTCTATGCTGATCAGAGATTGCTACGAGGTTGCCAAGCAAGCAGCGACTTCTCCCTGGGATTTTCCTGCGACAGAAGCTGGAAGAGAGCTGGATGTCCCAGAGCATCTGGCAGTCACCGGGGGAAAGCGGTCCCATAGAGGATGCTGGGATCTTTCCCAGGGGATTACAGGAAGAATTGTCCCTGCAGCAGCAGTTCTTCCCTGTAGAAACACGCCTAAATATTAGGAACATGCTTGTTTTCCATCCCCATTCCTGATGGCTTGGGGTTCTCTGGGGGGAAATGGATGGATTTCACGTCAATTTCTGCAGAAAATCTGTATTGAGCACTCCCCTTCCTCCAGGCAAGTAGACTCACCCCACCTGCTAATTAATTACATTTAGAGTGCCACATCTGGATGAGGAGAGACCAAGTTCTTGGCCACAGGTCACACTGCAGTCCCAGCACAGCACAGGTGGAGTCCAGAGACACACAAAGCCTTCAGAAAACAGAAGGGCAATTCTGGAGCAATGCTATTCTCCCTGCTGCCATCAGAATGAACGCACGCCAGAGGCAGAGGACAAGAGGAGGCTCCCTTCAGGAAGGGAAGGACACGAGACCCCCGCAGCTGAGCAGAGGACACATGCCAGGGGGATGAAAAGGGACATTTCAAAGAGGACATTTAGCCATGGAGAGCCTGGAAAGGCAAACTGCCGTGCATAAACTGCAGGAATAACCCAGGCAGGGGAACAAAGCAACCGAGAGCAGGAAAGAATGAAGTGCTGAACCCTGATCTGTGCATACAAACAGCCTGCATCCACAGGCAAACAGAGGATTTTAAATTTATTTCTGGAAAAAACAAGCCTTGAGATCTCATTGCAAGATTCAGCTACTCTGGATTCAAACCCCTCTAGACGCAGACTATTGCAGAAGCAGAGAACAAAGTTTAAAAACCAGAGTAAACAGTGCAATCGTAAGCCTCCTCCTTGAGAGGAGGAGAAATGTTGGTATCTGAAACTAAATATTGCTCTGTGACGCAGCACACAGACAAGCAATACCCCAAAAACACACACACAGACTTCAGAGACCACAGAAGCACCCCGTGTAACTCGCAGCAGCACACCACAGCCACAACAGCGGAGCCCGACCTCCCAAAGTCCCACTGACATCACCGTCACCTGATGGAGACGCTTCCAGTTTTGCTGACGAGCTTTTGTCCCCTCTCTCCTTCCACCTTCTGCGTTACCTCAGCTGTTAGAGCTTTCCAGAACCGCTCCTCTGTGGTCCAAGCACAAGCTGAGGCTGCAGGCAGACCGCACAGACTGCAGCATTTCTGCAGAAGCAGCCATGCAATTCACTCGGAGAAGCCGTGAGCACGCAGCACAGCTTGTTCAGTTCCTCCAAGAACAATTCTTTCTATTTCTGCCCCTTCCGCAAACAACACGGAGCCTGTCCAAGGCCAGGTTTACACGCCAGTCACGTGGCTGCAGCAGCACTGTCACCAGCATGACACAAGGACTTTAAGACTCCTTCCTTTCCCTGTCTGCCTAATTTCATCTCCAGCACAAGCGCAGCCTTGCTGTTGGAAATCACTTTCCCTGCCAGAACAGACTCCAGAGCACCAATCTGGCTCAATTATCTGCCCTTACCACCTCCTCCAGGAAATTCAGGTCAGGCAGACCAGCTCAGGTCTTCATCTCATGGTTTTCTCCTCCTCCACGTTCTGGCTGGCGCTTGCTAGAGGAATTACCAATCTTGGGAGGAAGGAACGTTACAGGAGGAATAAAAACCACATCGTTGAACTTCTCACTTTCAGCTCCCTGCTCAACTTTCATTGTACCAGGAGAAAGAGAAATGAGAATTATGCCTTGCTCAGGAGATACCAACTTCTGCTAAAGCTCTGCTCCCAGCCTTCCTGCTCTCCTGATGTCAAAGATCAGCAATAATCAAAAAGCACGCTCCCAGCATCACAAGCTCTCTACAACCTGCTTGATTTTAATTCCTTCATGTCTCCTTTAAAGGGAAGATGCACCGGAGCATTTGTAAGTAGGTCAACCAAAACCCCTCCTGGCCTACCAGCCGTGCTGTAAGCCAGCCAAGTAACTCCATTAGGACACGACGACGAGGGTAGCTAGGTTTTGATGCAGCTAATTAGCTAACTCATCACACGAAAGCGGTGTCCCAGGTTGGCACAGCCAAATCTCCAGAGAAATCTGCACGGCAGTACCGTAGGTGAGTCAATCAGCTGTCATAACTGGACTCTGGTGAAGACAGACAGGTGTTTATTTCTGTTAAAACAGGGACTTCCTAGAGAAAAACAGGACCAACGAGTCCTCTGCTCTGCTCAGCTGCATGCACATGCCCTTAACAAGCAGCCCAGGTTAACTCTCATCGCTCAACTGGTTTCTCATTACAATTTCCCTAAATACACTAGTGGGAGACTTGGGAGAATGCTTCCAAGACAAATGCTTTTTGCTCTTAAAGCATAAGAAAACACAATTTTAGGGACTCAAGAACAGTCCCAAGGAAAGTGATAACCAATGGGAGATAATTTAGCACAGAGCCAACACAGCAATGATATTATTCTAGCAGGTAAACAAGCCAAGTGGAAGGCAGCACTTGCTTTGTTTCCAGCCTGAAAAGCCACGGTTTCTCCCCCAAAATGCCCCCATACTGGTACAGCAGAAGGGCAGTTCCTAGAGCATACCAGTAGTGCCCAGCTCCGCAGTGCCAGCTGGTTACACCTACGGCTTCCAAACAGCTCCTCGTAGCTGACTGGTGAAATACAGAGGGTTTAACAAACAGGCTGGATGTTTACAGCGTTTTATTTAAAGGAAAATTATCCAACTAGGAAGCCGAGGTGGATCAGCCCCCTGCTGTATCCCTGCACCTGCATGTGGGGGTCTCTATGGCACAGCCTGCAGGGACCCACCCCTCTGGTCGGCCCAAAAATAATTTATTTAGCTGTCCAGCTTCCTCAACACACAAGTATTGCCCTTGCTAATCCCTAGCCCTAATGGCTAACAGGGAATATTTCTTATTTCCCCACCAGCGCTTTCAGACGGGCGGCAGGCAGCAGCCACACAGCGCAGGGCGGGAGCAGTGGGATTTTCCAGCAGGAAACCCCAAATAACACGGCTGATACAGGCACTAACGGGAGGGGCAGCCCCCGGGTGCCTCACAGGGGATTAGCAGCCAGCGGGCCCTGAGGTGGCAGAGATCAGCGGGGCCTCCTGGAAGCGGGACAGCTCCCGGCAAGCACCTGACGGGGCTGCACGTCACGCAGGTGCCCTTTTCTGCTCGTTTCTGAGGTAAATATTTAATAAAAAGCTGTTTTTTTTTAACCCCCAGCTCCCTTGAGCCTAGCAGAGCTGAGGGGACCCCCCCACCTCCACCTCCACCTCCCCACCCCTGCTCCCCCGAGGCCGCTTCTCCCCCAGGCCCAGCCCCGTCGGCTGAGAGGAGATAATTAAAAATTAACACTAATTAACGCTTCCACGCCCCCCTCACCCACCCAGCGGCCGGAGGTCGCCGCAAGGAGCCCGGGGGGTGCGGGCGGGAGGCGAGGGGAAGCCGGGGCGGTGGGAACGGGGTGAGCCCGAGGAGGATTTTGGGGTGCCCGGTGAATTTTTGGGGTGCCCGGGGGAGGTTTTAGGGTGCGGGGTGCCGCCCGTGCCGCTTACCGGCCGCCAGCAGCGCCAGCAGCCCCAGGAGCGGCGCCGCCATCGTCCCGCGCCCGTCTGCAATGCGGCGCCGCCGCCGCGCCGCGCCCTATTTATAGGCAGCGCCGCGCATGCGCACCCCGCGGGGACACGCCCCCCCGCGCGCGCCCCCGCCCCCGCGCGTGCGCGAGGGGAGGCTCGCGCCCGGCGCCCCCTCCCCTCCTCTCTCTCCCCCCCCCCCTCCCGCGGTGCCGGGGCCGCGCATGCGCCGTGCGGCGCGGGGCTGAGGGGCGCGAAATGGCGGCCGCGGGGCTACGTCACGGCCCCAATGGAGGGCCCCAGAGAACGGCCCCCTCCCCGTCCCCACAAACACCACGGCCCCAGCAAACGGCAGGTTTAATGGCACTTGTACAAAACACAAAGAGCACCCCACAGCCCGGCTTCCTGCAAGCCCTGCCCTTACAGGGCAGCCAATCACACCAATTAATTAATATTCTAATTAATCCGTAATTATTGCAAGCGCCTATGTAGATCTCCACCATGCTGCCCTTCAGACAAGTGCACGCCCAGCATTGCTGTGTTACCCCTACATCTCAAAGACAACACGTGTCGATAACTTTTAAAAGTTTCCATGCAGTTTCAAGGTTAGGGGGAAGCGGATCTGCTTTGTTTCGTTTTGCATGTCTATATCCCAACAAGGCAAGGCACACTTCTCCTATGAAGATCTTTTTTTGAGTCCCAAGCCAAGCTAAGATGCCCCTGTGGGCAGCTGTTGGTTATCCTCTTCTTCTTTGTGAGCAGACACACCAAGAGAGCCCCACAACTTCATCCAGAGCCTCCAAAGACCACAAGCAGCAGGAGCAGGGACTCTTTTAGTTAGGTATTTCCTAACCAAATCAGATGAACAGAAGCAACCAGACAGAAAACCATCGTGAACAGCAATTTTGGCCGGAGCAAGCAAACAACCTTTACTCTGGTCCCAAAGCCACCTTGCATAGGCAGGGCCTCTTATCTCTTATCTCTTTGTGAGCACAAAGTGTTGACAAGGCACCACTGTGACTTTCTAAGCCAACAGTCAGCTACGAGCTTAGGAGCACACACACAAACAGCTTTGTGAAGAATATTTAGAAGTGGGGTGGGGGTAAAATACGGCTGTTTGGAAAAGGAGAGCCATTTCAGCAGGCAGGGCGTCTCAGGTGCCACCCCCAATCCATTGTCACTGCAGCCACCAAGACAGCCACTGCCAGCCAAGGTCTGCCTGGAGCTCTGCCACTTCTACATGTTTAGGGGCTCTTTTTTTTTTTTTAATTATTATTACAAAGCATATAATGATACCTAGATATCACCTTCCTGATTGTCGCCATGACATAGCATTACCGTTTTTGCGATATCGCCTAGTAGTTTTCTCCCTTAAAATGGAATCACAACAATTATATAGCATCAAGAGATCAAGCACTGGCCATTTGCCACTGATGCTGGGACGGTTTGCAAGAGGGAAGCCCCAAAGCACAGCTCGCCCTACTGAGGCCAGGTCCAGCTCACAAATACGAGGAACCCACTGCACGGTCAGGGACCTCACCCTGACAGCATCACCGCAGCCCTGCACCATCTACCTACCACCTTCACCACCTTCTGCTTTTGCGAGCTTCTGCTCAGATTTGGGGTCTCCCCAAAAGATAGGCCTTTCAGATAAGGTGTCGCATAAGGCTTCTCGGGAATGGCTGTGGCTTGTCCGCAGTCACAAGCAACTGAGTCAGTGTGCTGTGGGTGGGGGAGAAGGAGACCTTTCCGACCTCATCCTGGGCACCACGTCTGGCATCCACCGGGCTCTGCCAAGAGCAGCTTCAACTCACTGACCTCCCCGCTCTCAGCCAGCTTTCTGCAAGCCTCACAAATAGGACAAGGCCTTTTCTTTGGGTTATTGAGCTCACTTTGTCAGGTAGCCAGCTGCGCAGATAGTGGGGCACTGGCTACAAGCTGCAAGCACTTCTTCTCACGGGCCCTGAAGCCTCCTCGCAGTGCCCTGTGCAAACTGCTAAACCAGAACTATGGTTGTTCAAAACCATGGAGGCTGCTTGTCCGAGAGCTTATTTTCAGCCCCAGTTCGAGAGGCAGAGAGAAAGTGAGTGGGAAGAGCCCCGGGCCGGGAAGCTGCTGGTGGCAGGGACTGTGCTGCAGCCCAGCCCGTGACTCATTTTCAGGGCTGCCTCCCCTACCAGCCAGTCCAGCCGGGCTGGCACCAGGGCCCGGCCGGCTCCAGAAAGCCTGATGCTCGGTTTTGTCAT
The DNA here is from genome assembly GCF_963932015.1 of Anas acuta. NCBI lineage: Eukaryota > Metazoa > Chordata > Aves > Anseriformes > Anatidae > Anas > Anas acuta. The sequence goes on from NC_088985.1 coordinate 4,724,517, forward strand.
GCCTACGGCACACAAATTCCTTCCACGGGCCGCCTCGCCCTCCTCCTCCTCCTCTCGCGCTGCTTTCCTTGCTTTGCATAAGCAGCAGGCACGCACAGGAGACGTCTCTGTTTGGCAATCTCGGAGGCCAGCCAGAGGCCCCTGCAGGCTCTGCTTTTGCAGCCTGCCGGAGACAACTCTGCAGGAGAACCTCTCTCCTTGCCAAAAACAAACAAATAAATAAATAAATAAATACAGGCATTTTCTGCAGCAAAAAAAATTTCTGGCTCTCCGACCACTTTGCATTTCCCCTCCGACTGCACCAAGCTGTCAGAGAGGAAGCAAAAGCAAGCCACAAATTACAGCCTGGCAGCCTCGGGAAGGGCCTTGAGCACATCTGAAGTTTGTCCCAGCCCGAGCAGAAGCAGCCTCCCGGTGACTCATCACCAGCTCGCCGGGGCTCCCCGCCGTGTGCCAGATGCTCTGCCCCCATCCTCGCCACCAGCACGGTGCGGAGGAAAAGCTCCAGCCCCGACTGGAAGGGGGAAGAAGCACCAGGCCATTTTCCAGCTCATCTGGCCCACGGCGGGCCCCCCGCCTCCTGTCACTTTGTTCTGCTGCTCCTCGGGCTCCTCCACCTCCCTGCCATGGCCCTACAGCCCTGCCCTGCAGAAGCAGATGCTTCTTTGCTGGCTTAGTGACCCGAATCAGCCCAGGGCAGCAGAGCAGCGTGCCATGAGCCAGCAGGGCTGTGAGAGGGAGGCCGAAGCAGCCCCACGCTCCTCCACGAGCCTCGCAGCTCCTTGCAGCAGCACAAACAGCCCTGAGACAGCAAGGAGCGACCCGGTGCTCTCCTCAGGCCGGTTTTGAGCCGGGATCCAGCTTGCTGGTGGCAGCACGGGGTGCAGGCAGCTGAGGACCATCCCCTTTTGGCAGCGCTCGGTTAACGCTGCTGGCACAGCGGCCCTGCTCCTTCCCACGTTCGACAGCTCAATTATCAAAAGGGGTCACATCAAGTGCACCGGGTTTTCCGAGCAAAGCACAACACAGAAAGCCTCAAATCTCTGCAGAGAGGTCTCATTTCAGCATGTCCTTTGTCCTGCCCCGTGGTTTTCGTTCCAGTTAGAAGTTGATTGTTGCTTTTTATTGTTTCTCCAGCATTTTTGTGCTGCTTGCTGGGATTACACCATTCTTCCGAGGCAGGGCATATCCCAGCACACTGCACTGCTGTTTCAAACCAAATAGAGCAGCCATAAATGCTTTGCCCTCGTGAACCAGGGTTTCTGACTTGCAAGACCTGGAAGCACAACAGAGTTGGTAGAAAGGCAGCTGATTCTTCATAAATACGGAGGAATCGATATTTCAGCATCACCTTGCAAAGCCCATGCTTCAAAGGAGCTGCGTAAAAGCGCAGATCCCCATCTCTGCTCTCATTGTGTCATCTTTCCAGGGCTGTCAGCAGTCAGCATGCAGCCAGACAAACCTCTGCTACTGCCATGCCTCTGAAGGGGAAGCAGTTTTCTTGTTATAAATGGAAAGGAGAATTAAGTCACGGGTTCGTTTGCACACCCTACTTCCCCCCTCCGCCAAACCAAACCAAAGCACCAAACGAAAAATAAAACACCTCGAGAAACGTACATCGAGGCTACCCAGGAAGAAAATAAAGCAAAAAATTAATGATAGAGTTTAAAGATATATATCAGAAAGTAAAAGCTGACCAAGGAAAAGAGGAGGGAGATTTTTGGAGGCCTCGGTTCCCATTCACACCACTACAGAAGCAGCTCCCCAGGAAGCGCTGCCCCTTCTCCTCCCTTTCCCCTGTAAGGATTTAAAGCTGCTTACTGGGAGCTCAGATCCCCTCCAGTAAAATTGATTTTGGGGGGATTTCTGCAATAATAGCGAGGGACGAGCAGAAGAGTGCAGCTCCTGCCCTGGCTGAGCCACGTTGTGCTGGTGCACTGAAGCTCATGGTGTGAGAGCAGCCAGCTCTCGGCAGCGTCAGCTATCCCCCAAAGAGCCACTTTGCAGAAGGTGCTTTTAATGCATCAACTCCATTAAAAACCACATAAATAAATAAACTCTGAACCCGTTAAAAACCAGCCCAGCCCATTTCTAAGAGCTAACCCCTCTCCGAAAGGACGCCGCCGCAGAAATAAGCTTTTAGCTCAAGTCCTCAAAGCTTATGGGGGGAAAAAGAGAAGAGAAAATCACCCCGAGCACCCTGTTTGTGGCTCCCACGTGCCCACACCAGCGTGCAGGAGCAAACACCCGGCTTTTTGCATGCACCCCTGGTGGGTGCTGAGTGGGGACACGGGGGGGACCCTGCCTGGGTCTTTATTCGGTGTAATTCTCGGTGTGGCGTGGAGGGAGAGGGCTTTCCAAGAGCTCCCGTGCAGAGTTGCTTCCACGTGGCTTGGTGCTCAGAGAGCTGAGCTGAGCATTGCCTGGGTGCTGTGGAGCAACGCCTGATGTTCCCCTTTGCTGTGCTTTCGCTCCGAGGCAACAGGTTCCTCATCTTCCACCTCCTCCTGCCCGTGGCCTTTGGGTGGTCTCAGCTTCGAGCACAACCAGCAGCTCCACAGGCCACTGCCCTGCTGCTCTGCTTCTCTTACTGCCGGCCAGAATCGGGCAAAACCCCCCCTGCCGAAATCAGATCGATAAATCAGGACGCTTTTCCAAAATGTGGGGCCGAGTCCCTTTCATTTGCCTCCTGCTTTGCAGGTTTGCCAGTGTTACACGTGGCTGCTCCCCTCCAGCCCTCCCACGGCACAGAGCAGAGCTGCTTTGCCTGGCTTCAGCTGACACCAAAGTGATCGCACAGTCACGGGACAGCCAAAACCACGGCCTGAAGGAAAAGCCCCGAGTGCCCTGGGCTTTGCTGAGAAACAAGGCGAGATGGCAGGGCACAAAAAAGCTGCCGGGGCTGGTGTTAGAGGCTTACACGTTTTGGTGCCGGGCTGCGACTGCTCTCACCGTGCTCCTGGAGTTGGACGAGGTTCAGAGCCACGCTAACAGACCTGCAAATGAGAGCTAATTAGCCCGGGGCGATGTGGAAACTGTTTTTCCATTTTATTTTTTTTTATTTTTTTAAAAAGAGGATTATCAGGTTTGAGCTGCTCCTATTTCACAAGGGAGCTTAGAAAGCAAACGGCTTTTGCTCCTGTTTGGTTTTCCGGCTGCTGCCCGGGGCAGTCAGGAGACAGGAGGAATTTGGGTGATTTCTGACCCAAAAAGCCTCCAGATTGCCCCATCGCCTGCCCCGACCGGCCCGTTTTTGGGTTGAACAGCGAGGATTTGGTTATCTCAAGGCAGCCAAGGTTTCCAGGTTGAGGCCTTATCTCTGTATGACCACAGGGATTGTCCAGAGGCACCCTCTGCCCTTCTGCAAACAGGGGCTGAGCTCCGGGAGCATCAACCCCCACAAAAAAAAAGCAACAAACCTGGCAGCCAAGCAAACCAGCAGCAGTCACGTGCCAGCGTGAGCTCAGATCCCTCTGCAGGCGGCTGGGCAATCCCGAGCCCGCCGGGTTTTTTGGGGTAGGGTGGCTGGACATCTGTCCCATTCGCTTTCTGTGGGTCCTGCGGAGCACATTTAAGCAAAAGGTGTTGCTAGATGCTCTGTGGTTCTCGCTTCCTTCTTTCAGAGGGCACAAAAGTGGCCAAGTCATGTTTTTGCACACATTGCTACCCCCACCAAGGCTCAGAGCAGATGGAGCTGGTGCCGTTTGGGGCGATCAGCCCCTTTTTGGGGGTTTCCCTTTGCGCACAGAGCGGTCAGAAAGAAAAACCGGGTTCAGGTCCACCTCCCAGCATCAGGCCAAGGGAAGGAATTGAGATTTCTTTGGCTGACCCTAACCGCAGCACCACGAAGGGGACGAGGGGCAGGGGACGGGGAGCAGCATCCCGGGCTCCCCAGGTGTCCCCGTTCCCAGCTGTGCCATCCCGTCGCCGTTTTGGGTCGGGAAAGCCACAGCTAAAAATAATAAAGGCACAAAACCCGAGCTCGGCGACTTCCCCGTTTCACCCCGGGCGGTTTCGGGGCGAAGCAGAAGCGAAACGGGAACAGAAATCGCGGCGCGGGGCCGCGCGGGGGCGCAGCGGCAGCGGGAGCGCGCCCGGCCCCGCCGCCGGCTCCGGGAGGGATTTTTGGGGGGGGAGCCCGGGTCCTCGCGCCCCCCCTGGCGAGACAAAGCCGCCAGGAGCCGGGTGCAGCCCTGGGACAAAGCCAGGAGCCTCCTCTGCAGCCTCCCGGCCACATCCTGGCCCCCCTGGGAAGCGAAACCCCGGGGGGAAGCAGCCGGGCGGCGGGGCCGGAGGGCGGAATTGGGCAGCCCCTGGTGCGCGCCAGGCGAGCTGCCAGAAAAGCTCTGTCCCCGTTTTACGGAGCAAAGGGCAGCCCAGGCAGAGCAGGACGTGGCCACCGCCGCCTCCTCAGCTTGTGCCGGGGGCAAAAAACCAGCCGGGAGGAGAGTTTGATGCCATCCAGGGCCGGGATGCTCCTGGGGAGAGGAGCCCGGTGGTGCCACCACCGCTGCGCCGCTCCGTGGCTTCACACACACCCCTCCTGCTGCCAGCAAGGTGCTGCCCCACACGCCCTGCCTTCGTTAGGAGCCAGACACTAACGAGCTGCGCGGGCCGTCACACGCAAGCACCCATACAACTCGTGTTTCTGCATAACGCCACGGAGAAACTATGCTGGGAATGCACGAGAGGATGAAACATCTTGTGGGGACCCAGTTTTGGGGTCCTTCCCTGTGGAGCTCGCGGGGGGGGGGGCGCACAAATTTCCACTCATAAGCCAGAGCTGCTGTCCCCATCCACCTGGACATCACAGCCCACCCTGCGGGGACAGGGACAGCCCTGCACAGCGATGGGGAGATGCTGGTCCCCCCCGATGGGCCACAGTGGCCAGCACTCCCCCAAAAGGGCCACGCTCACCAGGGCACCCGTGCGCATCGCATCGTTGCCTGCCTGGCACACGGGGGCCATCGGGTGCCACAAAGCCACCCACAGACCCTACTTGGGGACCAATGCGGGGGGTCTTGGGGTGGCCAACGTGCATGGGGTGGCCAGTATGAGGTCTTAGGGTGACCAAAGTGGGGTCTCGGGGCGCATTTGGGGGGGCAATGCCAAAAGGGAGGAGGTGGGTGCGGAGATGGGGGAGCGAGGTGCAGCCAGCGAGAGCCACGGAGAGGGAGCATCGGGGGGAGGACGCGGGGGTGGCACGGAGAGAAACTTTTCCCCCGAGCTCCCCATTCCTCAGCACGGTGCAGGATCTGTCCCCGGCACCGTGGGACGATGGCCTGGGGCCCCAGCCCCGCCCCGGCCCCGCTCCCCCCCTCCGGCACCCCGGGAGGAAGGAAAGAAGGGAGGGAGGGAGGGAGGAAAGAAGGAGGGAGGGAAAAGGGAGGGAGGGAGGATGACAGCGCCGTGAAGAAAAGCAGGGGACCCGCCGCCCTCCCCGCTCCCGCACGGCAGGACCGGGCCCTCGGGGGTAGGTGAGGGTGGCACTGGGGGACACTTGGCCAAGGGGGGGGTCCCCGGGGGTCCCGGCACCCAGCAGGGGCACCGGGAGCCGGATCCAGCGGGGGGCTCGGACGGGGAGTTGCGGGAAGTTGGGGGAAGGGGAAAGGGAAAAGGGGGGGGAAGGCACGATCCTGGCACCAGGGAGGTTTGGGGGGCTCCGTGGTCGCCCCCCAAAGCCCCTCGGAGGCGGCTCCAGGGCTCCGCCACCGCCGCCTTTGTGCTGCCTCCGGCCGCGCCTTTGTCTGCGGGCAGGGAGCCCCCGCCGGGCCTGGGGGGTCCCCGGGACCCCCAGCCAAGCAGCTCGGGGCCATGGCAGAAAATTAAAAAAAAAAACAACACCAACAAAACCCCATTCTCTCTATATTTATAGCGGGAGAGATGGATGCGTCCGGCAGAAGGCGAAGCCAGGGTGAGCCGGGAAGCAGCGGGGCGGCGCGGGGGGAACTTTTCCCGCAGCGATCCCGGAGTTGCATCATCCGGCCCCATGGGCAGCGCCGGCAAGTTGGTGGCGGGGGGCTGCTGGGGGGCTGCGGGCACTGGCCGGGTGGCCACAGGACCCCAAGGGGCTCTGTGGCCAGTGGTGGTGGGGGTCTGGTGGCCGGACCCCGTTTCGGCACCATTGGGCAGCCCCGAGCTCGGCCTGAGCCCGCAGCATCCCCCCGCTGCTCGCCAGCCCCTCGCCAGCTGCAGGTGGTGCCGAAAAACCCGGCCGCTGGCTGTGTCTGCCAGCGAGTTTGGGTAATTTGGGGTAGGAGTTTGGGTCGAGTTTGGGGTTTTTTGGGTAGCCGGGCACCGCTCGCTGCCGGGCCAGGTGAAACCCCGAGCGTGCCGCAGCTGCGGGGTGCTGGGTTCAGCCGGGTGCTGAGCGGGGCTGGGCGCAGACAGCTCTCCTCGGGCACCAGCCGAGGCCAGAGGGAGGAAAACTCACCCCGTGGTGGCCACAGATTTGGGCTGGGGACACCAACATGCTCCTCCGACGGGCACCTCGCCGGCCCCGGTTTGGCCGAGGCTCGGGGCTATTCTGGGCAACTTTATAAACAGCGTGGGAGTTGATGTTTGTTTTTTTCCTCCCTCTCCTTTTTTTAACTTGAATTACACGTGTTGGTTTTGAGCAAAAAACAAGCACCTCTGAGCGAAAAACCCCGGAGGGAGCAGCCAGCAGCCAAAGCCAAGCGGTGCCACGCTCCAGCGCCTCCAGCCCGCTGGAGGGGGACAGGAGCCGGCCGGGGGGCGAGCTGCTGGACCCGGAGGACAGGCAGGGGCAGGGGCAGGAGCACAACCCCTGCGAGGCGAGGGCGAGCGGGGAAACCATCAGGTTTCCGTCCCAGCCTCTGGTAAACACGGAGAGAGCCGGTTTGTTGTGATTTATCTTTTTTTTTTTTTTTTTTATCTGCACGGGTTGCAGACAAAGAGATCAGCCCGCACGCCTGTTCTCTTTGTTGTTCCAGCCGAGGGTTTCGCCGGGTCCTTTTCCCAACCTGATGGAGCAAAGTGCTCCAGAGGGCTCCCGGGCACCGGCTGCCAGCCGGCGCTTCACCTACCGGCTCTGGGAACTCATCCTCAGCCCGTTGAGTCAGCGGAGGAAAATGTGACTTCACCCCCGTCACACCTCCGGCTGCTTTCCCCCGCGAGCCCACAGGCGCCTGCCCTGCCCTGGATGCCGTCTCCGGGCCGGAGGAGGGATGGGGAAGGGCTGGCCCCGTGCATCGCCCCTCGCCCGCTGCTCGGAAAAATCAGGCTGAAACGAAAAGCTCTTTGGGTTTAGGGAAGAGCCGGGTCCCTCAGCCCGCTCTGCCGTGCACAGAGCCCCTCTGTTCCCCCGCACAAAGAGCCGCTTGTGGCTCTCCTCCTGCCCCGGCCGGGCTGCGCCGCGCGCTCCCCAGCGAGGAAGAGCTCGAGGACGCCGAGCAGCCCCCGGCCACCTCGCTGGGTCACCGCGTCCCCTTCCTTGCTGCTCTCAAACCAGGACGTGCATGGCTTGGGGTGCTTTCTGCCTGCCCCTCGTGCCTCCCCGGCCCCAAGGCTGAGCCCTGTGAGGGTTCAGGGACCTGGCGGCTCATCTGCCTGTAGCCGCTCCTCTATTTAATGAATTACGCCCACCCCGGGCCTTCAAATCTTGGGTTTTGCTGGAAATCGCTCTCCGTACAGTCCCCGTGAATGATTCCTGGTCTGTGGATCATTTGTGGTTTGTCCGCTGTGGGCATTAGAGAGGGGGAAATCCTGGGCTGGCTGCGCCCAGGGCGCTTGGCAGCGCACAGGGCGCCGGCGCTGACCCTGGGAGCCGCCTTCCCAGCGCTCGCGACTCCAGATCCGAAACTCATTCCCCTGGCAGCCTTCCCGGGAGCGGCCGGCACCCTCTGCCAGGGTCTGTACACTTTAATTTCCCCTGGGGGTTGCTGAAATACCCCGAGCCCTGCCACTGCACGGGCACCGGGAGCTTGGTGGGGCGAGGGGAAGGCTTGGTGCAGCGGCGGGCACGCGGTGCTCCGGAGGCGGGCACTTTGGCAGGGCAGCAGGGGCATGAAATGCAGGGTTTCCACGCACGGCGTGTGATGGAGAGCGGGGCCACGAGGGGCCCTCCGCCTCCATCCAGTTCCTGGAAACCCCCCAGCTTTCGCTTTGAGACCCACGGGAAGGCGGAAGCTGCGCCCCAAGCACGCCATGGCAGGAAGCTGCCCGGCCCCCCAAAACGTACTTTGCCCCAAGTGCCTGGCTGAGTGATTCCCCCTGCCCAGGAGGGGGATTTTGGGCCGGCAGCTGGCAGGGATTGGGTTTCGGCGCTGCTGGGAGGAGGTGCAGGAAGGGGTCTCTCCTCCGGCAGATTTATTTCGGGAGCGGGGAGAGCGGCGCTGTCAGCAGCTGCTGGGCGCGGGGTGGAAGCGATAAAAGGGTTTTTGTGGCGCACAGCGACGGGAAATCGCCTCCAGGCCCTCGGCACGGGCTCTCCAGGCGTGGACGCTGCCGGAGAAGCAAGCGCAGAGGAAGGCCCTGATGTGTCCCCTCCTTGTCCCCGCAGCCAGGGCCGCCCGGAGGGGGATGCCGAGGAGCAGAGGATGCCCAGCAGATAGCGCAGGGCAGCGGCAGCCCAGCTGGGGGCTCCCCTGAGGACGGGAGGGACGTCGGGAGGACGCAGAAGCCCCGGCTTCCCGGCTCTCCTTCCCCATGGAGAGGAGATCCGCCCTGCCCCAGGACCTCCGCGAGGTGCTGCACTGCCTGAAGATGAGGAGCAAGTACGCCGTGCTGCTGGTGTTCGTGGTGGGCCTGGTCATCATCGAGAAGGAGAACAACTTCATCTCCAGGTAGGGAGCGCGGGGACTTGCAGCCTGCTTTTAGCCCTCCGCCCGCCCACCCTGCCTGCTTGGCCACCCCAGGGGCTGCGGGGAGAAGCGCAAGGGGGTCCCCAAAACCCCTATGGGGGCAGAAGGGTGGACGGAGGGGTGTCCTCAGCCCCGGGCTGTGCTTGCTGTCCTGCAGGGTGTCGGACAAGCTGAAGCAGTCCCCGCAGGCGCTGCCGGAGGCCAACGACACGGAGGCCAGCCCGACGCCGGCCGAAAACGGGTCCCTGGCCTCGCTGCGCCAGCTGGACGCCGCCTTCTCGCAGCTGAGGACGCGGCTGCACAACGTCACCCTGCAGCTGGCCGGGGGGCTGGCGACGGCGGGGACGGCGCCCCCGGAGCCCCGGCGGCACGTCCTGCTGATGGCCACCACCCGCACCGGCTCCTCCTTCGTCGGGGAGTTCTTCAACCAGCAGGGCAACATCTTCTACCTCTTCGAGCCGCTGTGGCACATCGAGAGGACGGTCACCTTCGAGCCGGGCGGCGCCAACGCGGTGGGGTCGGCCCTGGTGTACCGCCACGTCCTGCAGCAGCTCTTCCTCTGCGACCTCTACACCCTGGAGAGCTTCATCTCGCCGGCGCCCGAGGAGCACCTGACGCCCTTCATGTTCCGCCGGGGCTCCAGCCGCTCGCTGTGCGAGGAGCCCGTCTGCACGCCGGCCCTCAAGAAGGTCTTCGAGAAGTACCACTGCAAGAACCGCCGCTGCGGGCCCCTCAACGTCACGCTGGCGGCTGAGGCGTGCCGGCGCAAGCAGCACGTGGCCCTGAAGACGGTGCGCATCCGGCAGCTGGAGTTCCTGCAGCCGCTGGCGGAGGACCCGCGGCTGGACCTGCGCGTCATCCAGCTGGTGCGCGACCCCCGCGCCGTGCTGGCCTCCCGCATGGTGGCCTTCTCGGGCAAGTACGAGAGCTGGAAGAAGTGGGCGGCCGAAGGGGCGGCCCCGCTGCAGGAGGACGAGGTGCAGAGGCTGCGGGGCAACTGCGAGAGCATCCGCCTGTCGGCCGAGCTGGGGCTGCGGCGGCCGGGCTGGCTGCGGGGCCGCTACCTGCTGGTGCGCTACGAGGACGTGGCGCGGGCGCCGCTGCGCAAGGCGGAGGAGATGTACCGCTTCGCCGGCATCCGCCCCACGCCCCAGGTGGAGGAGTGGATCCGCGCCAACACGCAGGCGCCCCGCGACGGCAGCGGCATCTACTCCACGCAGAAGAACTCCTCGGAGCAGTTCGAGAAGTGGCGCTTCAGCATCCCCTTCAAGCTGGCGCAGGTGGTGCAGGATGCCTGCGCCCCGGCCATGCGCCTCTTCGGCTACAAGCTGGCCGGCAGCCCCGAGGAGCTGACGAACCGCTCGCTCAGCCTGCTGGAGGAGGGACCCCCCTCCTGGGTCACGTAACGCCGGGGGGCAACCGCAGCTGGGGGACCTTCGACTTTCCGGGAGGGCTGCGCAGCCCGGGGGCTTGCCAAAACCACGCCGTGCCCTCCAACGCTGCTGTCGCGGGGAGGGACTGAGCACGGAAAGCAGCACGGCTGCCCCGCGTGATGTGGGGCCCGGAGCAGCGCTGCGCTGAGCACCAGCAGGGACCCGAAGCCCCAAGGCCTTACTGGTTTAGTGCCTTCACACCAGCACGGACTGGGAGCCGCCCGCGGAGCCCCAGCCAGCAGCACGACGAGGTGGCTGCTCGGGTTTGCGCTCCTCAGTGTTGGTTCGGGGGGGTGGGGATGTGGGGTGGGGGTATTTGGTTGGGTTTTAAGTTTGTTTTCTTCCTTTTTCTCCGTGTACCAGGGTTGCAGGGCAAATCTATTTATTTATTACGTGAAAAAGAGGGGGAGGTACACCGGGGGTCAGAGCTAAGCCCAAAAAAATCAGAGCAGCGCAACGTGCTGCGGAGAAACAGGGACACCGACAGCGAAGGCAGGGGGATCGTGGCCCACGGGAGAGCCCCAGGAGAGGGGAATTGGGGGTGCAGCTCCCCAAAAAACCCTGGGCACAGCGGGGCAGGGATGCTGCCAGCAGCCAGCACCGGCCACAACCTCACACCGGGGCGAGGACACCCTGGAGCAGCTGAACCTCGTCACCTGCTGGAAGCCGTTTCACCTGGCTTAAAAAAAAAAATACAGATAATACAAAGGAGCAGATTCCAAAGCATCTCCTGTCTTGTTGGTGTTCATCCCCCCCACCCCATAAACATGCCCCATAAGCCACAGGCAGGATTCGGAGAGCCCCGGCTCCTCCAGGAGCCTTGGCAGCTGCCGAGGAGCCTCAGGGGGGCAAAGCGAGGGGCCCCCACTGCTGTCCCCGAGCCCAGCAGGGCCACCCGCGGCTCGCCGGGGCCACCGGCCCCCTTTGACAAAAGCAAAAATAAATAAGCAGAACTCAGCCGCCACCGGCTCGGCTCTGCTCGGCGAGCTCACAAAAGCTGCGTTTTTTGACCCAAAGCGGAGAACAGAGGCGGCATTGAGGAGCGCGGGGAGCAGCCACGCCAGAGCCGTCGGCAGCCGTCCTCCCGCAGCAGCCGGGGTTTTTCCTTTCCCCCCCTTTCGCTCCGCTTGCATCTGGCCTCAATATGGGAGGGAGCCGGGGTGCTGGATGCTGCCGGGCTCCGGAGAGGGGGCAAAAGCAGGGTTTGTGCAAAAACAGGGGGAAAAGGGGAGAAAAACTCAGCTCTAGTCCTTCTCCATACCATTAAGGACACGGATTTGGGGGAAAAAGGGTGCATTTTCAGCCTGAAGACCTACCTGAGGGTCCTGCTCCCCTCACACGGGCTGTGCCAGAAGACTGCATCTGCACCAACACCTAAAGCCCTCCCTGGGAAGGATCCAAGCTTTCTGGGACAAAACAGCTCCCAGAAAGGCTCGGGCTCACCCCAAACCAAACAACCCTCATTATTCCATCCCCCAGAGCTGCTCCCTCCCCTTTACAACCTGCCCTAAGCAGCTCAGTGCCTGCAGCTGTGCCGCGTCCCGCTGCTGGCGCAGGCCCCCATAGAGCCAGCCGCAGCTGTCCTTTGGGGAAAATTGGGGAAAATTGGTGATGACTGTCACCAGAAGGAGACTTTCTGCAGGCAGCCCAGCGAGGGGAGGACAGGGCCACCAGCCAAAGCCTGGAAATTAATTAAAAAAAGCCATTTTCCAGCTCGGCACAAGGTTTATCCCGAACACAAGAAGCCCCTGCTGCCCTGCCGGCCCTCCTAACCCCCCGTCCCCTTCTCCTCTCCTGCTCCAGCTCGAGTTAATGGGATTGGGTTTGCTAATCCCCCGGTACGATCGGAGGGGATTTCTGCAGCGGGACCAGGAGCAAACCTCTGGCCAAGCCACCGAGTGCCCCGTCCACCCCGCTGCCTCCTGCCCAGGCCCAGCCTTGCCCGCGGAGGGCTCGGCGCGCTCCCCGCGGCCAGGGCGAGGGGCCGGGGGCTGCAGCAGACGTGGACAGGTCAGAATTAAATGACAGCCTTGTTTTCTGTTGTGATTTTTTTCTTTTTTTTTTTTTTTTTAAGAGGCTGCATGCCTGACCAGACCGCATTTCTTGGTCCGCATCCCATATTTATCCTGTAATTACACCTCCAGACAAAGGCCGCCTGTCTGCGCGGGCGCTGTTTTTAAGGACACGGTTTTATTCCACCTTGGGCTTTCACCGCCGTGAAGTCCTGGGGATTTGGGGGAAGAAAACACCCCGCAATTCGGGGGTGAAAGCTGTTCTTTCTTGCAACCCAAACCTCTCCCTCCCCGTTCTGAGGAGAACCCAGCCACACATCCTGCTGCTCCGGCACCCCGCGGGGAGTAACGCCACCGAAACCAGCACCGGGTTTGTCCCATAGGAGAAGGATGGCACCCGAGTGCTGAGCCCCGTGCTCCGTGCAGCAGGACCAGAGCGATCCCATAAAAATCCCACAAAAAACATCCCGGGTAAGGCTGGTCGAGCTCCTTGCACCTGCCCGGCCCACAGCGATGGATTCCCACAAGCCGACGTTTTGCTCCAATTAACACCCACCGCAGCTTTGGCTCCGCAGGGGCGGTGAAGATGTGCACTGCCCGAAAACCAAAGGCATTCGGTGGGGTTTTTGGGGCAGGCTTTCCTCCCAGACAGGAGCTTCACCACCAGGAGCAGGGGGAAGTTTTGTGACCCCAGCTCCCCACGGCCGCTCTTTCGCTGCTCGTGCAGCCCAGCTGAAATGCAGAGAGCTGTGAGCTTTGCTTTTTTTTCCCCAAATCCCTTTTTTTTTTTTCCATGTGGGATCTGCCCGTAAGTGCACGTGGATGTTTTGCCCAGCCCGAGGTGGCCTTGGTGCCGAGGGCTGTGGTCGGCAGCTGGGCGATGCCACCGAGGAACTGGAAATGAGAAAACGAGCGTGGTTGGAGAGGGAATAAATAAAGCAGAGCCTTGTTGACTCTCGTTGAAAGCAGATTTTATTTATAAGGTAAAAAACAGACAGTGGAGACGTTTAAGAGCAGCTGGGAACTGGCCTGAGTTGTTTTTTCCAGGCAATTCTTTGCCCTGGGTTACCCGGGGCGGTGGCAGAGACCCCGTGGCACACGGGAACGACCAGAGCTCGCTAAGAGCTGTACTAAAATGGAAAGCAATCCCTCCATCACACCTAGGGGAACGCCGGCACCTTTCCAGGGAAGCATCTGCAGCGAGCTCCCCGCACCCACGGGGCCTTGAGCACTCGGGTTTTTTTATCCCCATTTGCCCGGGGCTGGAGGTGAGGCTTCCCGAGCCGGCCACAAAGGCCCCTTTTAGCTGTGCTGTTTGCTCTGGGCCCTGTCTGTGCCGCCGGCCTTGTCCTTCTTGTCGGTGCATCTCCGGCTCGCCGGCTTGGAGGATTTTCCCCGTGTTTTCCAGCGGTGGCCCTGACCTTCTGGTGTGAAACCCGATTCTCCTCAGCACCCCCTCTGCCCGCCAGCAGAAACCTGACGGGGGTGTGGAGCTGCCCCTGCCACCGGCTTTGGCTCGGCTTGAAGGCACTCAGAGGAAAAACAAACCCACCCGGGGCCATGCCCGCGGATGTTTTCCCTTTGTCTTGGAGGCAGGTTTAGGGGATTTGCGTTGTGGCCAGCAGAGATAGGGCAGGAACAGCACCCGCTTTGTGGCAGCCGCCGTGTGAATATCCCTATTTAAGGGATTTTGGCACCCTCCGTGCTTGCAGGGCCTTTGTCAGCCCCCCTGCTATGAGGACACCCAGCACGGCCCCGTCCCACGCCGAGCTGCCTGCACCCTCTGGCGGCCACGCCGCCTCCCTCGCAGCATCCCACCAGGACACCCTGAAAACGCTGCTCCCACCCCAAAGCCTGGGCACGATTTGGGGTTTTCTGCCTCCCGGCTACCTCGAGCCAACAGGCAGGGCCAGCTCTCCGGGAGTGAGCTCAGCTCTGCCCTGTTTTTCCTGAAAAAGTGCAAATTCCTTCCTCCATCCCCGCGGGTGAGGGCTGGGGGGGGTGCTCCAGCCCTCGACACGGGGCTGGTGGGCGCTGCAGGAGGAACGAGGAGCAGAGGCGGCCCTCAAAGCCTCCCGTGGAGCACAGGGCAGCGCTGCCAGCAGCGTGCCCGGGAGCTATAATTACCACAGGGCCGGCCGCCTATATTTATCCGCAGTGCCACAGGAGCCAGAAGACTTTGGGGGGGGGGGCGATTTCTGAGGTCTGGGCGCCCTTTTTGCTTCAAACTTCTTCATCCCAAAGGGGAGAAAACCATTTCAAATGTTCTCAAAGCCCAAAGAGCTGGAGGGCTGTAGGTGGGGGCTGGAGCTTGCAAAAACACTGCTGCAGATGGAGCTGCAGGGGCGCACGGCTCGGCACGGCTCGGCACAGCTTGGCACGGCTCGAAACAGCTCGGCACGGCTCGAAACAGCTCAGCATGGCTCACAAGAGCTCAGCATGGCTCAGCACGGCTCGGCACGCCCCGCAGGGTGCTGTGCTGAGTCAGGGGGCGGGTAAGAGGCGGGCCAGCTCCTGCAGCACTGCGCTGGAGCCTTCCTCGCCCCCCGAAGAGGAGCGTCGAGCCATGGGCTCCCGGCTGTCGCTGGACGACTCCGTGCGCGTCGTCATCGTCGGCGGTGGCTTCGGGGGCACGGCGGCCGCCAGCCAGCTGAAGGCCTGGGCCGTGCCGTTCGTGCTGGTGGATATGCGGGATGCTTTCCACCACAACGTGGCTGCCCTCCGGGCCTCCGTGGAGAGCGGTAAGGGGCGAGCGGAGCCAGTGCCGTGGGCCTCATGGCCAGCTCCTGCACCGTGCCCCGGGGCTCTGAGGGGAAAAGGGAGGAGCAGGGCAAAGGAGGGGCCTCCCCGGCTCTTGCCATGATGAAATGTTTGACATTTTCCACCTGGAAAACAAGCACTCAGCTCGGGGAGGTCCCACACACCGTCTGAGTTCGGCTAACCCCGTGGCTCGCGGGAAAAATGAGGCGTAGTTATCCGGATGCTCTTTTTTATTTTTTTTTATTGTTCTTCAAGAACTTAAAAAAAAGTTCACTGAAGTGAAACTCTCAGAGGCTGGAAGGAGCAAAGGGGCGATGTGTGAAATGCTGCCTCGCTCAGCAGCGAGGCCACACAGGACCAAGTTCAGTTTCAGCCTTGTCTGGGGCACCCGGCTCACCCCAACCCTCCAGGAGCTGGGGATTTAGGGGGGAAATTCAGCTTTCAGGGCTAGAAACAAGCAGCAGAATGACACCAAAACCTTTGTGGGGCTTGTTAATCCTCCAGCCGGAGGAAGATCTCTTCCTAACCATCTCCCCCTGCCCCAGGATTTGCCAGGAAGACCTTCATCTCCTACTCGGCCACCTTCGGCGACAGCTTCCGACAGGGCCGGGTTGTGGGCATCGACCCCGCGAGGCAGCAGGTCCTGCTCAGCGATGGCGAGGTGGGTGCTGAGAGAACTCGTCCCCAGAAAGCTGGCAGCCTTTTGGGGCCGCCCGCTGATGCTGAACATCGGGCAGCAGCGGGGTGTGCTGTGAGGCTCTCCTCCTCGGGTTTTCTTCGGTTGGTTTTGGCTGCAGGAAGGCGGTACCCCAAATCCAGGCTTTGTCTGGTTGGAGAAGGGATTTGGGATGAAGGCTGCAGGCAGCTCTGTGTGTTTGGGGTCCTCTGGCAGGGGAGGGAGTGGGCTCACAGAGGGCAGCACGCTGATCTGATCGCCCCTCGGCCCGCAGAAATACCTGGCCCCAAAGATCTGTGCTGCAACAGGGGCGTGCTGCAAATCCTCCATCCCACCTGGTGCTCTGATAAGCTTTTGTTCTCAGGGCTGGATTTAGAGCTCAATTAGCCCTGGAGCTCAGATCCTTATCTGACCGCAGGAATAAACCCAGGGAAGGAGCTCCAGGAGCTCCTCTCAGCCCCAGTATCTCACCTCTGTTGAGAAGGGGGTGAAGGTGGGAGGTCAGCCTGTTATCTGTGTCCCTCTGGACTCTGATCCCAGAGCTCCAGCTGATCTCTGGAGCCCTCTGTGACGGCAGCGTCAGCGACTGACACAAACACCGGGTTATTGCCTGTAAGCCCGTGGTTGTTCAGACCCCCTCTTTTAAAGGTCTAACACCCCCTCCCACCCTCTGCCCTCCCAGGAGCTTCACTACTCCCACCTCATTCTTGCAACAGGCAGCGATGGGCCGTTCCCCGGGAAGTTCAACAAAGTCATCGACATGGAAAGCGCCATCCAGGCCTACGAAGACATGGTTAAGGAGGTGAGGAATCAACTTACCAGACACCACTACCCGTGTCCGAGAAGGAGACCATGATGCCCGGAGGGGTAGGACAAGGGGGAAGCCCCGGGGAAGCACGATCTGCACAAGGGGAGACCTGAAAAGCTCAAAAGTATCACAGTATAGACAGGGAGGGCGCATGGGGTTCTCAATTTCGTCTCCTCTTAACAGACCAGGTGGTTTACTGGTGTTAGGCTGACGCCGTGCATCGGGAGGGTGTGCTCGCAGAGCGGCTGAAAGCCTTTCTCTCCTAACACCGGTTTCTTCTTTACTTCGAGATCGAGAAAGCTGAGCGCATCCTGGTCGTGGGAGGGGGAGCTGCCGGCGTCGAGATGGCTGCAGAGATCAAAACAGAGCACCCGGCCAAAGAGGTAGCAGCACATTAGTTGCTTTTACTTGTTTTTGAGCCTGTTCTTTGATGGGCCTGCTGCAGGTATTGGAGATGGCTACGAATCAGGAGCTTCAGATGCAATGCCAACCTTCCTCCCCGCTGCCTCCTCTTCTGGGAGCACCCTTATAGCCTGCCACCAGCAATTTTTGGCATTTGGCATCTCTTTGGGCATTTTAATGGGATAGAAGGAAGCTGTCTATCGCTGCTGCCACGTGCGTGGTGTCCTGGCCCGCTCCTGTATCCCCGTCTGCTGTTTTGTCCCCAACAGGTCACCCTCATTCACTCCAAAATTGCCCTAGCTGATACCGAGCTGCTCCACAGCGTCCGTCAGGAGGTGAAGGAGATCCTCCTCCGGAAAGGAGTGCGCCTCCTGTTAGGTACGGGCTGAATGCCTCTGAGGATCTGCAAGCTGCTCCTCCTTTAGCCTCGGAAAGGTTTGTGACCCAGGGCTCTCCATCCCAACAGGTGAAAGGGTAAGCAACGTGGAAAACCTCACAACCAACCAGTTCCAGAAGGACATGGTAGTACGGACAGAAAAAGGCACCGAGGTGGCTGCCGACATGGTGATCCTGTGCACGGGGATAAAGATCAACTCTTCAGCATATGCCTCTGCATTTGGTAAGTGAGAAACACCGTGGGTGGGAAAGCAGCACAGCTCCTCAGTGCCTTCTACTCGAGTACCGGGAGGTTAGAAATCAAACTTAGGTTGTTCCATGACACAGCAAATGCTCCAACACCACATTAAACACCCAACTGTGAAACGTGACCTCCAGAAACTTACGGATCATGAGGCTCACCACCTTCTCCTGCTCCTCCTGCTAATACCTGCAGCGTCCTGGGTCAGCACCAGGCAGGTTACACCTAGAAGCTGGTGACAACTCCTGTCATCAAGGCCAGGATTGCCTCCCAGATAAGGCGCTTGCAGAGCTCCCAGCACAAGTAGGCTCAGCACATTCAGCATTCTTGCTGCACAGTCAGTGCCACAGGGCATTGAGCGGATCAGTTTTTCAGTAGCACACCCTCAGTCTGAGTCCCTTACAGCCCACAACAGCTATGGAGTGGTGTGACCATTACCCAGTCCCTTTCTCTGATTTTAATGATTCCATGTTCCCAGACATATCAAACGATAATTGGTTGTATCAGAACATAACTCACTCCAGCAAGGCAACGAGCATCTCCTTCTTGATGTAGAAAAGAGGATGAAAACCTAACTCCCCTCTTTGTGTCAATGACACGTTGGTGGCATCAACCCCAGCCTGAAAGCTTGCTGTTTGGCCCAGCAGGAGAACAGCTGGCGAGCAACGGAGCCTTGCGCGTTAATGAACACCTCCAGCTGGAAGGACACGAGAACATCTACGCCATCGGGGACTGCGCAGACCTGAGGGAGCCCAAGATGGCCTACCACGCCGGGCTCCACGCCACCGTGGTGGTGACAAACATCATCAACAGCCTGACACACAAGCCGCTGAAAACCTACCAGCCAGGTGAGGTCGTCTCTTGGCAGCTGGCTTTAGCTGTTGAGCTGCTTTTCTGCAGGGAACAGCCGCATGCTTTTCTGCAGGGAACACATCTGCATGGGATGCTACTTAGAGGGGGGGAACCCACAATTGGGGTTGGCTATGTAGGCTTCATCTTAGTTCTTGCCAAAGACCCTGCAGAAATTCATTACCTGCGTCAGTCTAGGTAGGGAACGCATCCTTTCTTCACTAACATCTTCCTAATTAATCTACTGGTGGGTATCTGCCATTCATCAATCTTGGTTCCTTTGCTTTAAGTTCCTTACTGTCCAATTAAATCCTAGAAATAAAGAGAGGACTTGACTGTCTCCTTCCTTCTCCCCTTAAATGATACAACAAGCACAAACTGATATATCTGGTCAAAAAAAATCTAGCTAGGTGATGGGTCTCGCTGATAAGCAACTGATTTGTAAATACTTACTGTAATTATCTTGAAAGCTGTTCCACACGGATGGGAGGTATCTGGACTGCTGTTGGGTTTTAAAGGCTGCCCAGTCTACTTTCTTTTTTTTTTTTTTTTTTTCCTCTGCTTAAATTTTGTTGTCTACCTCTTGGACTCCCTCCTGGAAGGACAAAGTCATTCTACACCACACAGCATCAGCCAAATCCTTCTACTGCACAGCTCTAAAGCAGGGGATCTCCTGTTACACCATCAGGAGAGCAGAGCTAGCCTTCAGTTCTTCCGAAAGGCTGATGCCTCCTGAGAAGAGGGAATGAAAAAGGCAACCTCACAGATGTAGAACAGACAGTAGAAAGGAGAGAGTTGCAAGTCGTTCTCCTTGGGCCTGCTCCCTTCCTTGTCACGCAGCACATGGGTTACTGTGCTCAGCAGAGGAGGCTGCTGGGGCCAGCAGAAGTACAGCACCTACATGGAGTACGGTTTGGTATTAAGCTTTGAAATTGCTTCATTTAAGCTCTGTCTCTTTTTTCCAGGCTCCCTAACGTTCCTGCTTTCAATGGGTAAGAACGATGGCGTAGGGCAGGTGAACGGCTACTACGTGGGACGCCTCCTGGTGACCATTGCCAAGAGCCAGGACCTGTTTGTCTCCAAGAGCTGGAAGACAATGGGACAGACAATGCCCTCTTAAAGGGGACTAGAAACAAACCCGCAAGGAATTCCACAACCAGAAGGTGAGGGCGCACTATTGTTGCTTGGACAGACCGATGCTGTCTCCCACACCACCTCTGAAAGCCACCCTTTAGTGCAACACAGTGAAGGGGGGCCCTGTGTTACTGTAAAGGGGAAGGAGGCACTTGCCAAATTAACGAGCAAAGATCTCATCATAAAGAACAAGGAAGGAACGTTTCGTTTACTTCCCCGGTGAGATAGCTCTGAGCAAGAAACTTGGTCTACCTCCATTTGTAACAATAAACACTGTGGTTTGCAAAATGCGTGGCTTGTTTGTTATGTGGTTTCTCCCTGGCTTTCTCTGCTCTAGCTTCTAGGAAGGTATCTGCCTGTCACTCGGGTCCAGAGCTGGCATCTGCTCTGCAGCAAGCAGGAAGAATGGCGTGCAGCAGTGCCTGTGCAAAACCCACCTAGAGCCTTGAAAAGACTGTGGCGATCCTGAAACTCATCAGAATACAATGCAGCTTTGTGCCAGCATCTCCCCAGCAGCTTTAATTATGTCACAGCACTCTACTTCTACCAGAAGTACTTGTGTACTGAGGGTGATACAACAAGTACTTAGGGATGCTGCCTTCCTGTTTTTTTAAGGTGAGAAATTTCCAGAGCAAAAGCAGGGTTTATAACAATAACCACACTTGACACATCTTTTTCTTTTTTTCTTATAAAACAAACAAAATCAACATGAAATATTCCCAGTAATTACAGAGATTATTGTGAATTAAAAGCAAAACAGAAGCTCCTCATGCGTCACTTCCAAAATCCTCCCCCCCACCCTCCCCCGGCGGGCTGGAGGCAGAAGTTTAACATATACCCTCAAGGGAGGGGCAAAGGGAGCAGAATATTTAAGAGCTTTCTCTAAAGTGTGTGTGTGAAAAATTCATCACTACAAATCTAAACTGAAGTTACTCTTTAAAAACTTCTAAACTAAAGTAACAAGGGACACTAAAACTCCTGGAAAAGAGATGGCAACTCAATTGCTTAAGGTGATATAAATGGCTAGAGGATGCTGAGAGCATGAAGAAATCGGACTAAACCCCGCTCACCTCTAGTCACAGCTCTTCATCAAGTCACAACACATCACACTACTACCACTCCCCCTCCTCACCACATTGAAAAAATAAAACCCACCTCTAATGCTTTTAATGCTACTCAAGTTTGTTGAAAAATAAAGTTTCATTTGGCTGCCGTTGCTACTTAGTGTCTAGTTTGGCCATTTCTTGCACATAGATGCCAATACTTTCGCTGTCGAAGAGCAGAAAGTAAATGTTCTTCAAGGAGGAAGAGCTGGTGCCGTCAAAATGGGTGGAAATAGCTCTGAGAGTCACCTGGGCTGCCGTCTGTTTGGGGAAGCAGTTTCTATGTGACAGGGGAAGAAAACAGAACAAGAGTGTCAGCTACCTGTGCAAGCATTATGCACACGTGATGCCAAAAGGCACAAAGCACAGCCATACCCACTACAGGTTGCTGTTAAGACAGCACCAGTCACAGCTTTAACACGTGCACATCCCAGAAGCAAACCCCAAGGTTCTGATAACAACATTCATCTGCTGCTGTGTTAGCTCCCTTGCTGGCATAGCTACTGTTTTCGTTTGCTTCTACTCTTTATAACCACACAAAGTATTTTGAACACTCGCCCTCAGAATCAAACTCGTCTATGCCATGCCAGGCAGGCTAAAAAGCTCAAGGATTTGTTGTTGTTGTTGAAAACAGAATTGGTTTAAAAAGGTGACATCCGACTTCCTTTCCCTGTAATTAACAATACTTTGCTTGAGACCTCAATGAAAATAATTGAAGTTACAACCTCAAACCAAGGTCCACTCCCTCTGAATTGTGACTCTTCTTGGAGCACTGGGCCCATGTCTTTGAGACTTCGGTTTTATTGTATCTTAATCGCTCTCATACTCCTTTTTCAACTCACAGAAGTTCAGCTGCAGCTCGGTTCTTTGCCCTCATTTCAGCACAGAGTAGTTACTGTGAAGGTCAGCAGCTTTTCATCTTTGTTTATATGAAATATGACTGCTATAAAAACAATTTCAAGTACTGTTCTACTTGAACTTGACGCACACCTCGTGAAACACCCTGCCTTACGCTGTGCCTGCGCTTAGGAAGGTCTCCACATCGTTGTACTTTGTGCTTAAGAAGGTCTCCACATTGCTGTACTTGTCTAACACCAAAGAGGTTCCTCGACCTAGAAAGCATCCCTGTCCTGAAGTGACAGATGCGCCTCTCTGTCGCTGAGATCTGGAGGGAAAGACACACTTTTTTTTCATGCTGCTGCCTGACACTGGCTGTGATAGTTCTGCTGATTTTGCACAACCCTAGAGCACGTGGATGTGGCTTCCTCGCTACATAAGCATGTAGAGAGCCGAACAGCTCTCAGAGTCTGGGTGAGACTGTGCTGGGGCATGCTGAATTGTCTGAAGGCGAGTTAAGACCTAGCAGAGATTGCAGATAGGCATTGAGCATAACTGTTGTTTGCTCTTGAGTTTAATGTCTCCTATTTAGATTCTACTGTATGATAATGCTCCAAAGGAAGTTAGATGGATGCCAAGAACTTCAGCCAGAACAACCACACCCTTACTCTGGGGCAGGATTGCACACAACTCTTCTGCTTCTCAATTAAGTTTGTCTTCACTTATCCTCAAAGACCTCCAGTGACAAGGCCACACCAGAACACAGATATGCCATTCCAGTGCCTAACAACGCTTACAGTTGAAAAATCACAGTATTTTTAATAGCATCCAGAGCAGCTTTTAAATTGCTTCCTTTTCTCCCCCTTCTCTGATAACAATATGCTGTACGTTTGTGTATTTCTCCTCCTAAGTGCAGTACGACTCACTTCTATCTCAATTTCACGTTAGGAACTTCAGACTTATCCCATATCTATTAAACACTGCCCAAAAAAAAGCTTGGAAACTGATCATCAACAACTGTCATGTGCATACTCGCTATCATCTAAATGACCACTGACAGACAGACTTTTACTAGCTCTGGTCCCACGACAGACCTCTGTAACAACCCAGTTAATACATCTTTGTGGCAACTAGCTACCAACAAAGACTTTTTGAAAAAGTTTTCCAGCTAGTTCATATTCACAACACGAAAACCACACCACCTTTGGGTTTCTTAGTCAAGAACACTTTATTTGCTAGTTATTAAGAAAGAAATGCGAAGTTTTACAGTTGGTGTCATAGCTGCCTTTTTAGAGCAGAACTGTGTTTAAGAAATGGTGATTTTCTTTTGAAAGAAATCATTTGTGTGACTAGTGTATTTACTGTATATTCTTGGGATGACTTAAGTAAATATTCTGCATTTACCTAGCTCGAGAAGCATCACTTACCTTCAGCATGGTGCCAGTGGAACCTTATTAATACCAGTGGAGCTTTATTAAGGTTTACCACAACAAAATGAAAGGACATAACAATGTTCTTTCATTCTTCTACTCACAGTCAGCTCAGCTCTCCTCTCCTGAGAGTACGCTCATGTCTCTACTCACAGGCTCCCTCTCACAGCAGCAGCTCTGATAGTCACACAATTGTTACACAATTTAAAAGCCTCTTATGCAGAAAAAGCCATACCTGCCACTGGGAAAAGGGGGGAAAGCCACAGACTTCAACTTCTTGTCTTCTGCAGCTGTTAAGCAATTCTTTATGGTCTCTTCAAGCTGCTCTTCGCACTTGTCTGAGCCCCACTGAGGGATGTGACAGTGGATGACAAACTTTGCTGCTAGGCCGCTAGACTGAGTAAGCGCAGCTATCAAAGGAAAATACAACAGCGTTTAGTTTTGAAAGGAAATCACCCGGCAATGACTTCTCAGTCCCACGTACTTTCTTAATTCCATTGCCTCTCCCAAAAGAAATATATGAGGAATGAAAGAAAGCCACAATGACTCACTTGCAATCATAATCTGACTGTATTATCATTACTTGTGTGATCAATTGCTTCTTTATTCTCTAAAGAACCCAGGCTCATTTGGTTAACAAACAGTTATTCAAGAATAGTTTATAGCTTTCTCATTCTGCATGGCCTCTGCATGTTCTTTTTTTTGCAAAGTATCAAAACCTTGCACTGAATACAATGTCATTAATTCCCCAATGGACATTCCTGCAGTGTTGTCACGGCCTTATCTGAATGCCTTGCACAAATATTCTGCAACAACTGTACAGCTCCAGAGTTATACCTGGACCCCCTTCGTGGACAGGTGGTTTCAGAAAACAACCTGAGAAATCAAAGATGTTTATTGCAAAGTAGCCACCAGTATTAGAAATCTCAGATTCATTTTTCAGGACTTGCAACATCCACAGCATAGCACCAGTTTGCTTTTGTGGCAGTTATGACTTTCAGCACTTTTAAAATCTAAGCCTTGGGACTCTCAGGTCAAACACCCAGAAATTAACCATGCAATTATTGCCCAAGGATGAAAAAGTTGGATTTATTCACTTGTTCACTATCACAGAAGAATTCCATCTAACGCTTCACTTTGCTACCTAAATTTCAACCAGGAGAGAAACCTCAGGCCTTTAACCTAAGAAGCAAATTGACTGAAAACAACACAGGTAACCTGTGAACAGCACTTGAATTCAAGGCCTAGGCTGGAGCACAAGTGATTAAAAACCATTTGTTAGTGCTTGCCTGAAAACCAGTGGATGTGGCAACATCAAACGCAGCAGCACAACACAGTGCTTGACAGAGTACATCTTCCTTCCATGAAACTAAGATTATCCTCTTTCTTGGGACCAGTTTAAGAGCACAAAGTAAGTCTATTGTCTATGTGATGTTGATAGAGAAGTAGTTTGGTTGGATGTTGTGGCATATTATTCCTGATGCAATGCAAAAGTGAAGTAAAACACGCTGTACAAAAATCTCTCTGTGATTAGACTGTTCCTTTAGGAAATTTGAAAAACGAAACCCTTTAAAGTACTGACATGCTTTTTTCAGTGCTTTTAGTACTGAGGTACTAAGCCACATAAGGCATGAAGAGATATATTGTAACTTCTCCCATCTTCACCCACATCCAGCTCCTATAAATCGGCTAAATTTGTCTACAAATGAAGACAATCTCAAGCCCTTAACTATTCACTGCTCCACATGTGTTAAACATTTAAAGAGAGCTCCTTTGTAATTTGCATTTCTATATTGTAGCTGTAATGCCTGGGAGAAGAGCAGCAATTGCTCTTTGAAAACCATGCCAGTTCTATAGATTGTATCACATCTACATTTATTGGTGTTCAAACAAAGTGAGGGAGTTGCTCTGACTGCATCGTTCATCAAATATGCATAAATCCGGGTAATTTGTAAACTAGAATTGCTCACAGACTGAGAGCTAATCCTCTCTAAGAAATGTGGTACAAGTAGGAGAGGAAAGAGGCACTGAGGTAATAACACGATTTTTTTTCCATAACTTTTGGACTCCCACAGACAGGAATTGCCTAAGGGAAATTAATCATCCTGCTGTTACTTTTTAGGTGGCACTTAGAAGCCCAAAGACAGGATGTGCACAGCACAGAGGTATCCTAACCCTCTTTCCTTTTTCCCTTTTCCTGCCCCCAAACAGGTTGCCTCTATCAGCAACAATTTTGAAGAAGAAATGTTTGCATCACATAAGCAAAGGCACATATATAATCAAGAACAGCTTTGAATGCCAAGAAAAAAGAACATTTCAGTATGTTCTTTTTTCCTAATGTGTCAAGCCATTTCCACAAACAAAGCAGAATATCCTTTTTACCTTCAGCAACTTCCAAAGGTCCTTGAGATTTGCGAAGCTCCTTCACTGTTTCTAAAAACTCTTTTCCTCCTGCCTTTTCCAAAGCCTTGCCTGCAAGGAAACAGAGCAAAAGGCCTTGGCTTTGAGCTACCAGCAAAAGAAAACAATTCTACGTGATTTAAAAGGACATTGTGCACATACTGGCATGTTTCCCTCTATCAGCAGCAGCTGATGTTTATGCTTGCCACTATCAGCCACAGATAAAGTTTGCTTTTTATTGTTTTCACAAAAAACTTCTCTGTTATTACCGCACATTAACATAACTATCTGTAAGAATGCTAACTTCCTTTGGCTTATGGTTAAAAACACTGAAGAGGGGGATTTTCCAGACTCGGATTTTCAGTCTCCTAAATCAACTCAGCATACAAACACTACTACTTTCCTGAAACAATTTCTGAAATAAACACAGCTGGGATTCCAGTCAAGTCCTCAATGACTGACTGTATACAACAAGGATCCAAAAAGCCTACTAGTGAATTCAGTCCCTCTGTGCAACTGGCTGCATATCTTTTTTACCTCCCTCATGGCAATTCCCCTGTTTTACACCACAGTAATAATATTTCCTTGTATCACATGAGCAGTACAAGGCTTTGTACATGGGTATTTCTGAAGCATACAAAATCCTGTAAGGAAAAGCATAACTGTTATTACTGTAGATGATTTTCCTCATAGAATTTCCAAAAGCCAATGTAAAAAAGAAAATAACCCAATAAAGACTGGAATAACGATTATCTACACCTTTACTGCTCATGTGCAGCAACAAATCATCTATGTTTTCATTGTTGTTAGCCATCATTTAAAAAAATGAAGATCAATTACTGATTAGCATATTATATCTACTCAGTTCCAGCCTGATTTTCAGAAGTGTAAAGTGATATTTTATGGCCTGGGGAAAATCCAGATGAAACTGGATGGAATCCCGGCAGGCAGCTAGGAGACCAGCTGCTGTTGCAACTTTAGATGTTTCTTTTTCCCCTGCAGGTAGCAGGGCCTCACCTATCTCCTCCTTGAGGTCTATTTCAGCAGTTGTAGGGTGAACGATGCCTTCTACTTTCATGGAGCCAATATGGCTGATGTCACTCTGTGTCAGAGAAAGCTGCAAGATATGGATGAGAGAGTAAAAAGAATCAAATTAGTAATCTGTGTGTGAAATTACTTTCATACCAAAAAAAAAAAAAAAAGGCTGGACTCACAATTCACACAATTTTATTTTATTCAGTATGGTTGATTCTGACTTTTAACCTTTAATTAGTCTGTACACCATTCAGATGTTTCACGATGTGCCCATAGCTTGGAAGCCTGTTCCAGAGGAAATTACTGCTACTAGATTCATTCATGTCCTAGCATCACACTTTGAAGAAAAAAAATGCTCACCTTGGAAACCCTCTTGTTTAAAGAGAAAAATACTAAAAATAAAAGGTTGTCCCCTACAGAAACACTTGTCCCCAGTAAACTGCTTGCAGGGGAACTACTACCGATGGGCTAGACCCTATCTTGATCCATACAGACTTCACCACCCATGTAATTAATTTCATTTCAGCTCCTGACGTAAATAAAACAAGGAATGTTTTACCCACCCATGCATCAGGACACAAGAACTGGCCAAAACTTGATGTCTTAAGGAGCCCAAAAAAGGCTGCTCCCCAAATCTCACAGCCTCATCACTTTGAGCAGCAACAGAGGACAGAAATCCTAGAAATTATTAAAAAGACTTTACAGTTGCTGAACATGTGCCCGATACACCTCATTTCTTACAAGTTAAGCTACAGAATTGATGTCCTAATACGAAAAATAAACACCGCCCATTTTAGAGAAGAAAGGGGGAAGCTGCACAGGTTCTGGAGGAACTTAGAACAGCACTGAACTCTAACACAGGAGATACAGGTTTCATCCACCTGGCAAGATTATTGCTTTTAGCAGTCTTCTGGATCTAGTATGCCTCTGGCATAAACTAGACCACTAGTTTATTATGAGATGGGATCGGGTAGACCGAATTTTTAAGCACTGCTTCATATAAGGGTACATCAGTATGGGGGGCTTACAGAAGCAATTTCAGGAACAACACTTTTTCCAAATGATCCTACTACCTGAAAATCAATAATACAAAATCTTTACTCTATCTCTACGGTAATAATTCAAAATCTGTACTAGACTTTATAAGGAAGGAAAGAATAAAACAGATAGTTGGCTGGACATCACTGACACGGGTATTTTGGTGGGACAGTTTTGCAGTTCTGGCCAGGCAAGGTGTCACAGTCTGTGCTGAGATGGAGAAGCAGGCTTGATCACTTTGAAGAGAAAGGCACCCCATGGCCCATTTTCAGATGGAGTGCTCAGGCTTCTGGCACAAACCAGTGTGTGGAACTTGATGAGCGATCCTTAGGCTTGGCGCAGAATTTTAGTTTATTTTTTAATAAGTAATAAATAGCCTAGAAGGTTAAACCTGGTTTGGCAGTATGCTAGACACTCAGACAAGTCCAAATGGAACAAAACTCTACTACAGATTTAGCCAAGAAATCAGTCTCTAGAGAAGAGAGGCTGACTAGCATTGTTCTTGGAAATCTTTTATCTGCAGACATAGTTTTGAGATCCTCTGCCCCACCTATGACTTGAGTGATTTCTGGCCTTAAATTTGGGACCACTAAGGACGAAGGCAGAGAAGATTTTTTACTGCTGTTAGATTTAAAGCATCCTTCTGTTTATGCTAGGCTCCACTGCTACGATCCCAATCTGTTAAATCATAAATTTCATTACCTTCTGTCCTGGCACGAGGCTCTTGGAGGACAAGATAGTAAAACCATCCCCGGGTCCATCTTCAGATGTTGAATTTGAAGCTCCTTCTTTTTCGTTGTCCTTTTGTTTATTCTGATTTGGGGAAGAGGGGGAGAGAAACAGAAACTCTTGAATGCAAATTAATGCCTAACATTATTCGGTAGGAGATTTCATGAGTTAATACAAATTTCATCTTCTCTGAGCAATATACTACTTGTAGCTTTTTACTCCCCAAAGATCGTGTAATAACAGAGGTCTTCACTGTCTATAAAATGCTAAAACATCAGTGGTTTATCTGAGGCATTACATATGTTTGTAGACATTGAGTGTTGGGGCACACACCTCCACCTGTGGTTTTACTGATGATTAAGGTTGTATTTATGGATGGGTGTGTGCTAGTGTGTTTGGTTTTGCTGCTAAGAGAACAGAGCTCACACTGAATCAAACAGGAAACCCGACAAAAGGAAAAAACATCGGAAAGAAACCGTAAGCCTCAGGTAACAAATCGAATCATAAATCTCAATCCCTATTGACGGAAGGGAGCCATCACACCTCCATACAAACAGATGGAATGACTAAATGAGCTAACTAATAGGTGAAGGTTGAATGCAAAACCCCCTTTGTGAGACACATTCCTTCATGCAGCCCAGCTCCAGAAGCAAGAAGCCTGCTCCTGCGTGGGCTGCTGGAGCACACCTTCAACTACACAGCTCTGCTTTCTTTTAAAAAGTTGTTTCTACACATTCTCAACTAGAGAGATGTATCAAAGCTTAGAGGTCTCCAGAAAGATGTGCTTAAAAAAAGAAGTGTAAAAGGTTTAGGTCAAAGTTTAAAATGATTTAATCCCATCCTAATCAAAATTTAGCAACGTCTTACTGTGAAAGCTTTGGAATAACAAACCAAGTGCACTGATCTGTGTTACCGCTTTACCAAATCAAAGCATTTTGGATGGTGACAGAGGATGGGCAACCGTGAGGGAAGATGCGGTGGCCAAGTTCCAATTCATTTATTCTTCTCCTAACTCTTAAAAAACAAACAAACAAAACAAAACAAAACAAAAACAAACAAACAAACAAAAAAAACCAAACACATTTGTAACAGCACACCTAAGAATATATGAAACAAAATGCTTGTCAAAAACGACATGCATGTACCATGTCATGGCAACTTCTCCAGACAGCGAAAAACCTCTAAGAGCAATATGGTACCCATGAAAGGCTGATGGTGTGACATGGCTCAAAGAGAAAATGATTGTAAATGCAGCTCCCTGTATTTTTGTAAAAATTCTACAGTTATCAAGAAGGTACTGCAGAGGGTGACGTGGATATCTGAAAAGCTTCCCTTGAAGCTTTAAAGGTTTTTGTTACAGAAATTCACTGTAACAGTACTGTGATAAGCATCTTCCCTTCTATTTCCAAATTTAGAGAAATAAGTTCCTGATGTGTCTACTACCAACTCCTACCTCCAGTTGTGACAAATGCAGAGGCACCGATTTGTTCCTCCTGATAATTTCAGTTGGTTTTGATCCAAACCTTCTCTCACATATCCAGGATCCCGTATCTGCCTCATGCTTACCTTTTTGGGTGTCCGGGCCTTGTTAGACTTTGCCTTCTTCCCACTCTTTTTGCTCACCATGGATTTCCTTCCCTTCTTCTCAGGAGTCGGGGAGAGGATAGTCTCAGATTTGCCTTTGGCACCGCGTTTCTTGGCTAGGAGCTCTGGCTGAATTCTGGGCAGGACACCTCCACTTGCAATAGTCACACCTTTTAGCAACTGCAAGGGAAAGCAGCATAAAGCAGCTCATTATGAATTCTCAAAGTTTGCACTCCAGCAATTTTTGCTGACTTCATAGCACAAACACACCGAGCCCACACTTCCTAAAGCACCGTACCTTTTTTGTTTATCAGAAGAAAACCCAATTAGAGGGAAAACCTGGCAAGTCCCAGCGAGGTCGGTCAGCATACCCCAGAGAACTCTGTCACTCTACAGGTCAGACCCTTTTCTGTCTTTCAGTGCTGGTCTTTCTGCACACCTCGGTGACTCGCAGACAGTGAGTGAGGGTAAGAGGAGATAAGCACTTGCAGGCTACTTAAAAAATAAATAAATAAAAATTGCACTCCAGTGCTGCTGAAGGAAGGTTATAGACTGCTTTCACAGGAAAGCAGATGCGGTGGAAGTAAGCATAAGACCCAAGAACCTGCTTTGCAGGGGTAAACAACAGGAACGGGCAGCAGTATTTACACAGAGGGCAAATCCTGGCCGATCCAACTGACAGCAGTAGATCTGTTCCACAGGCCAGTGACCAGTTTTATGGTGCAAGGAACGGGCTGGTAGTGTTCCAATTCTTTTCCTTCTCTCATCACCTCTGTTTTGAGTTTTCAGTTTCCGTAACAGAAAACAGAGCTGGATGACTTCACGGGCACCACATTTTCATTATTTAGAGCAGACAAACTCGGTGCAGGAACCTTTCAAGGTGTGAGTGATGTCATCCATCTTTGCACAGGGCCATCCAAGAAGAGGTCCTCTGCTGCTGACTGATCCTTTCCAGCAGCCCTGAATGCTGCAATTCACAGCCCATGCCATGACCTCTCTTCTCCCTCCACAAGTGATCCTCAGAGTCAAAACACTCTGCAAAACCAGTCAGTGTGCTAACAAGACTCAGACATATGGAAGGAGAGGCAGTGCTGGACGCAGCTACAGCAGAGAGTCAGCCAGCTCCCCATCCAAGATGGGCCTCACAGACAGCGTAATAGAAAACACACACACTTCCACAGCTTTTGGAAAAGGCTGTCTGTCTTGTATATTTTTGTTAAGTATCAGATATCACCGAGTTAAAAATTAGGCATCAAGTTCTCCCACTTCAACACAACCCACAGGCTGTGGAAGCAACGAAATTTATATCCAAGTGATTTCAGATCTAATATCACAGAGAACCCTTTTTTTTTTTTTGGCTCTTCATTTGGGTTGGCAACATCTTGCCATCTTCTGCTTTAATATTTGTGTTTCATTCATATGTCAGGCTAGAATGTCTAACTTTCTTGGGAGCAGCTTCATTCATGCTACAGCAGATAACACTCGCACTGCAAGGTAAAGGAGTACCTGATTCAGCTCCTCATCATTTGCTACTGCCAGGAGGATGTGCCTGGGGGCAATTCTTCCTTTCTTGTTGTCTCTTGCTGCATTTCCTGCTAGTTCTAGAATTTCAGCTGCAAAACACATTGAGATAAAAATGAGTGACAAAAATGTAACTTCTGTACACCCTGTGTACTCATTTTACGTTCCCTTTTCCTATCTATTTACCTCTTGGGGGGTATTTTACCGATTTCAATGATCTTTGCTTTGTAAATGCAGAAACCAAACAACACTCAATATATTTTAACATTACATAACAGAATTTGTTCTTTCTAATTTCCTAAAGGACAGCTAGCAGAAAATATGCTCAGCTTGGTTCACATAACTTCTTTTATGATTCCCAAGTCAGAGTTCTCTTTCAAAAAAGAACAAACACCCTATAAAAGTGTACATCAGCAGTCCAGAATGTAGCAGTAACCCTGTAACAACAGAACAGCAAAGCATGCAATGAAACCCCAAACCTAGTTCAGAAAGTTGTGACAAAACAGCAAGGATTCTGAGAACCAGGTAAGACAAAGACTGAGGTGCATTTAAAGAAGTACTTTGAAAGCCAACAAACTAGCCAGGCGATGCTGCAATTCGGTATTAAAGGGCATTGAAAATCGGTGAGAGGCTTCATTTCAGAACAAGATACAAAAGGTTTGGCTTAGATGCAAGCAGAGACAACACGAGAGCTTCAATGCATGATCTGTTGGTAGAAAGTTCTCTAGGTCTCCTGGAACAGGCGGTCAATTCAAAAGTTCGTTCTACTTTTGCAGTAACTTTTAGACAGTGACTGAAGTCGCTGAGGGTTTTCTAATTGGTATAGAGGAAACACAGACACACTTTTTTTTAGCAAACTGTAGCAGTCAGCATTATTAACTTACACAGTTTAGGCTGTATTTACGACTTATTTCTCATGTAAGAACTCCACTGAAGCACCAAGAAGAAAGGAGAAGGGAATGTTTTGCTCCAAATAACCATCAGAAGTCATATTTGCCTCTTATTTCATTTAAAAAGGTATCAAGTGCCCGCCTTGTTTTTGTTTTTACATTTGTCAGTAACAGGAGTAAGAAACTTACAGCCCACCTGCTTTCTGTTATGATATCTTACTCCCATTTCATCAATTATATAAAGAGCTGCAACTATTACAGAAAGAACTTCCATGGAAAGTCTAGTGGGAATCTGCAAAATGCTCTCTGGCTAAAATCCAAAGGATTTCAACAAGAGGTTTAGCCCTCAGTTCATGGGAAAAATACAAGCTTTCAATTTCGCTCTGTTAGAATAACAAAAGTGCATACTTGTCATCCAGCTTTCACTGCTAAAGCACACATATTTAACTGAACGTTGGAGATGTGAGAGCCATTGTTTCAACTTGTGTGCACGTTCACAGCGAATTGCTCAAGAAACAGTCAGCCTCTGTTGAAACTGTTCACAACTATTCATGCAAAACTTGCAAAAAACATTATTAAAGTTGCAAAGAGGAGCATTTAAATTTTAGGAGCTATCAGAACCATGGCTGTCGTAACTAGGCCTCCAGCCTGAGGGAAAAGCAGCGAGCAGACAGGCAAAAACAGGATCGGGACAACACCACAGTGGGTCTACAATAAAAGCTGGGCCAGCAACCTCAGCTCTGGCATTTCCCAACTCTGAGGTGTCTGACCTAGACTTGAAAGGAGATGGAAAAGAGATCCTGCACTGTCCGGTGATGGTCACCCCCGTGGGGCTGCAGGGCTGGTGCTTGCAGATCCCTGACCTCTGTCGGTGGAGCGAAGGCAGCAGCAGACAGCAGGAACAGATTGCCATCCAGTGTGCAGACCAGCAGAGAGCAAGAAAGGAGACCCACACTTCTCCAGGGGGTTGTGCAGATTTATGCTGACAGCAGAGGAGAATTGCAGCAGGAATTAAAAAAAAAACATACTTACCTGGATGGGAACTGCAGTTCTTTCAGATGTGCCAACAACAAGCACATCCTGCTAACCGTGTGCTCACCCCACTCCCCCAGGCTCTGGGTCCTTTGGCCAGCAGCATCCTGATGGTGCACTCAAGTGTCCTCTGCCTAATGTTGAGAGCAAAAAACGCAGAACACTCAAACACCAGGCACTTTGCATCTACCACAGGACACCAGGAAGAAGGGAATCCAAGACAGAGATGATGTAGGGCAGACCGCAGACGATGCATATAAGTAACTTACCAAAGGATGCCAATTATTTGCATAGGTACATAATTGCCTTACCTCCTTCTAACGATTGTCTATATGCGTATTTTTCAAATGCTGGAGACTTCAGAACGAAGGCAGGGACTCAGTCTTAAGAACATAAAATGGCATGTGCAAAAAAGGAAAAAACAATCAAATCTGGAGGCTGCAGTTACCACATCCTCTACTGATAAGAGCAGATCCCTAAAGAAACTAGTTTATGTTTCCAGCAGAAACATCTCAACAGCTGAGGTCATCTAAACTCTAAGGAGACTGCAGTCTGAGAATATAACTCCTATAATGAAGTCCTTCACTACAGCAAGCTCTCTTGAAATTGGGCATCTGGATATTCTCAGACCTAAGTTGGTTTTATTTTATGTCCTCCTAACAGCAGACATTAAGAATTAAAGTGAATTCTGAAATAATTTGGCTCCCTCAAGATTCGAAATCCACACAAGAAGCCTCCACACTGGAAGCTTAACTTCAAATTCAGACATCTTCGGCACAGATGGCTAAAAGCAAACGAGCTCATTTGTGCACGCTGCATTTCACCATAGCCTCATGAAGGAATTGAACAGAGGCAGCAGAACTATGTCCAGAACTGGCCTGACTCTGCACAGCACCTAGGCCATTAAGTTCCTGGGTAGGTGATCACCTTATCAGTATTTAAAAAATCAAAGACACATCTCACCCTCTACAACTACATTTATAAAAAAAAAATGTGGAGTTTCTTGGACTTCGGGCTACAAGAGAGTAGAAGAAGACTGGGCACTGGTGTATGGATCTTGAAAAAGTTAAGTGACCCCAAAAAGAAGTTTTTAAGTCTTTTCAGCAGACCCTCTTAATCCTGTTTGATGAGTACTCAGGAGCAGGGAAGAACCTAGCTGTCCTGCAACCAACACAAGCAGCAGCTAAGCCACGACCTGAACGGGATGCCATTGTCTCATCCTGTAACATACAGGAGAAAGAGAGGTTTCCTTAGCTGATGGATCAACAAATCTGGAACGTGTGCGAACTAAAAGCATCACAGTCAGGCCAAAGTTATTTGGTCAGCTGAGCCCAGCCTGCTTTGTGAAGCGCTCAGCGGGCCCGATAAGGAAGATAACTGAGAACTAACGACCACAGAAGCAGAAGGATTTCAGACAGGTTATTGGGTTTTCCACTTCCCCTTTAAGGTACGCTGACAGTTCCTGTTACGCTACGACACACAAATCTGCCCCGTAATACCTTTGCTCTGACAAGATGCATCAGATGGAGTTTTTGGTCCTCCACTGGCAAGTGGAAAAGCAACTGCTCAATTTGTCTCCTGATGGCAGGTGAGAACACCAGACAGAAGAGCACGCCAGTCGATGTCCTTTGAAGGAGGAAGCATTTGCTGGCGTTGTTCCTTCCCTAATTTAGAGAACGCGGCTTTCCACTGCCACCTCGATCAGTTTCTCTCACCAGCACATTGTTCACATCTCGTCTGCTTCCTAAGCAAGATGCATCTGTATTCTCTGCCTACGTTTTGGAAGGTGCTTTAGGGCGCACATTCTGCTGCTGTTTGACTCAGACGATGACTGCAGTCAGCCCCGCACATGCTGCCAGCACAGTCTGGCACGTGCATGTTGCAAAGTCCAGAAATCAAGAACCAAGGTTATTTTTTCATCAGATTTTTGACTCTGAAGCCAGTGGAGGCCATCACTGTTCCAGGAAACACAAGCTTCTGGACAGGAATTAAGTTGCAGTTTTGCAATATGACCTTCAAGCCTAAGATATGAAACAAGATAGATTATAAAAAATAAATAAAAACATAAAAAGCTTTAGATCCTTGATAAGATCTTCCTCATCTGTGCTAATCAGTCGAGGTTTAACAGTACCTCTTCTCAAGATATGCTGCAGTGATTGTTGGCATTTTTACAACGGAGTTGACAAGCCAGAGCTCAGATTCAGTGTTGACAATGGCAGTGGGCTGCAGCCACAATCTGTCTTGCAAACAAAGGGCAAAAAGGGGATCTAGCGGCCTGCAACACAGAGAACGCCTGCAAAAGCCAGAAGGCAGACTGAACCACACGGTGGCAGGGCATAAGGATGCCCCAGGTGCACATGCACCATCTGGACGATGCTAGTCAAGAGGCTCAGTGCTTCAGGGTAACACAAATTCAGGCCACTGACAAATTACGTACATGGGAGAGTCCATCCTAAGTCCTGGACTGATGTCAGACAGCTCTGGTCCAATCTGACGCCTCCTGCCTCTCCCACCCTACCCATTCCCCAGCTCCACAGCCCATTCCCCTTTCCTAGGCACTGAGACTTCCACCTCATTTTCCTTCCCTGGGCATTTCTGCCTTCTGTCCGCTCTTCTCAGACTCAATCTTCCTTTCTAGATTCTTCACCAGCAGCACCTCCCTCCATGGGATCCATGCCCTGTGCCCTATTTTTGCAACTTTCTCTTCAGCTTTGGGTGTATCATTGTGGGCGCCCTCTGCCACTTACTTCCCCTTTGGCCCTCAGTTTAACTTCCCCACCAGCATGAGCCATCCTCAGCTGTCTCCAGCATCAGCACTCTTCTCCCATAACCATCAGCTCCCCAAAATATTACTAACTGTTCCTCCTTCCCCAAAGGATCTGGAACCTGTTCCCTGGCCCCAGTCTCCCTTACCTGGGATGTTTATCCGCTTAATCCCAGCCCTTCCCAGTTCGCAGCCAGTAAGCAGGATTAGCCTCTCCTACTCCCACCCAGGGCATCTCCAGTCCCAGACCTCTTGCCACCCGCCTCTTTGCAGCTTTTGTCAGCTCTGTGCTGTGACCAGGGGCAGCCAGGGACAGCAGTGAGAGGGGAAATTCCTTCTGAGCACCTGTAGCCCTGGGCTGAAGCATGCTCAGTCACTGTGTGGGGTGGCCCACGCGCGGTCCTGTCTCACGTCAGAGCTGGGAGAGGTTGAGGCACGCTCCGTCGCCCTGCGGGGACGATGCACCGGCAGTCTGGGCAGCACTAGGAGCTGGGAAGGTCCTCACTGAGCACACTCCAGCCTAAGTCTTCGGAGATTTTA
The DNA here is from genome assembly GCF_963932015.1 of Anas acuta. Lineage (NCBI taxonomy): Eukaryota > Metazoa > Chordata > Aves > Anseriformes > Anatidae > Anas > Anas acuta. The sequence continues at coordinate 4,760,953 of NC_088985.1, forward strand.
AGCTGTTAAAATCAAAGAAGTCACTGCTGAGCGTGAGCAATCTGATTTTTTCAAAGTTACAGCTTGGCCAAACAGCAAATTTCTTTGGGATGGCTGACACCACCCTTCCCCTTTCATAAAGCAAAAAAAAAAGCCTCTGCCTAAAAGCAGAAAATAAAAAAATAGGGGAAAAGTTCTCATGAATGCTTTAACATGGCAAAAGAGAACTGTTCAACCCACTTTGGTGAAAGGGTTGAAGAACCACACCAGAGTTCTCCACCCTTTTACTCCCACTCCCCCAGATTTCGCCTGAAGCAGTTCCCCTGTGTGCAGGCTTTCAGCCCACGTAGTCACCACTTGATGACAAAAACATCATCAAACCAATTTAAAACAGGAAGCCTCAGATAATGCTAAGAAATGCTACCAGTTTGATATCAAATACCCTGTCTGACAACAACCTCAGAAAACCACATTTCATTTCTAAAGGCATCCCCAAACCAAATATTCTATGTTATTGCATACCCGTTGGGAATAGCTGGATCAGCAGGGTCAGCCGCAGTAATGCTGCTTTTTAATCAAGCTATCCATCTCTGTAATCTTTTCAAACAAAACTCTGGACAGAGCACAGAAACTTTGGTTTGGAAGTCCACAAACAATAGGTGTTTGCTCAGAAATATTGCTCTGCTCTCACAATATATACAGGGCTGGGCAAGGGCTCTCTCTGCTGAACCAAGCAGCTTAAAATAACATTCCCTTACAATTTATGTGGGCCCCCAGCCTACATATCTAGCAGTTCTCTTGCTTGGCTGACTATACATTGTTGTTTTTTTTTCCCTAAAACAGAGTGTAGGCCTGCACATAATCTGTCCTTACCATATTAATCATTTAAATTTAACTGCATTTGCTAGCCAGAAGCAGAACCAGAACCGAGGTACACTGTTCTAGTTCAGACAACAGGCAAACTGCTGTGCTGTGGGTTCTGAAAGGCTTACCATGACTTAGTCTGCGCTATGGAGGTGCTGCATGCAACAGACACTAACTTGGCAATTTATTCGTACACCTCGTAATAACTGTGGCAGCTCAGAGAACAAGCTTCTCCAGATGCTTATTCTAGGAAACTCCTCTGAAGGCTGTGGGCCTGTGGGCTGGGAAAAGAAAAAAGGGTTTCTCCCAGGACTGAAGGTCAGCAGTCACTAAGGAATGTGTTATTCAATAACAAAAGTTAGGATGATTTCCAAAATTCATGTAATGCTGTGTTCCTCTTGTCACCCCCAGACAACTGGCTGCAGGTGACTTCTAAGCAATTCGTGATCAATGGTACCGAAAAGCAAACACACCTTGCTAGAGAAATCCATATTTATGGCAATCCTAAAGGTCTCAACCCCGCTAGAAAACATACAGGGGCCCAGCAATAACAACAAGGTTGAAAAGCAGTGTGGGCAGAGCAGGGGAGCTGCAAGAGCTCTGAATCCTCTACCTCCACATCTCCCCCAACCCTGAAGCATCTCTGCTGAGCAGCATTCTGTGTCGCAGGTAAGGAAGCTCCACAAGCCACAGATTTCCCTGGAACAGCACAACTGCACCAGCTCCACTGAGAGAGAGATTTCGGCACTTGTAAGACTTCGATTTTAACATCTGAAACTGGATCGTGCAAATACTTATGTTCTTAATGAAGCGAAAGGGCGCCTCCAAACTCACTTTCAGAACTGATCCTTCTCTGTGATGAAATAAGACTGAAAAATACAAACGTGTTAGCTCTTACACAGCATTTAAAAAAAAAGTGGGGGATATGCTCACCATCTTGGATTTTGTTGTGCTTTTCAGTGGTGTTTTGGTTTAAAACCAGCTCCCTACTTAACTCCTGAGGGAGCTGGAGGTAAACATAAATGCAAGCATAAAAGTTTTGTTCACGTTTTTTCCACATAAGCAACATTTTATTTTGGTCCTGCAGTTAACCAGCACAAACGTGGAAGTTTCTGTAACACGCTATCAGGCATCATCAGAAATGTAACCTGAAGTTATCACTGCTTCAGATGTTCTCCACACCTTTAAAGGGAAACAGTGCTTTTAATGACTTTATGAGGTTTTGGTGTGTAAAAAGACAGCAGTGTTTACATAAAGGCCGGAGCACTGTTATGGACAACCAGGCTCCACACATGCATCGCCTGTGCCACTTTGGTAATCTGCACTCCTGAAACATTAACCCACTCGACTAATTCCAGGCTGGTAACTCCTCACAGATTCTTTAATGCACCTCAGTCTTGACCTGTAACACTTCAGGAACTGGAACTAGAATCCTCTCTCTGCCAAGCAATGAAACAATCCAGCAAGGTGCTGTTTTCCCACACTTAAACACGAATCCAGGCAGATACGTTCATAGGATGGTCCAAAACACCACAGTACATTACAACACACCACAGAATATTACAGTATATGGCATCCCGGTATCACCTGCCCCTTTCTCTGAAGTCACTTTCATAAAGCAAAGGAAAAGCTCAGGTGTGGAGGAAGTTTTAAATCCTGACACGGTTTCTTTATACATCCAAGAAGCCAAACAATTTTTTTAAATACAAATGCACCACCTCCATGTCTCATAGCACTTTGACACTGCTCCATAAGGAAAAATGCAGCCAACAAAACAGTTTGTTCACTTCACACGCACTACAGATGTACAAAGTGAGGTTTTTTTTCCCCTCTCTACTGTTATTCACATCCAACTGTATCAAACCTATCAGTTTTCTCTCAAACTACCTATTGTAGAGCAGCAATAAAGAACAAGCAGCCCAACTAGTGATCAAGCACAGCGCCTCTAAAGGAGAAAATTTCCATCCTCAGCCTCTTCGAGAAGCAAATTAATCTCCTTGAGCACTTTAAGCGAATTTATACCTCTCCTGCCCTTTCAGAGCCAGACTTTCAGAGTGCTGAACACGTCCATACCTCACCCCACAGGTACCCCAGGCTGCCATGCACCATCAGCACCCGAGGGGCTGATCAGCATCGGGTTCTTGGTTTACCTGCTAGATACTCTATGACAGCTGCCATGTAAACTGGTGCTCCGACACCTATCCGGTACTTGTACGTTCCTTTCTTCAAGTAGCGCATCATCCTCCCCACGGGGAAAATAACGCCTGCCCTGCTGGAGCGTGACAGTTTGGACATTTTCTTCTTCCCGCTGCGGCCCGACATCTTGCGGCTTTGTGCTTCTCAATGTGCTGGTGATTCTTAGTCCCTTGCTCCAAACCAAAAGCTGTAAGAGAGAAGAAAGAGGACCGATGTTCAGGATATGAGAAACATCTTTATACATCGTTGCCTTGTTCTTCCAGAAGAAAAAAAAAAACACAAACAAACAAAAAAAAACAAAACCCACAACAAATCCAGTCTCAATACCTGATAAAATCGAGGCATTATTTATATTCAGACAACTGGAACGGGTGCTATAGCTTTGTTTTGTTTGCTTGTTTTTGACTACCGCACCACCAGTATAGCAATACCACAGAAATACTGCTTGGAGAATTAAAAATAATAATAAAAATCCAGCATACATTAAATGAATCTTTAAAAAGAAACACAACCCAGAAACAACTCTCAGGAAGGCAGACAGCACAGCATGGCAAGTTTCAATGCTGATTTTAAAGTTCAGTGAGTTACAGACAGCTGAGAGCTGGGGTGATGGATAGCAGTAAGCAACCTGAAAAGCAGATGTTGACGCCACCTTCACCTGCAACTAGAGGAAGCTGTGCTGCTCGCACAGCAGAAGACAAAACCTACCTACAAATACAGCTTCCTCAGGGGTCTTTTATACAGAAAATCTAGCATGTCGGGCTGAAGAGAAGCAGGGAAGCAGCCGTGCTTCAGGCACCTCCCCTCGCACCGCTCGGCCGCAGGAACAGAGCCCCAGGGGGCAGCTCACAGACCTCACTGCTTTAATAATTCTCTCCGGATCACCTTCACAGTATCTACAGAGGGCTGCAGAAGCCTTCCTCCACGGATCTAAAGGATTAAAGCCCTCCCTTTAATCTCTCATCTCAGAAGGACTGGCTACCATTTTCTCCTGTCCATCCGGCTTTCTCGGGATGGGCTTTTTCTGCGCTGAGAGCCGATCTTGGTACACAAAGAGTAGCTCGAGATGCTCTCCTCTGAAGGCAGCGAGGAGCGTGACTGCCACAGATGGCATTTCTGGTACCGAAGGCACAGCTACTTAATTCCCGGCATCCACCCGCCTCGGTGGAACGAGGAAACAAAAGGCAGGAGATGATCTAAAAAGTATTCACAACTTTACGTGATGGCGTAACATATTTTTTTTTTATAAAATCACAGCCTGCATTTTAAAATAGCCACCTGAAAGAAGGCCTTGGGCAGCACTGCAGGCCCTTGGGAACATCAACATTTATTCGAGGAGGGCACAAAGCTGGGTTTCCTTTGTGATCCTCCCGTGAGGGTCACCTGGCGCCAGCACAGTCAGGCGTTCACAGAAAATGGCTCATCCCTAACAGCCTAATGCCAGGGTGGGTTTCTACGATAATCTAACCGAAACATTGGTTCCACTTACATCAAGGAAATAAACCCACCGCAAGGCCTGCGGGGATGGACAACACCCTGGTGTCTCCTCGTCCATCAGCCACATCATTTCTCTTAGTGCCTGCGATACATTATGGGGGCAGAGTAGCCGAAGCTGGGAAGGATTACACCAGTAAACCTATCAGATGTAGGGACATCCAAATTTATGCTGCTCGTCATCCCATCCTGAGCTCCACAAAAACCGCCAGGCCGGAGTCACGAGTGATGGTAAAAAGCTCATAAACTGCTGCTTATCAGCAGAGGTTAGACAGCTAGGGCCACTTCAAACACACCCAAGGGAATCAAAACTTCCACATAATGGGAATAAAGTGCATTTATGCAGGAGGAATTAGTTGTGTAGGACCAAACAACTGGTGTGGAAAGGCAAGCTCCGTGCCGCGGCCTCCGTGCTTCAGATACGGCACCAAAGGGGGATCCTCGGGAGTGTGATGGGGTTGGCCAGAGGCCTGACAGAAAATCTGAACAGAAAGATGAAGTAAGACATAATAATGGTCTTTTGAGACACAAATGACTGCTTCAAAGGTGGAAAAGATGGGAAAAGCTCCATGACAGCATCACTGGAAGGCGGCAGCAGCTCTCCCTCAGCACAGCTTCAGAGGGGCGAGAGATGTGCCACAAGTCAGCGAGGTACCGACAGGAGGCTGGACAAGGTCATCTCTCGAGGTCCCTCCGCTTGACAAAGTTTGCTACTTCTGACAAACCCTGCACAACTTGCCCATTTTATATTGTGCTACTGATTACCCTTCATAAAGCATCCTTTCCAGCTCGTGGTAACTGACGCTGCAACTAACCAGCAAACATAGGCTGGGGTCTAGGTTTCTAGCCAGGGGAAGAGCAAACTTGTGGATCAGCCTCCTGAGTAACACGAGCATATCACATTTTAATGTGAAACTTAATAAATGTGTGCAGGAGCCTACGATCTGGTTCCTGCTACACCAGGATGGTTTCATCACCCACCAATTCAGTTCTGCACTGAGATCCTGACAGAGAGCCACACTGAAGGGGCACACTACAAAGAATCACGCATCTAAATCATATTAAGCAAGCCTCTCATATATTTGCTGTAGTACCAAATCCCAGTTGCTTATAAATCAATGGGAAAAAAAATAAAAAAAGCAAACATCATGAGGCTTGCATCCACAGAAAACACAGCGGTTGTACTTGATCTCTGTGATAGAAAATCAAAACATGTTTGCATAACTAAGCACACTGCTCCAGGGCACACCGTTACGTTATATACACTTGTGGGTATAATTAAACACTTCTGGCTCATTCCTTTGTTGCCTCATTGAACTTCCCACCTTTGTCTCTGTGCCTTTATTCTCTCCTTATCTCCCTCAGCCTCTGCTGTTCTCAGCCATTTTTACCCACTGCTGCCAAAGCAACCTTTGGATTCCCAAACGTTTTTCCAAATGCACTGCAGGTACCAGTCCAGGTGCGTTTGCAGAATTTTGCTTAAGCCTCAGAACAGGAGAAGTTTCAAAACTCTGCTATCATTCTTCCCCTCTTCTTTGCAATGTACATGGACCAGGCTACACATGAAGCATCTGGAAGCTCTGTTCTTGTCTTGTATCCTACAGAAGATGATTACTGGTAGAAAACACCAAGCTCTGGCATAATCAAATCTGCTAGAATACAATTAATGTGAACTTGAAAAAAGAAACAGGATATACTACAGCAGTCAGCTACCTATGCCAGATATCTTAGGCTCAGATGAACATCAGTCCTCACTATCTTGTACAGAAGAGCTACACCTTGTCCACAGTGAGCTCCCAGGGGCCAGGATCATTTCTCCCCCTGGCAGGGACCCATTTGACCCAGGAGGATGCACACCAACTCATACCTGACGCCATTTACACGATGCACCCACCTGGGCTGCTCCAAAGCTGCCAACAGCAGAAGAGCTACAAGTTGAGCACTGCTGGTCCTCATTGTTGTCTACAGGTGATGCTGCTTAAACATCAAGATCTTATCAGTTGAAAAGCACTCAAGTCTACCCACATTAATCATTGCCAAGCGATGCAATGACTCTGGGTTTGCCCTAACAAACTAGATTCCCCACTGAAAAAACACGGCCATGGCACGTACATGAAATCCATCGTCACTGAGTTGGAAAAACTGCGTCTATATCTGGCTACCGTGACATCATGAGGCTTGGGCAATTTAAAGCAATTAGTGCTTCCAATCCCCTAATTGGTCACGGCACACTCCTACTCTTCACAGCTCCACCACCCCTGTGTTGCTATGGGGGATTTAACAGCTACCAGATCTCCTGGAGCTCTCTACAATATGATGAAAATAAGGTAGACTGTTGCAAGCTGGGCCTTGCTCTGGGAATTGCATCTTCCCAAGAGCCCAAGGCAACCAACAACAATTTCCTTTTGCCTGCTGGAAGCAGGGCTCTCCCTGCTCCCAGGCGGATCTGCTTTGGCCACCTGGAGGTTCTGCCACTGCCCACCCCACCACGGTTACCTGCAGAGGGCAAGCACCAGACTGCCCCATGATTTGCATCCCACATATCGAGGTTTACCAAAACAACCTTAAAACCACTTTCCAGCCCTTCCTACATCGATGCGCAGAAGTACAAAACCACATAGTGACATTTCGGTGGTGAGACCTCCAATACTATTAAAAAACACACGGACCCAAAACCAGATTGTGATGTGCTAGTGAGCCTGGAGTGGAAAAGCTGGCCAGGAAGCAAGCTCAGAGATCAACAGGTTCAGAGATTTATAGGTCAAGATCTGGCAAGAAAGCATGGGTGCCCTCCAGGTAGCTCAGTGCACTACCAAATGCCTACAACAAAACAACTGATTTTTTGTTTATGCTGAACAGCTGTTAGGCAAAACAAAGACAAGATTTTTAATAGTTGATCAAAAAGTATCTAGATCAGAATCTGCTTGTTGGAGCCCAAAGCAGAAGCTGTTTCTTGCACGTGATGTTAGCAGCCTGATGGAGGGGACAGAAGCCAAGGCGCCCTCCTGCTCCCTCAGGTCCCTTCTGGCATCAGTTCAGACAAGCTCCCCAGACCAACCAAGGAAAACTGTCTAATTTATTCTCTCAGAACGAAAACTGATAGAAAACAAAGAAAAGAAAGCTTTGTCTGTGCAATGCAGAACAAAAGCGCTGCAACACGGGTGGAGAACAGCAACCTCCAGCTGCTCCTCTTCACATCCCCGACCAAACACAAGGCAGGATAACACCTACACCAGGTATGAAGCACACGCTAGCGACTACCACTAAGCATTTGAGAAATAATCGGGTAAATCCCTGGTCAGATTAACCCAGGCGCTATATAAACAGCGCATATACGGCCAGCAGGCTATATACACCGTTGTCCTGCTGGGTTTTCGAGGTGGCAGAGACACCCCTGCAGCACAAGGAGCCCGGGGGCACTTGGGCAGGATTTGGGGCAGGATTTGGGGCAGGATTTAGGGTGGGGAGTTTTGGCAGCAGGCGCTCAGCTGGGAGCTGCCCCCACAGCCCTGCTGCTTTGACACGGGGCTGCTGAGCGGCGTTTTGGGGCGTGTGCGTGAGCCGTACGCTTGTGCTGGGCACCCACGGGCTTTGCTTTCCACAAATTATAACTTTTATTCGGAAAATTAAAGGTGAAATGTGTTGGGGGGGGGACAGGGGACGGGACCCGCGGCCCCTGAGGGGAGGCGGCAGCGGGGCCGTGTGCACGCGCAACGCCGCGCGGTTGCCATGGCGACGCCCGCCCCGCCCCTCCCTCCCCTCCCTCTCCCCGCGGGCGCTGAGGCGAGGCGGCCGCCGATTGGCTGCGAGCGCGCGCCCCGCGCAGGCGCCCTGCGGCGGCGAGCGGCGAGCGGAGGGGAGGGGGCGAGCGGGGAGGGGGGGGGCGGAGTGGCCGCGGCTTTCCCGCGCAAACCCCCCCCCCCCCGCCCCTCCCCCCCTCCCGTCAGCGGCCGGAGCCTCCGTGAGGGGGCGGCGGCGGGGGGCGCGCACCCCCCTCCCGCCCCCTTTAAACCCCTCAAACCCCCCTCAAACCCCCTTAAACCCCCTCAGAGCCCTCCCTAAGACTCCCCTCAACCCCCTCACCCCCCTCAGACCCCCTCACCCGCCCAAAATCCCCTCACACCCCCCTCCCAAACACCCTCCCCCCCCCCTCCTCCATCCCCTCACGGCCGCTGAGGGGAGCGTCCCCCCCCCTCACCCCCCCCCCTCACCGCCCGCTCCTCACCTGCCGGTGCTTCCTCACCGCCTCCTCCTCCTCCTCCTCCTCGGGGCCCCTCTCCCCTCTCTCTGCCCTCGCAGCCGCCGCTCGCCCTCGCCTCCTTTTCCCCCCCCCCACCCCGACCCCGACCCCGGGCCCGCTCGCCCCGCCTCAGCCGCCGGCTCCCGTCTGCTACGTGAGGAGGGCGATGGCGGCGGCGGCTGCTCCCGCTCCTGCTCCCGAGGGGGGCGGCAGGGCTTCCCTCCCGCTCCGCTACACCGCCTCTAGGAGGAGTCACCGGCCTGCTGCAAGCCCCCTGCGGCTGCCGCCCTCCTTGCCCGGGGGGGAAGGGGCCGGCGGCGGCGGGGAGCCCCCAGCCGAGCCCCCCCCATGGAGGTGAGCCCGGTGCCGGTGTGCCCGGCCCCACAAAGAAGGGGGGGGGGGGGGCGGCTCTTTGTGTCTTGCGGCCTGCTCAGCCTCCTCCCCGGCCGCCCCTGGGCTTTGTAGCCCGGCCATGAGGGCTGCCAAGTTGCTCTCGGCCTCAGGCAGGGCTAAGCATCGCCCCGAGTTTCTCTCACCTTTTTATCCTCACACGCCTCGCATCCCTGGCTCCGAGGCTGCTGTGAGGCGGCCTTAACCCAGCCGGCTCCAGCTCGCACACGGCGTGGTGCTGGGAGGGTGGCTGGGAACAACAGAGCAGGAGGATAAAGAGGCGTCCATGCTCTCAGCCTGCCCTTTGTTGCTGCAAAAACCACCAAGGTTCACCGGCTTCCCGGAGTTTGTGGCTGGCCCCGCCAAAAAGAAACTTTTGTGCCCGCGTAGAATCGCATTCGGTAGGGGAAAAAAAATGTTGAAGTGTTCCTTCAGATTATATTCATTGTGGACCACACCATCTCCCAGAGAAAGAGGGCGTGAGTGGCGGCAACCCAGGGTTTTCCCTGTGAGCACAGGCACTAACAACAGCTGTATTTTGACATGCTTTAAAAGGGAAATAAAGACACTCCTCGTCTTTTTCAGCAAGTTGCCCAACAAGATCCCCATATCCACAGTTTCATGCTTTGGAGCCTTCTCTTCCCCCTCCTTCGGCCCAGATTTTTTCTGATGTGCTATGAGGAGTGATTCCTCATCGCAGCCTTGCCTCTACGGGCTTTCCTTTCTCCTTTGTGGCCATCTGCCTTTACAAAACTTCCAGGACAGAAGTACGTGAGGTGCGAACCCCTGGGCCAGATTTAGATGAAACTGGCCACAGATTTGCTGGGTCAGTGTACGGGGGATGCACAGACTGGCAATGAGATAGCAGAAGTTTGTTTTTGTAAATGAGGTCAAAATGCTTTGAAACCCCAGGGAAAAACAAACAAACAAAAAACCTTGCATTTAAATTATTTTACACAAAAGGGGAAGTCTTCATTGGATCTCATCTGTTAATACTTTGAACATAGCAAAGGGAAAGATACCTATAGAGTTTTAAGTGTAGTGAACCATTAATAGCTTTTGGGGAGGGTAGGGGGAACAGACGAGTTTCAAGCACAAAGCATAAAACCAAAAGAATTTAAAACCCATGTGAAGGAGGAGGAGGAACATTTGTGTTTTTGTATTTCAAGATAGGAATAATTGCATCCAATAACGCTCACAACCATGCATGTGGCGCATAGCTTTGTTATTAAAAATAATTTGAGACAAAATAAGCATCACATATTTTTGAAAACATTCCCAGTTTGTTGCAGATTAACAAATAGTTGCTGTGTGATAACAACACAAAAGCGTGGGAGGTCTACAAAGAAAAAGCATTTATGCCTTCTGCTTTAGGCAAACTTTCAACACTTGGAAAACTCATTCTATTTACAAAACAAAACACCACAACTTTTTCTGTTTGTACACAGCCTTCTCATTACCTGCAGGCATGTTGTCAAGTCCACCACATGGGTACGTGCCTTTCTTACGGCTCCGAGGAAGTAAAACGCTGTCAACATGGGGCTCCTGCATGTTTTCCTTTTGTGGTATAATGTGGCTATCAGATGCCAGTCCTAGAAGAGGCATAGCTCCTCTGGGTGCACGGGGCTGCGGCCTCCTCATGCAGCTTTTGCCTTCCCTAAAATGAAAATCTAATTTCTGTTTCTTCTTTATCACCCATGGCAGGTTGTTCCCGTTTTCTGCAGTGACAGCTGTTGTGTCCCGGCACAAGTCGCCGCGCCACCGGCAGCAGAGCAGGTACTCTCTGGACTTGGGCTTTCCTGTTTTGCAGCGGCTTTCTGCTATTGCTCACGTTATTTCTGTGGGGAGTGTGGTCTGGGAGGGGGTTCTGTGTCCAGGGGAGCAACGCCAGCACGGAGGAGACCTGTGTGCTCAGTGAGCTGTGCGTGCAGGGCCTCAGAAGCAGCCGTCAACTCACAAGCCACAATGCAGACCAGCAAGGATGGAGAGCTACCACCCGGTAGCTTTCAGAACCACCTTTTTTAGAGCAGCGCAGACACACACATTTTATTCCCAGCTCTGGGCTCGGTGTTGAACGCTGAGGCTGCATGGGAACGGGGTGAGCAGGAGGTCCCCGACGCTGCTCGACAAGGCCTCTGTGGCAGAAGGCACCTTCGCCATCATGGTAGGCAGGGGATGAGCCCAAGGTTTTTGGTCTCAACAGCTTTATGTCCTGGTCTGTCAGATCAACTTGTTCAGGGAAAGATCACAAATAAGTCACATTCCTCAAACGGAAAACTTCCAGCGCTGGATTAAGCGGGAGCTTCCCCCTGCCATCAACAGGAGCGGAGCCTGCCCTCGCTAGGTTGTGCAGAGACCATCTGCCAGTTGCCTTCCCAGTGCAAATACAATCTGTTCCTTTGTCAAAATAAACAACATAGCTATTGACAGAGCAGTTATAGACTGCCGCCTGCCTAACTCACCAGCAAGTGGAATAACAGCCTGTTTATGGCACTCTCACTTTTGGGCAGAAGCTGTTAGATCTCAAACATTTCAATGAATATTTCATAGCGCCAGAACCAGGAGATACGGCTTCACTCTTGCTTAGGCTGGCAGGCATCCAGGGTTGGCCTGGCAGTACAGTAATGTCAAGCACTCCGAAAGCTCTGTCTTAGTGCCCTGTGTAATCCAGGAATTTCATCAAATCAGTACCAGTGTTGTCATGTTTCTAGGACAGCCTAACACAGTAAAAGTTGCTCTGCGTATATTATGGCAGTAGACAACAGATGTAGTAATTGAGTTCTGCAAATAATCCGTATTTCTGTTATGACTTTTCCACATTTTGAGCCATTTCTGAATCCCCCAAACACACCCTCCATAGCGTTTACAGCTTTAATATGCTAGTATTTCTTGCACAGCAAGCTCTTCGTAAAGGAAGTGCAAAAACTAAACTTTTTTTTTGAACTCTTATTGCAGTATTAGTGTAAAACCAGGCTGTGGCATATACTTCATAATTAAACGGTTTCTGTGCCCGTCAGGTTCCGGCATGGTGTTTAAGGCAGACTGGTGGTTAGGCTATCTTCAAAAAAAGTTGCAAACTAGCTCAGGCATAAGCAAAAAGAAGAGAGAAGCTTTTCCTGCCTAAGCACCCGTTCTAAAAGCTAAATGCTGCTTATCAGAGGGGAAAAAAAAAAGTATTTTTCATCCTTGTTATTTATCATTAAACACATTAGATGCAGTCTGCAGAGATAATTGCCTTGACTCAATTAGTCATAGAAGTAAAAATATTTAATAGGAATATTCAAATAGTTATGGTTACTCCTGATAATTACGTCTCTCGTCAAATTGAGATTTACAAAAATCTTTCAGAATTAGAGAAAAAAGAATAAAGGAACAAAAAGGGGAAAATAACACTATGTTCTTTAGTGTAGATAAAACCCGTTCGGGTTTTGTCCCCACAGCTCAGAAACAATAGCCAGAAAGGGGCGAGGTGTACGGAGAAGTGGCACGGTGATCACACAGATGGAGTGGCTTCTCTGAATAAGTAAACAGGTTGGGACTTCTAGCTAAGACAGCACACTATGATGCCATGGACACTTTCTTTTGCTTTGTGTCCCTGTACCTCCAAAGGAAACTATCTTTGCTGTTAATAAATAAAATCCCTATTTCAGTCTCTGAGCTTACGCAAAGCTGGATTGATGGAATGGTAAGTTTGTGATGTGTTTGGCTCCAGATTCGGACGATAACCAAACACTGCCAATCCCAATCTAGAAGGCAGAAAAGTCTCTATCTCTGTAACACACACGTTTCTTGAAGCAAACTACAACAGCGTGCTTACGCTTTTACCACAGCAGGGTTTTTCAGGGATGCCTGGAGAGATGCAGAGAGCAACACACCCCAGCAGGCACCCAGGGACTTCTGCTGTAAGGGTATTGTGGTCCTGCCATTTGTGGAACTTTGCTTTTTGTTGGAGGAGCAGGGGTGTAGCACTTCATCAGCTCACTGTTTGATCAAATCACTCCACTATTCATCACATCAGATCTGTGCTTCGGGATGCTTTCTTAGCAAACTGCCACAGCTCATGGAAAACTAGATTCTTTATCTCATTCCTCACAATCTTTGGTAGTTGTTTCTGATTTGTTGTTCTCATGCTAGTAAAAATATTTGTCCCTTTGCACTTACCCCCTTTGGTATGATTTGGAGCTGTGATAGATATTCCCTTTCTCCGCTGGTGACATTTACAAGCCTGGTGTCTTCCTGCACGGGACCAGTATGCTCTGAGCTTTTCTCAGAGAAACTTCAAAGGACACGACAGCACTGTGCATTCATCAACTTTCATAACTGCAGCTCAATTTGATTTAAAATAGCCAGTTTAAATCATAAATCAACTTTTTATTTTTCCCTACAGAGCCTTCAGGTGAAAAAAGTATCTCAAACCTGATCTATAAATGGAAATATATAGAAAGGCTTCATTTGGGTCACTTGTTTGTCAGGAGCAGAATGCAGCTAACCTCCAAAACACTTATTTATTGCACAAGTGCAAAATTTACTGCTCTCCCGAGGTATAGTGATTATACTTGCAGGAGCAAGAAAACCAGAAGTGACCTTAGATCCCCAAGAAATTATGGGAATCATAGGTTCCTGATGCATTTTCCTCTCCAAGTTGAAGCATCATAATGTGCTTTTTTTTTTTTTTTCCCCTTTTTCTGTGTAGCTTAGTTCATGAGTCCCTGTTAACCACCCAGATCCTTGAGGATTTTGCCTCATGATCCAGGGCTCATCACAGCTAAACCCAGAGGAGGTCAGGAGTGAGGCACTTAGTTTGGCTGTCTAACAGCTCAAGAGCTAAAGGTTTCTCAGCAAATCACTTTCCTCTCAAGGAAACACCACTGTGTCCATGGGCTCTTTCCCTCTGTGTTAATGCAGAGAGAAAGCCAGGAGGAGCAGAGAATGAGTCCTGCAGCTGCCCGTTTCTCCCCTTTCACTGAGAAGGGAGCTGAGGGGACCTTACTCCAAGGCAGGCACCTGATCTTCACGTCTGGAGTTAGAGGAGGTAAACGTATCAGGGGCATGGTGCGATGATCATGATGGCTGTCACAGCATTTGAGGCCAATGACGCCTTCCCTCTTGTTACCATGCCAAAACCAAGCCGCCAGGCCAGGTGCTGCTAGCCCCAAACCATCAGCCAAAGGCTCAGTCATTTGGGTTTTTGGTTGTTTGTTCCCCCCCAATTAGGGATTCATAGAAGCTGATCAGATGTTTCATTTTAGGCCAGATCCCTTAGACAACAGCTTTTGGGTTCTGAGCCTGCTATTTTGTGTTTTAACAAAGAGCTCCGATAAGGCTGGTCAGGGGTCTCTGGTGTCCAGTAACAGAGCTCAGCTGATATTGCTGCCTTTGCCTTAGCACAGGCACTAAGTCGGGCTGTGTCCTCTGTCCAGCTGTTTCCAACAGGCTGGTGAGAACATTTTTGAGACTTTTGTCCCCCTGCCGAATGGGTTGAGATGTGCCACCTAGTGCCACGGTTCCTGGGGTGACTGGCGAACAGCAGATGGCGTCCTCTCCTTAGGATCTTAATCTGAACGCCACCCCCAAGTGCAAAGAGGGGCCACCAATTTCTGGTGCGTGATTTGCATTGGCTGGCATTTAAAAAGAGACAGAAACTTTGTGTAAGTAAACAGGAGTTTTTATAAAATGGAAAAGTATGTACATCAGACGTAACAAATGCAGATCGCACTGGAATATTATGGCACACAGATTAAAATAGAAACCTCATTAAAACATTGACACCACGGAGTAAAGCTTCAACGCAAGGCACAGGGAATTCACCAGACTCCTCTTGGAAAATGATGGGACGACACACCAAGCAGGGTGGTCTGCCGAACACCACAACAACCACCCAGCCCAAGATGTTTTCTGTTACCTCCTGCCTGGTTTTCCAGCAGTCCGTTCCCCAAACTAACTTCCTCCTGGAATCCCCCAGCTTTATCCTGATGCGGTGAATAGGCTAAGGCATTTAAAACACCAACACTCAGCTCTCACATAGCGATTTTCCTTGTAATATAAAACAGCACCTCAGAATAAGATAAGTACTATTTTCTTTATCTGATAACTTGGTACACGGTGATTAAGTATATAAAATTTCCATCACTTGCAAGAAAGTAGAAATGCTATAAAGGCACTATAATTAAGCTGTAGGTTACTTTTTTGTAACTGAACCTCATTTATCGCTGAGCAATCAGTCAGCAAGTTAAGCACACACCTACTCGTAAGGACAGGCATGGCTCCTCTGAAACCATTCAGTTAACGGATGCAGAGTGGGGAACTGAGGCACAGTTCTGGTTCTGACAAAAATCATAGGCTAGTTGTCGTTCATACTGATGGAAGTCGTTTAAGTGAATCCCTTTTCTCATGTTAAATATTTCATCTGTTAAATATCTTTTAAGCTTTAAATCACACAAACATTTTGCTTATAAAATAGCGTAAAAATACAAAGAAAGAGAAACTAAATTATTTTAAGTTCCATTATGATCAGTAACTCCTTATGCCATAGCTCAGAGCGTAACCCTACAAAACAGTACCTCTGCTTTTCTAAAATAAGGTTAGAAACGCTCAACATGGAATTCAGAATTTCCAGGTTTAAAAGAAAAAACAAATCAAAGTTCTCCTATTACCAAGGAAGAAGTAGAAAAGAGAAAGCAAATGCTTGTTTTGGCTGAAGAAGCTCCTACAGAGGCTGGAAAGATGAGAAAGAACAGCCCTTTGTTCTCTTCATTCCAGCAATTATTTAGTGGGGAATTTTCTTACAGGCCAAGAAATTCTGAGTAGCTGAACTACGTCAAAAGGAGTTGAAATAGTGTCTCAGAATCAGCACATTGACAATAACAATTGCTGGTAATACAAAAGAACATTACAGCACTTACATTCGTGAAAGCCAAACAACGTTGGATATTTAATATCAATCAGAGTTCAATATAACCAATGTAAAAAGTGTATACAGGCTTAAATGCCTCCGTCAATCAGTGTTTATAGGAGACACGCAGAAACAATGCCCTGTTGATATTTACCCATAACTCAGCACTTTACTACAGCTACATTAAATATTGTACATTCTATGCCACCAAAAAAATATAAAATAAAATAGCGTCTCTCTTGTAAAATTCAAGAAAACCAGATAGGTTACAAATTGCTTCAGCAATCCTTCTCCTGCAGGGATTAGTGAATTAACGCCTGCCTGACGTTGGCCAACAAGCAGACCTTTGGCAGAAAGCATCCCCAGCATCAAAGAATTTGGTGTCCAGATTAGAGGAAGCTGAGAAACATGCAGTGCCAATGACACAAATGCTCCAGGTGTGGGAAAATGACACCAGGGAGGTGTTTTGTTGGGCTCTGAGTACCAAGGGGAGATCCACTTGACACAACTTTCTTGGCAGAGCTCATAAACAGGGATGGAGAAACCCGGTGAGGAAGCCCTCGGCCACAGGTAGCGAGCTGGGGAGCAGAGAGCACCACCTCTGCACGGCACTGCTCTGCGCTGGCTGCATTTGGCACATATCACCATCAAAGGTGTGCTTCTAAAGCACATCCCCTGCCTGTGCTCTCACGCTCTGCCTTGGCTCCCAGCACAGAACTGTCGAGCCCGTGGCATCTGCAGGCTCTCCCTGTAAACCAGCAGCTCCCCTCCCATCACTCTGCTGCTGAGCATCTGGAGTCAATTTTGCATCATTAAGCCTGAGAATTCCGTGGAGCCAGGCCATTCCCCAGCATCAAAGGGATGCTCAAGCCTCCTTAACAGGGCGGGGGGATGCAACAGCTACATTCTGCCCCGATTTACCCCAGCTCTCAATGAAATGCTTCCGAGGAAGTGTGTCATCTCCTCAAAAACTCACCAAGGTGGTGAGGCTTCTTGGTCTGCAGCTCGAGCACAACACCCGGGTAAAAGCAAACCCTTGCAGGAGAGCAGAGGGGAAGATTTACTGAAGCAACACTTTGAAACATTACTGGGAGAGAACAATGGAATTATCACAAAATGGAATTTCACACGCCCCACAAATCCCCGCCAGGGACAATGGATTGACAAACAGCCTGCAAGAGAAGGCAAGAACACCAGATCCTTTCCATCAGTTTCACAACCGACCCTCTTGCACCTACCACCGCCACGTCTAGCCTACTACACTCAGCATGTGACAGCAGTTAAAGTCATGTCTTGCAGCAAAGAAAAAAAAAAAAAGTCTAGCAAGATTTTCTTAAACAAACAACCCCTCTAATACTTGTACTAATTCTGTTTGTAAAAAACACTTCTTTATTTGATAACTTCAGCAAGCAAATAACCATAAGAAAGCTACGAAGCTAAACTGGTCTTGCCACGTAGCTTTTTAAACAGTAGAAGCTTTACAGTCAACTCCAAAAACTTGATAGATATCTACAGTCTTAATTTGTGTTTTGCTGTGATTTTTTTCCATTGGATCCAGGTGTTGGACAATGAAGGGCTACAGGAAAGGAGGAAGCAGTGCAGGAAGGATAGATAAATGAGTGGGAAAATGATCAAACTGTGACCAACAGGGATTTTCTGAAAATGCAGAAAAGAAAGTCCTTGTCCCTGACCAAACGGGTACATCTGGAAACAATAGGGACAAAAACAAGGGAAAAACAAAGATGTGTAAAAGAAACAGAGGCTCTCACCCAGCCCAGCATTTGCAGGCATGTTCGATGTGGAGCAAAGGCCGAAGATGAGCTGAGTGTAAGTGCACTGCTGGGGCTAGAGGAGGGAAAATAATGAGAGATGACGATACCGTGGCAGGTAACAACCAGGAGCTTGCTGTTTTCAAGCAAGCAGCTTTTGAGCTGCTAGCTCAGAACCACCTCCTAGCGAAGTCTGAGACTTCAGGCTGCAGAATGCTCCTGAAGAGGGCACAGCGACCCTTGCCAGGCTCATTTCCAAATGTCAGAGCATATGAAATCGAAAGAGACCATCTTTAATCAACCGGTCCCTCGCACAGCCCTTTTGGATTCTGTAAGTGAAGTTTTGGAGAGACTGTTTTGTCTGGGAGAGGTCACTGGTACCTGGTCCCTAGGCACAGCCTGTGGGGATGCGTCTGTCCCCACTGAAAATTGGTTTGCCTATGGAGAGCACCATCCTTATTCTTGGACTTTGGGAGAAAAAACAACACGCTAGGAATGTCCTTGGGACATCTCAAGTCAGAAACTTTTACAGACTTATTCCAACAGCTCATCAAAAATATATTTAAAAGGAAACACTAGAAAAGAGCAAACAAATTGCCCCCAAAATATCGTTAGTAAAAAGAAATGTAGAAGTAGCATTTTCAAACTATATACATAATTGTTTTTTTTTTCTTATTAAAAAAAAAAGAAGAAAAACACACACCTACCGCCTGCAGTTCTGGTCAGGTTCTCCCCTTCTCCCCCCACCCTCCAAAGAAATAAAAAATAAGAACTACAAATAAAATAGATTAACCCTTTCACCAGCTTGGCTCCTAACTGAAACAATTTATTCCCCTACTACTGTGCTTACTGAATGCATTTGTTCAGAAAAAAAAAATCACAACGGGTGTTCTTTAGATCAGACTCAAAGTAGAACTTTTCCCCTGCTCCTTTTAAGCCTTGAATTAGGTTAGAAGTGTACTTTCTATGCAGTGGACGAAAAGGGCTGGCTGCGGGGTGCAGATGTCCTTCTCAGAAGGTCGGGACTATTCCAGCTGAGTGGACGAAGCTGTCTGAACCAAGGTTATTGCGTTCTGGGGCTCGCTCAGATCTATTAAACATCGCTTTGAACTTGAAATCAGCTCCTTCTCTCTGAAGCAGCATGAATTGCTTGTCATTTAGTTCTGCCTAATGCTTTAGATACCATTCATCAACTCTAGTAATAATGGCCCCGATTCACCAGAGCACTTAAATATGCAAATAGCATCATTTAGGCCCATGGCAATCACACACTCGAAGTTAAATGTGTGTTTTAATGCTTGGACAAATGGGATTCCCAATGTACTCAACGAAAAAAGAAGTGTTATGAGTCATGTTCACAAGATATGCACTTAGTCTTCATTTTAGCCTTTTTAGTGTATCGGAAGAGTGGTGAAAGACCCTACAACGCTCACATGAACGGGATTTAACCTTCAGCAGTGGGAACTGACGGCAGGTTTGTGTGGCAGTTGGTATGAGGTGCCCACAGTTGCATGTCCTGACCTTCAGGTAGCTGGGAAACGTCCTCTGCACCCCTCAGCGCCTTGCCAAATCTTTATCTCCTTTCAGTAAATGTATTGGAACATGTGACAGTGGGATTTGACCCTTGTGGTCCTTATTTTCCATCTGGAAGTACATCTGTTGAAAGGTACCCACAAAAAGGGCCTTAATAGGACAGCAAAATAATACTTCTGGAGGGCTCCAGACAAAAAAAAACATCCAGTGTGCGTGGTGGAGACCAAACAGAAGCACAGAAAGCAAAGGAACTGTCCAGTAAAACCAGGTTTTATCCATCCTTCACATTTTCCTTCTCTGACAAGATATTTCACACCTTCAGTACCTTTCCCCTTTGCAGCAAAAGGCTTTGTTCCTTTCTAATTTACCAGGAGATAAAAAGTTTGTGATGAAAAGGTTAAGGATGGAATCATCAAAGATACAGGTGGAAGTTTGTCATCTGGGAACCAGATAGGGTAGGAAAAGGTTTTCTCGTGTCCTCGGAGCAGCACTCTGAACTGAGCACGTGCAGCTTGACTGGCTTTCCTAAAGAAAACATTCCAGAAGGATTTCTTTCTTGGATCAAAGGATCCCCCCACTGAAATTGTTTATGTCTTGCGCTCATTTATACAGCAGCTGCTGGAAAACAAGCCCAGTTCTTCATCTGAAGAGCCTGACCACAATAATAGACCGAAGTGAAAATGACCAAAGAAAGAGAACACAAACGGTGTCATTTCCAAACTCTGCCACTGGCCTCTGGGAGAAGGCCGAAAGCAAAGCAAGAAGCGCCAGCACGCTGAGCTCCCGCGGCCCCAGCAGGCCTTATCTGGGCACAGACTCCCGGCACACGGTTGAAGAACTCTTCCCAAGCTCCAGGGAGGGAACTTGCAAAGCATCTCCAGCACATCTTCAGGAAGGTCCTTCTTCTCCTCTCGTTTTGCTGTCGTTTCCCAAACTTCTCCACCCTCGTTTCTCTCACTTTTTAGCTATCAGCCAAGGAGTTTGACCCTTGAAGGGGCAGACAAACAATTTCACATGAAACGGGACAGCTGGAAAAACAGCGCTCAGCTGTGACAACGACCTGGTCCCTGGTTTCAGCAGGGAGAGGCCCTGAAACCAAACCACTGGATTTGGAGCGGCACAAGCCCAGCCTCTGCTAGGCGGGTTTTTCTTGAAATGCAAGGCAGGTAGGGTTGGGTAGAGCAGCTGATCGGTACAATTCCCCTCTGACTCACAGCCTTGGGTTGACTCGAAGTGGCTGGGGAGATCTCTGTACCCACAACCTACAGCGGTTTCAGATTTTATGACTATGAGGGGCTATCTACTTCAGGTAAGAAACAGAAAACAGTTTTTTGCCAAGGTATAAAAGGGGCTACTGCTTTTCAAGCTGAAGTAGAAATTAAATGAGTTTTCTCCTCTGAAACATCAGTCTCAAAAAAAAAACTTTAAAATGCTTTTTGCTGAACTAATTCCAGCTTTTAAGGGAACCCAAAAGGAAGTCTTGGAAAGTCATAAATTGTGCTGCCCACAATAAACACCTCAGAGCCCAGCAGTGCACGTGAAGACAAACCAAGGCTATGAACGGAACCATTTGAGACAGAGAAGAGGAAGGTAATAAGGATGAGCAGGTGAGCTGCTGCCACGTACACGTGCATGTAGGGGGCACACGTCTCTGCTGACAGGGAGTAGCTGAGTCGCACAGAAGGGGTAGCACCAAAGTCTCCCAGGGTCTGCCCTGGATAACTCAGGAACACCTCCACTGCTGACCGAGGAGTTATGCTGGGGCAAAGCTGGAGGTAGGGACATCAAATCAAGCCCTTTTGGTCAGACTCCTCCCTTGCATTTCGCTGATACAAGTCAGGTACTTTTAAAAGTTGCGGCAGTTGTATTTCAGGGTCCCCTCTGCCTCAGGCAAAAGCTTTCTCTCTCACAAACATATTCCCTAAAAACCAGCCCAAGAAACCAAAACAGGCAGAGACTCCTAGAGGAGCCTTCAGCAGCTGCATTAAGACAACACAACACACACGTGCTTCTTTTACTTTCAGATGAGGCAAACCCAAGCAAAGCCCCATGCAGCACAGTCACAAGGGCTACAAAACAAAAACACACTACAGACAGCAAAGGGAACAAGAAGTATTGGCAGGTTCTTCCATGGACTTATCAGTGTTTGAGAGTTAAATACAGCCAGCGTTTTGAGAAAGGACTGAAGCATTCAAACCACCTACCTTGTGGGCCACGTGCTACAAGAGCAGAGAAGAAACTCCTTGCTGCCACCACCATCACTTTTCAAAACCAGCACTGTAGCTGGGGGGGCTTTTATTGCTTTGTGTTCAACAGGTGTGTAACTAAAACACCAGAGCTGTGTGGCATCCTTGCTTAAATGAGGACTGTTCTTGGCTGAGCTTCACAGCTGCAGAGCTTTGTACCAACAAGCTGGGTCTTAAATCAGTGAGAGACCTCACTGAGAACACAAATGAGAATCCCTCAGTGCTCTGCAGTTCGTTTTCTTTCGCTGCCATGTCAGCTCCAGTACCCCTGGCATCTCATGACAACATCAGGCATGGAAAAGTTTCTCCCACAGCACAATGTTGGCATAAGAAGAAATGCTTGTGAAGATCACAAATTAGTCTAGGTTGAAAGTTACAGGGAGCTTCCTGACTGCGAGAGCAATCTGAGCGGGGAGCAGCCTGTAGGCACGGGATGCGGGGGGTAGAAACCTCACTGCTTTTTAGCTGAAGCTCGAAACGTTTCTGGCAGGGCGAGGTGACAAACGGCTTTCAGTCAGACAGGGGCTGGGCTCTGCTCCTGGGGGCCTTTTCTTCTGCACACCAGAGGGGCACGAACCCTGTGGTCGTGGTGCTCTGTGGGGCGTGCAGGCAGCTGGCACACAACCAGCTCGCAGCTTGAAGCCAGCTGAGGAGCGAGCACAGGAGATGCTCATCATCACTTCAGCTGGCACAGCCAGGAGAGGCAGTTGGGGGCACAGCCTGTGGTTCCTGTGGCACTGCCAGAACCGTGGGGGTAAAAACCAGACTGCAGCATTGTGAGGGTACCGATAGGAGGATTTTTAAGTACTGAAAGCAGCTCTGCATCCCCCTGGAAGCCCCAGGGTGCAACCTGCCCTTCACCCTTCGTGAACAACCAAGTAAAGCGAGGTATTTTAGGGAACAGATTTAGGCTCCCACTCTTTTGCTAATTTTGTAAGAAAAGCACTCTGTGATGTTCCTTAGTCTGATGATGTGTTTTGTTTTTCTTGTTGGGTAACAGGCTTGAGACACTAACAGTGGCAGGACAGGAAGGGTAATTAGGGTGGACAAACACAGGTTAGGACACGCTGCAAATTTGCATGCGGCTTTGGTTAGCATTAAAGGAGCCACGGGGCTCGGTTTATCTCATAACCATTCATCAGGGTATCATCGAGGTATCTGTCATCGGCTTAATTGTAAATGAAGCTTTAATCAGGCTTGTTGCAGGCCTACAACTCAGAAAGATGTCTGAATTCCTGAACTGTGGTGTGAGGGGTAATCCAGAGGCAGGAGACCGAGAGGCTCTTCATACACACCGGGTCTGCAGCTCATGGGGACGCTTCCCTTTCTGCGCAGCCCCAGGGGCTGGCACAGGCTGTGCTTGGCTACCTGAGTGTGGTGCTGACACGTGGCTTCCTCCAGAATTATCAGGGAAGCTCAAAGTTCCCAGTGTACAGGGGCTGTCCTGAATCTTGGCCGCAACACCCTTATTTAACCCCCAAAACCCTGTGCATGCGCCTCTTTAGGAAAAATATGCAATACTCAGAGATACTCTTGAATGATTCCAGCTTGAAAAATGAAAACGGCCTTTGAATCTATACAGGGCAGCTCCCGTGGGCGCTTTTAATGCAATAATTTATTAAGTTCCTATATTCATCATGTGTGCACAAGTATCATGTAAATATTACAGCTGTACTCCATGACAAAACAAGCGTAAAGCAGACACAGAATTATACAGAGAACCGACAAACGGGGAAGAAGGGAGATGTAGTATTTTCTGTACAAAAAATATGCAGCTTCTTGATAATTTGTAAAAATGCATTAACTTTTGGCATTTCGGAGAAGAACACTGTATAAAAATAAATATTCTATGTAAAATAACACACACAGGCCAGTCCAGGGTTAGAATCATCACTGCAAAAGAAAACAAACGGGCGTTAGTGGCGGTTCAACAACAGACAACAGGACAGAGGGACAGAGGGACAGCAGGAGGGAAGCTGGCTCCAGCATCTGCTCCAGGAAGAAGCGGGTGCTGGATCTCAGCAGCCACCCTTCGCGCTCTCCTGGAAGCAAGGCCAGGAGCTGTGGTCCACGCTGCTCTGTACCTCTGCCCTCTCCAACCACTCATGTGCTCTGAGTTACAGCACGCAGCGGGTCACGGAGCGGGGCCAGACCCTGGGGAGCAGCAGAGGCATTTAGGGGAGCCTCCAAAGGGAGCTCCTGAGGTGGGCGAGCCAGCAGAAACACGGCGAGAGCGGAGGGACTGGCATTTACACACTGCTGCTAGCAGCAGCGCCTGCCCCAACAGCAGGGCTATCGCTGCGCAGGTGCTGGAGCACTTCAAGGCCAGCCAGCTCGCAGGCCATAAACCCAACGCTACCCAATGCTCTCCTTTTTAGCCCATAAAATCAACCAGCATACAAACAAGAGCTTTGCTTGCTGCTTTTCAGAGGTTTGGTGCTGGAAATCCCACGCATGCCTTCACACCTATTTTGCTCATAGAAAAATCAGCGGGACCCGCAGCGCGGCCAGCTCAGCACAGCCACAACAGCTCCAGGGTTATTTTACCTTGTTCCAGCAGCCTTGAACCGGGAGGCCGTCTTCTCCCTGCAAAAAGGATGGGTGAAAGAGCAGGTTAGGATGTGGCAAGTCGTGCAGAGAATGCGGGAAGAAGGAACAGGCGAACTGCTACAGCTGCAACAAACAGCCCGAAGCGGGGCTGGAGGAATAGTCTGACAGATATTCCTCCCCCCTCTGCAGCGACCCGGCCCTGGGGCTGAGCCCAGCTGGAAGCAAGGAGGCAGGTGGCAGGTCCGTGCCCCCGGCTTGGCTCTGTGGCACCAAGGTGAAACACCACGCCTGGCACGCCAAGGGCAAGCAAACCCCGGAGGCAGCACTAACCTCGGGTCCAGAAAAAAATAATCCATCTCCTTTCTGCCCTGCTTGTTAAAGGGTTGGCTTCATCGCCTGAGAGGCTGCCCAGCTGTCCCCTCTTGCCTCTGAGAAGCTCCAGGGAAACCAGGAGGGCGAGCAGCTGGCAGCCCGTGCCGGCTGAGCATCTCGCTGACTCCTGGAGTGTTTGTGTTTTCTTTCCCCCTCCAAAACATTGGTGAGATTTCTGTGAAAATAGCCCTGCAGTTCTGCAGCCCTGAAGCCTCGGGCTATCCCATCCCAAGGTGGGTACACGACTCATTTATTTATCATTGAAAGCTGGATACTTTAAGGACTTTGCTACCAAAAGGCAGTTGGGAAATGCTTTTGTGAATTACTGCCATTAATTACATCTCAGTGCAGCTTTACTTAACGTGAGAAAAGAGGAAACAAACGTCAACAGTAACGTGCTCTTGAGCAGGAGATACACAGCTGAAAATTCAGGCACAAGGAGCTGCATCTGTGACACCAGAAGTCAAATACTTCTGTGTCTGTCAGGTTCTCGGGCTGGTGCTACTCCCACTGAGAACTGGAGGCAGCAAAATTGTACCGAGCGTGATGCAGGCACATTTCTGCAGTCAAATGACTCAGTTCTCACTGCCTCCAGTACCAGAAACCACTGTTGTGCGTTTCATCCCATTTGAGAAAGGGAGAAAAAAAAAAAAAGCAAATGCACAGTAGCATATTCTGACAAAAACTATTTAACAGAGAGAGACTTTCCAGGGATTCACAAACTGAGCACTGTCGTGATGCTGTAAGCAGTTTCTTGCTTATGTACTAAAATGCATATTGCTTTCTGACTGCATTTTCAGGACTGAAGTCTCCTCGTGGTTCTTTCTTCCCACTTCCACCCTCCCCTCCCAATAAGTGGAAATCCTGAATCACGGATTCATTAACCACCACTTCAACTGGGGCCTTCCCACTGGCATGCCGGTGGTGGTGGGAGCGACCGGTGTTGTGCGTCGCAGGAGGAGATGGCAGGTGAGGTGCACGGAGGAACGGGAAGGCAGAGCTACAGCGTGAGGATCGGAGGAGGACCAGGGGCACGAGGCAGTGTTTGTTGCAGAGAAGGGAAACAGGACATGCTTGTTAGCACCGAGTATCCCCATCCACGTATCAGGTGTGTGAAGCTGTAGTTGGCAGCCTCCAGGAGTTATGCACGTGGATGTGCCAGCAGGATGCTAAGCTTTTAACCCAGTTGGATCAAAAACCGTGCTTATTCAGGTTCCCAAGCTAGCTCGCATGCCAGTACGCTATATCTACATATCAATAAAAGTAATGGCATCTGCATTCCACCAGCTTCTCTGGCAAGTTTCCCTTAACAAAAATAGGTACGAAGAGGTGCGCATTCTCACATGGCCATGCAGGGTAAATTCTAACAGCAGAGACAAAAAAAGAAAGGCAGAATGTTGCGGCACAGGCAGAATCCTTGGCAGCTGCAAAATCAGGTGCTTTATTCAGCCAAACTTACTCCATAGAAACCTGGCTGTTATTAGTGGGAGGTGAAACACGTGGCTCTTCTTCCTTTGGAGACTGTTCCGGGCAGGCATGATTTCACTTTTGGGACTGGCAGAAGAGTGGCTTTGTGCTGCGCTGAATTTACAGAGCAGCAACTGAGAATGTGCAAGTGGTCACCGCTATGGTCACTGCCCCACAGAGAAAAAGGCAGCACGTGGAGCAGGGAGTGCTGGAGGCAAGCTGACACCAGCTCTTCACAAAGGCCAAATAACGAAGGCTTTTCTAATGGCAACCCTGGGGCTGGTTTCCTCAGGAAACTAAAAACCCCTTCTGGACAAAGTATGGCTTCACCTAGATACGTTTTTCTTTGGGATATGTTTTTCCAGTCAGTTGAAGGAACTGATCTCACATCCCCTGTAAATGGCATCAGACAGCTTTAAGAGAGCCTAAGGGATGGAGAGCCCAGGCATGGTGAACGGGGGCTGGAAGGGCAGGGGGATACTACGGGGTGGCTGGGACAGTTGTAGGGATAAACCCCTCACCTGGATGCTGCACAGCCACAGGGCAGCTCTGAGTAAGCCCACAGACCGGTGATGTTTAATGCGACACTTAGAAATCAGGTGAGGTTAAATGCTCCCACCTGCCTTTGTGCTACAGTCATAGGGTTAGATGCAGCACTGGTGCAATAAGCATTCTGGAATAGATGAGTGATTATCAGGAAATGGGCAATTCCACACTTCTTGGGTGCTGTGGGTACCATTCTGATTTTGGGGAGAGCCACAAATAGGAATGGAGGGAGATAAGTGCCTAAATGACATGTTTCACATGGGCTTGCTAACAGCTAGCTGTATTTTTACAGTCAACGGACGGTGACTGAGGCAACGCAGAGCAGTGCCAGACTGTGCTAACCACACCGAAACGCTTAAACGTGGAGCTACGGAGGGAGGTAAGCGTCGCAGCTCCTTGGCTACAGAGCCAAGCTAGCGCAGCTGCAGTCTCCATACACGAGTCTAATAAAAGCTCTCAAAGTGAAGGCAAAGCAAGAATCGAAGCAGTTTTACAATTCTCATTCCTGCTGCATTCTCCTCATGCTGGCAGCAGCTGTGAATCATAGCACCGAGGGGAAAGGACTGATCCTGGCAATAGCAGTGTGAGGAAGGCAGGGCAGGAGAGGTGAGGAAGGAGCTGCCACATGCATCTCGAGGGCATGCAGCTACTTGGAGGTATCGGGAAAGAACAACCAAGGCAAAAAAGCAAACCACCATGCAGGAAAGGGAAGGTACGCCATACCAATGGGCACGGGGCATCCAGCCCGTCCAGCCCAGGTAACCCCGGCTCACCCTTCTCGCCTTTAAAACCTCGGAGACCCTGTTCATGAGATCAACCACTGTCGTTATTTCAGATAATGCCAGGCACCTCCGTGGCACAGGAGGAGAGGCTCAGACCCGCGCTGGGACTGTCACAGGACACTCTGCTGCCTGCCCAGAGGGCACACCTCCCCGGTGGTACTTTATCCCTGTAATCAGCAGGAGCAGGTGCCTGCTCCATGAGTCAGGGCACACGTCTCCAGCTGAGCTCAGCCTGAGGATGGCAGTGATGTTTCATCTGCTTTGAAGTCCTCCATTTTTCCCATTTCCCAGCAGATGAGTTTCTAGAAGCACGATGCACGAGTATTGCTGGGATTTATGGCAATACTACCGATTTCTGGCAGTGTATTTGCTGCAGTATGAGATGAGATGAAATGTGCAGCTATTCATACATTGATTCACCCAGACTGACAGATGGCACATTCTGCCAGAAACGTGTCCCGCTCAGAACCACCGAGATGTGCTTCCCTCTGGGCAGTGCAGCTTGAGTGCCCCGTGTCACTCCCAGGCACTCACGGCGGCCAACCCTTATTGCAGGCCAACAAACAGCTCTGCTGTCATGCAGACGTGATGACACCGAACATTTCCAGAGAGCAGTGAATGAGGCTCAGGGCTCTGTCCGCACAGGAGAAAGCCCTGGGCTCCCAGCACGTGGCACGTAGCCATGAACCCCAAGGCTGTGTGAGCTCCGGAGGAGGAAGGAACGTAACCACGGCCACTCAACGGATCGGCTGCTCCCCACTGAAGGCTGCAGTGGGAGCCAGACCGGCCTTATCTTAGTGTTATGCTTTTGCAAGGCCATTATTTCTGTTACGATTTCCTTCTTCCTTCCCCACCGCAAATCTTAGAACAGTACATTTGATAAAACAGAACATACCAACGGACAGGGTGCATCTAATCCAGGCGCTCCTTGGTCTCCCTTATCCCCTTTAGACCCTCTAGAGCCTTTCTTGCCCCTCTCCCCCTGTAAATAACAGTTTGGTCCAAAAAGAAAAAAAAAAAAAAGAATACACAAAAGCTTTAGGATCATCCATTTCAAACAAATGTCAGCAATAGTTTAAAAAATGATAAACATTTAGGAAACATTTTAAAAGAAGTGAAACCTCCCTTTGGGATGTTAAGTGAGCCATAGGAGGGACCAAGGGAAGGCACAGGTGCCCTGGGACAATATCCTACGAGAGCAGGGCAGCCAAGGACGGGTGTAACAATGGGATTTGCCAGAGGAAATTCTCAAAGCTGCTGAGCATAAAACAGGGAAAGGGGCAGCTGCGCAGGGAAATGAATTTAGGGTCCTCGTGGGAAGGGTTAAAGGAATTAGGGGATAACATCAGACAGCGCAGGCTGCTGGTTCTTCTTTAAAATGTGTTAAACCCAAAGCTGGCAAGAGAAATGGATGGGAGAGGAGAAGCAACGAGGCAAAATCACCCAGAACCAAGCACTGGAACAGAGAGGATAATCCAGGAAAATGCAGCGTGGGTTGCTCTGGAGGGAGCAGGAAGGAACCAGGAAGAAAGGCGGAAGAGGAGGAAGGGATAAAGGGGACAAAGGTGGACCTGTAGGAGCGAGGAAGACACACGTACACACATGAGAAAAAATACAGGCATTAGAACAACAGCAAAGGTATCATCTTGACAGCAAAAGATCAGGGTTTGCACTTTTTCAGCTGGGCGTCCCAAAAGGCTGTGCCTGTTCCCATCGGGACCTACTGGCACCCCAGGCACAGCTGTGCTGCGCCCCACGCTGGGCAGCAGGAGGGCTCCTGACACTGCCAAACCACTGCTCTGTCTAAAGGAACTGGGAGGGTTCGCTGAGGAGCTTGGCAAACTGTCTGGAAGCTTAACAAAATTGATGCACTCCTTTAGTAGTGGTGACCTAGTCACCATTTCTGGAGTGGAGCAGGAGTGAGGAGAAGCCCTGGTACGAATGCATGGTGGGAAAAGAGGTATTTTCTAGGATCCCACCTGAAAAGGCATTGCAGTTGCCCATTTACAGGCTCGGCTTCCTCACGTTTTCACTTCAAAATGTTGGTTGCAATGAGGCAAAACATGCTTCAAGGGGCCAGCGAGTCTTCCCACTCGTGCTGCTTTCCAACCCATCCTCTACAAGGAGGTGTTTCCAGTTTTCATTTGCTTTTATGAGAGCTTAGGGAAATCCTACTGGCACACTGCAGCCAGTGAAAAACCCTTCTTTTAAGTAATACTCCTAGTTTAAAAGCCAACTGAAGAAGTCTAGGAATTGTTATTTTCTGTTTAGAAGCCACACAAACAAAAACACAACACATCTCGCTAAGGAGGAAGTTAAGAAGCAAAGCCAGAAATGGAATGATTAAGAAAGGGGAGGACTTTGGAGCTCCCAGGAAATTTGGACCTTTCTGCCCTGGTATAAGATGCCAATTGGCTACTGCATTCCAAAACTGCTCGTTCTGTGCAGAGCAAGGTCAGAAATACATTGCAGATAAAAACAGAGAACGCTCATTATGTTTAAAAAGCAAAATCATATAATGAAATCACTGCACAGGCACATGCACTAGAAATATTTACATTTTCAGAAAGATTTAGGTCATACCAGGGTCTTATCAAGAGAACGTGTGAGCACATGCATAAGACATACACGTTTGCTTTATTAAAGCTGACATATTTACACAACTGTAGTCTTAAAACCATAATCCAGAAGTCATTTATATTTCTAACTATAAATTATATTCAACTGTTAGTATTTTAACTGTTTTGAATAGACAAGATTCAGACTTAGCAAGCAAGAAGTTCCTTATGTTGTTGAAAATCCAATGATTGGAATGCCAATGAAAGGCAAGGAGTGTTCAGTGCACACTTTATAGTAATATCTATCTTTTTATAACATAGGTGGTGGGACAGAAGAGCAGCCATTCACATTACGTGTTTTGATCCAGCTCTTTAGCACACCCAGTCAGGACAAAGCCTGAGGAGGCTTCATGTCTGACTCTTTAAAGTATGCAAATTTATCTTCTCCAAATTTCCATCTTCCAAATTCTCTGGAGAACCCTTAGCTAGAGGTCAACTTTTTTCATGTTTCAGGGGGAATTTGAAAGTAACATGATAAGATCTGCCAACTGCATCTCAGTTAATTCTCATGGAAATCCCTGGACGCACTACCAAGCAGATAAGCAGGATTTCCTAAAGCACGCCTTGTTGGCCTAACTCCACCACACGTGAAGCTGTACTTCAGTGAGAACAGAGCTATGACAACAAAGAACACGTTAGAAAATTCCTCCTGTATCTTTCAGAGGGACATGCTGTGATGTTCTAGATGATGACAGAAACTACAGGTATCACCTTCAGAAATACAGGTTTGTAAATCATTCACACAATGGACTAGCAAACAGAATCTCATGCTAGCTGTCTCTCAGTGGCTCAGGCAGCAACCAGTCCACCACTGTGCAAAGACCAAGACTTGCTTGGTAACTTACCCGGATTCCTTTGTCACCAGGCAGACCTTGTAAACCCTGAAACACATCAACACAAAAATAGAAATATTTCACAAATGGACAGGTCTCACTGTATACCTCCTCAAAACGAACACGTGCCCAAGAGTTTCTTTCCATCGCTACCCATTACTATGTGGTAAAAATTAACATTTCCTGTAGACAACCTTCTCCTCACCTCCAGGAGACCATCCAGGCTAACACAGCACTGCTTCTACTCTAAGGATTTTTCACATAGAAACCAGACTTGCTGAAAGAACTCAGTTTCTGAAGAGAAAACAAAAGTACACAACAGCAACCTTCCTTTGTGTTTTTTCTTTTTTTTTTTTTTCCTCTTAAAAAAACAATGAAGCAGTTCCCTGATTACCTAAAACCAAAGGTCAAGCACTTGCTGCATTTTGCAAAAGTAACCCCAAACAATGGAACTAACCTCACTCAAGGCAACTTTTGTCACTGTGATGAAACCGCAGATACCCAACGTGGAAAGGTACACCATGCTCAAAAGCAGTATTTTGGAGTAAGATACAGCTCCTGCAAGTCCCGCACAGCTTCTTTTGGTACTTTGAGGGCAACAGAGAATTTAGAGTTCCCTTCAGCTTCATTTATCTCATTCTGAATAACTGCTCTGAAACCACCCAGCTCTTCCTGTTGCTCCCATGGGGTATTTGAGCTCATAATTTTGGTTCTTTAACACCTAACCTAGCTGAAATTGGAAATATTACATTACAGCAGCACCTTAAACTATCAGCCACAGCAAGGAAATAGGGGCTTGTAGATAACACAGTCCTACTGCTCTCACACTTACGGGAAGTCCTGCTGGTCCCATTGGTCCTACAACACCAGGATCTCCTTTACTGCCCTGAAATAGAGACAAAAGAGTAGAATCTGTTAACGCTCCTATTTGGTACGAACAGGCAGCACAACAATGACTACAGAAACACTATAGAAGAAATAGAAAGGTTATGATTTAGAGTACCTAAAACCCCAAGAATAAAATGCTTAGAAATCAGAGACCAAGTTGAGGGTCCTATATGCACAAAGACAGAAGTTTCAGCTGCCAGAAAGACCTAGAGCTTCTCCATTTTAAGGAACTGTTGTGTCTGCAGAGAAGTTACAGAGCATTGGTCAGTTTTGAACCAAACTCACCCTTTCTCCTTTTGGTCCTGCTGGTCCCGAAACCCCCATTGGTCCTGGAGTACCCTGTAGTTGGAGGAAGGGAAACACGTCAGGCCTTTTTCATTCCAGGGCTTCGTTAAAGCCAGGAGCCACCGCTGCTCCTTAGGAAGAAGCACAGCTGGGAAGGACAGTGCAGTGGCTGAAGGCATCGAGCGCCACTACAGCTTTCAGTGGTGGTGGTGATGGGTTTGAAGATGTTACATGCAGCTTGACAAACGGGGACTGCTGCACTCAGTCACACCAGCACCATCTTACAGAGCCTCGTTTTCTGTTTCAATCTTTACAGGGGGCATTTCTACTAGCACCACAAGGGAATATTTTTCTCTCCAGTTTGTCACAGACAATACTGAAAACTGTAGCAGAATAAAGGCCATTTATTTCGACATAAAAAGTAAGCAACTTTTATGTGTGTGTGTGTGTGTTTTCCTTCCCCCCAACCTCACAGTGTCACTAGGGTGGACAAAAGTGAAAGCTTGCATTCCTTGGTGGTAGGCAGCCAGTCATGCAAACTGAAAGACACCATGCTGCAAAGAGGAACACAGATGCATACCAGGAGTGGTGGTGGTATCATTCATTCCCAAGCCCTCTGCTCCTTTTTTGCCATTTCTGCTACTCCATCAGGCTCTTGATCACACTGACAGGAAAACCCTTTTTTTCACTCCACTTTTGGCACAGGGGCCCTCTCCCACTGGCACACCAAACCTACATGCAGGTAGTGCTGAGTCTTGTTCAGGTTTGGGAAATGAACCCAGCCCAAACTGGTCTTTAACGGGGGCAATAGAGCAGGCAGCCAACAGTCCTAACAAAACATTCCCGTTGAGGCAATGCTGGGTCCGGGCACCTTCAGCCCTGTCCAGCCTCCTGGGCTTTGGAGCATTCCTTGCTGTAGGGCCTGCTGCAACTCTCCCGGACCAGCCAAAGCACAGCCTTCACCTCTGCCGTGAGCATTGCCCCCAGCCACACTGCAGTCAGGCATTTATTTACCCAGCCCTACTGCCTACGCTTCTAACACTGGCAAGAATCAGAATGCAGAGTCACAAAAGTAACCCCTCCAAACTGAGTACAACTCCTGGATCAGAAGAGCTTTTCAGACAAGCTAAAATCTGCAGGACGTAAGTAGAGACATGCAGCACAGTTTCAATGCAGTGAAAAAGAGTGGCTCTCCTTGGATTCATGCACAGGAGTCTGCATCACAAAGATCCTAATTGCCTGCATATTTGCGTCATTTTAAGGTAATTTGGTGCCATGAAATATACTGAGAGCTGACCTGCACACTTACAAAAAATCAAGCTACAATTTTCCAGAACGAGTGAGCAGATAAGCTGTAACTCAGAACCTGTCCTGAAGTTGCAGAGCAGGGGATTATCCCCAGTTACACTGAGGAGAAATCACTTTGTAAATAGCCAATTGGAGCGTACGTGGGTGATGCATTTCCCAAGTGGGATAAAAAATGTATTTGGCCCATATTTAACAGTTTTTACCCAGGAATGGCAGAGTGCTTTACGAGAACCAGGTTAGTGGTACTCATCTCGTTCCAAGTTTGGCAGACTGAGAAGCTGAGCCAGAAGGAGTTTATTTCCTTCACATCTCACAAGTTAGCAACAAGAGATGGAGATCTTCTCCTGTTCAACTGAGAGAGGGCCTTGCCTCACAGACGCGCACAGCCGACTGGAAACCTCCCCAGGTATCTCAGCCTGAGGGAAAGCATGCACAGAGCTCATGGAGTTGTATGGCATCGTGCTGCTGGCAGGTGAATGGCAGGTCCTGCTTGCAGAAGGCCTTTTAGATGCAGCTTCTTCTAACAGAGGAATGCTTCCCAGGCAAAGGACAGAGACCCGTGAGCATAACCCGCAGTAACGCAGCCCTGAGCACCCAGTGTGAAAACAAGGCACGGCCGAAAGCTTTTGCTCACAAGATAAAGCAGACAGGCGTGATTATGGCAAAGACACAACTGAGGAGCTGCTGTTGTGAAAAGGCTGCAAGCAAGGCTGCCATGGAGAACAACAGGGCGGAGGGATGGAGACCCCTCACAAGAAAGCAGAGGGGAACCGAGCACCGTGGAGCCATGCAGAGGTTTCATTCATCCGGTTACTGAGATGAAGTGGAAGAGGTAGGGCTGTGATCCCAGACAGACTCATGGTATCAAGAAACAAGCACGTGTCTTAATCACCTCCCAGGCTTTAACACCCCCCCGTGCCCCAGAACCTGCTTTGGAGAAAACGAGGTTACTCCTGGCATAAACAAGACTGGTGGGGAAGACGAGACAAGTCACGATACGGGGGGAGGAACGTAGGGCAAAGGAGAAATGGAACTCACCGGTGGCCCAGGCCTGCCGTCCAAACCTGAAGCACCCTGAACAGGCGGGGAGGGTTCACAAAAACAAGGCAGGAGGAGAGGGGAGGAGGGTGAGGGGGGAAAGGAGAGGGGAGAGGTGAGTGAAGCCGTGACTTGAGACAAACATGTGCTTGCAATCAACAACAACTAAAGGTCTCGAGGACAGGTGATGGTACTTACAAGCAAACCAACAAAAACAAACACTGAGTACATGTAATATTGACCTGCAGCTTTCAGATCCCCTTAAGAACATACATTTGTTTCCCTCTTGCCATGCCACCAAGGAAACCCCTGAGGAAGGAGCTGCTCTATGACAGGTGAGGACGATGTGACAGGGGAGTTGAAGCTTGCACAGGCTTTGCACAACACAGAGACAGAGCTCAGAGGCCTTGCAGTGGCTCTGCCCAAGGCCCATCTAGCCCAGTGCGGTATCTCTGGCAAAGGCCAGGTGAGCAAGCTGAGGTAGAACTAGCACAAGTGGTGAGTTTCCTCCACTTGCACGTGACAAAGTCCTCAGCCTGTCACCCACTGCTGCAGACAAACCAACTGAAATTCTGGCACAGCTTCAAGCACAAAGTCTCACATGAAAAGCCAGCAGAGCCAACCAGGGGATTTTTTTTGGCATCTTGGTAGTAAGCAGCATCAAATAGGTCCTGAAATATTTCCACTGCATTTAGTTTGACAGACTGAAAACATTCTGGATCGTGCAAGGTAAAAGCTTATGGAGAGAGGTAGTTCTGAAGAGGTCTGCGATATCTGTGCAGAGGTCAAAAGACCAGATGCAGGAATAAGCCACAGGACCCTGGTTTCTGGTGGGGCTCTGCAGAGTAATTCCCAGGGCATCTTCTGCTCAGACTGTCACAAGGACCTCCCTTCCCTGCCCTGTTTTCCTCAGAGCTGAGGGAACACCTGTTTGTACACAGACCACTTATTTCTCAGGGCAGAATGGGGACTGGGTTTTTATTTCTCGTGGCTTCACTGTCCTTTGGATTAGAGCCTTCTGAAAGCATCCCCTTCTCGCCACTGGCTCTGCAAGGAGCCCGTTGCAAATACACTCACAACAATCTCATGTGAGTGCCTAGAGTTAGAGGAAGTGCATCCAGGTGCTGGAAGGCAACGGCTATAAGCACAACTGAAAAAGTACAACATTTTACAAACAAAGACACGCACATCTCAGCCAAAGTCAGGGACAAGAGCTCTGGGTGATCAAACAAAGGCAGACAAAGCCACACAGTGCACAGGATGTGCTCTTGGTAGTGTTCACTTCCAGGCAGGACTTCCAGCAAGGGGAGATGGTGTGCTCGGCCATCAGTACTTTTCCTGAGAGGATCTGGGGGCTGGCAGAGCAGCTGAGGAGGACTGAGCCAGTGGTAACTCATTCTCAGCACTCAGGTGAGTGTCAGGCACTGGGCGAGGAGGCTTTTTAGCAGATATGACATGAGCTTTTCTTTGCAAAGTCCTCAGGTTTGTATCTAAAGCTCTTCTAACTTCATAATCCTGCCAAAACTCCTCCCTGCAAGCTAAGCAGTGCACTAGTGCTAGCCTGGTGTTACTGAGGTCGCAAAGCAGGAAACAGCAGGCTTCTGGGGTAACAGGAAAGTACTGGCTGGCAAAGGCTGGATGCCCGCAGAACCACCACCCTTCTGCACAAAGCCTGGCGCAGGTGCCGGGCTGCTGGCAGGATGTTTCCTTCATTACTTCTGCACATCTTTGTGCTTCAGGGAGATGGGGGCGAGACCAGCCACAGCCCTTTCAAACAACCCATGGGAAAGTTACTGTTTTGCCCAAACCTGCCACAAGCAGGCAGAGCTAAAAGGATCAGTGATGCATTTAACAGGCCTTAGGAGATTAAGATTGTGTACAGAAACTGAAGCTTTGTAAGTTTAAGCAGCAAAGGCACAGTTATTTATAGATCATCTTTCTCTGACTTTACATATCAAATCCCTGCGTACATCTCCCATTGAGGGATCTTCTTACGGCTGAAACAAGTTTGGCTTGCTGCAAGTGCTGCTTGCTTCCTGGATACTTACGGGTAATCCCAGTGGCCCTCTGTCTCCTTTTTCACCCTGGGCACCCTTCTCTCCTTTCATTCCATCAATCCCTGCTTCCCCCTAAAGGAAGAAGGATGGAGCAGAAAATAAACTCACTGTGACACCACTTATATAACAAATATTCCTGTTCTGAAGCAGCAGAGGATGCAAGAGGCAAAGAACAACACTTTAGCCTGATTCTTGGCCCAACCTGAAGAAATCCAGTATCAGTCGAGTGACTTGCACGAGTACCTGTCCTACACCAGCGCCAGTAAGAGGGGAATCAGGCCCAGAGGATAACTGAAGATGGTCAAAGGGGGACTGAACTTGCCTCTGTGTTATTCCCCCTGCTCTTGCAGGGGTTGTCAATTGTTTTAAATGGCTTCACGTTTAAAAGTGTGAATTACTAATTATAGGGATGGAACAAAAACTTCCCCTCTCAGGACATCTCACTGCACTTGTTAGTTTAGCCTACACAGATCCTCTGTTTGGGGAGGAAATCAGTGCAGCACTGTTTGTAATCCAGCCTGTGCTGTGCAAGACTGCCACCTGCAATTATTTGGCAGCCAGCCCCCAAGGAGGGGCGTGTGCCAAGTCTTAGGGAAGTTTCCCCAGACACTTGATAGCAGTAGCTAGTGAGTTACGGACCAGGAAGGCAGATTAATTGTATTTGTAATCAACATCCAGAGAAGAAATGAATCAGGATAAATGTATCCTCCTCTCTAATGCCCAAACGGCACAGTGAGCCAAACGCTAAGCCTAGCCAGAATTAAGATGTTTTGTACATCTTCAAACCTTTGCTGAGAGCGCCAGGAAAAATGCAGATCTCACTGAATATTTCCACTCAATTATATATATTTTTCACCTAGGTGCATTCGTTTACTGTGGGTAAACGAGTGGTGCAGACTGAACATGCACACATTTAGGTGGAGATTAGAAAGCTTCAAATCACCCGGAGGAGTGAAGTTCTTGAATGGGTTTACAGCAGAAGTCACAGCGTATAAAACCTGGCTAATTTTAAGCTAGAGGTCAGCTACTTAGGATTGTGTGACAGGCTGCCCGTCCTGTTGTATGGACCTTTTACCCTTCAGACAGAGATTTCAGCTATGCTCTCATGGGAAGATTTCCAAGGGCCGGTGGCTGCCTTCTTCCCTAGAACAGGAGCGCACGACTGGTTTTCTGGATCCTAAAACGAATGCTGCTAATCCATTTTCTTCAAGAAATTATACAGGAGGTTTTATTCTCTTACCAAGTTGGAAGAAAAATAGCTTTGAAAGCTGAGGGGTTGTTGAAGAGAATTCTTGCACCCCAGACAACCCTAGTCAAATTTCAGGATTTGACGTCTCACAGCCTTACCTTCGGTCCCGGGAGGCCCTGAGCACCCTGTATTTGGGACAAGAAACAAGGGATGAGCAATGCTTAAGGGTGTGCCTTAAAAGCCAGGTATTGCAGTTCACTGTGCAGCACAGAGCTTTCATTTTCTGACATGCTGAGGGCACAAATGCTTAGCCCAAAGGCCTCTTTATTTGTGTAGAGGGCACTTCATGTACTGTTCTCATCTGGTAATGAGGAGGCTCTCGCCAAGAACAACCTGGCTGCAGGCCAGGCTTGCTATTAAGACCATTTTTGCAGTTGATCCCTTTAATCCTGTCCATCCCGTCTCACTACTGTCTTCCCTTTCATCTCAGACTAACGTAACCTTCTCCCTTTACTTCCCCAGCCCCTCGTAGCTCTGACCTGCCCTGGGGGTGGTTTGGAAACGACGCTAAGCATGTTCCTGCTTTCAGTGCTGCAGCGTTTCTGGCAGTTATCTCCACACAAAAGCCTCCCCAGCCACTTCCCACTCTATCCCCACTCCTGATCAATCAGGACTCCTCAGGTGAATCACTCAAAACCTACCGGAGGTCCTGGTGGTCCTTGAGGTCCAGGGGGGCCAGACATCTAGAAAGCAACACAAGAGAAGTCCCTGTCAGCCCAGCAGCAGGTGAAGGGGAACTGCTCAGTGGGGAGGGCAGGGCACAGGCTGCAGCTGAGCTCTGCCAGGCTTGGAAACCTGGGCTGCCCCCGAGGGCTGTGTTAGGAAGTGGCAGCAATCCAGGACAGAGCAGCCAAGAAGCAGCAGCAGGATGCTGGGGAGGGTTATTGTGGCAGCTGCAGAGACTTAGGTGGAAGGAAAGCAGTGATTTTTATTTTTTTCCTTCAGAAAAAGGTCCACTTCCACTATGGTCCCACGGTTACTGCAAGGATTCACAAGATTTACAGCCAAAATATCAAAATACCTGGAGGGAGGTTGCTGGCCCTACACACACAAGAGTACTGATAGCCCGTGGGGCTCCTCACTGCAGGGTGCTACAGAAATTAAGAGTGAGCTTTGAGGGGAGAAGTGACAAATTCATGAACCCAAGATCTATTGAAAATAGATAGATCCAGGCAGGTATTTTTCAGAAAATCCCTTTGCCACAAATGCCAAGGAAAATAATTGTTATGCTTCTCGTAGGCTCCTGTTCTTCCCTAAGCATTCATTATTGATTGCTTGCCGTGAGCTAGGTTGGTCTTGTGCAAAGGAGAAGCAGGAGCTAAAGAGGGCTGGCAGTTCAGCCCCACATGATGAAGCTGACTGTCCCTCCGTGAAGGATGTGTCGTAAGAGGGGGGGATGTAGGGGGGGATGTGCTGGTTTCCAGCAGCCAAAAATCATCCCTCCCCCGCTGGCAGAGACTGCAGAGAAAATAAGAGAGGTGACCTACCGATTCTCCTGGGTTTCCTTTGTCTCCACGCTCCCCAGGCTCGCCCTTCTCTCCCTGCACACAACAGACCCTGTCACAACGGCTGCACACTGGTACCTCGCTCCAGCAGGAGCCACCCGTGAGCCAAGAAGCTCCCCAAAAAGGGCTGGGAACGGAGTGGGTACGTCACACACAGCTCTGGTGTCCCTCCAGCACCCCTGCTCCCAGAGGTGACAGCCTACAGAAAGCGAGGCCCCTGGGAGCAGCGGGACACTGCCTGCCTCTCCCCAGCAGCCTCACACCTCTGCAGCACTATGGCACCTGAGAGAGGAGACACCCAGCTGGCTTCCCGCCTGCTGCTGGAGCCCCAGCAGATGTTTGCTGCCACCTGAACACCTCACTCCAAGGGACGGGGGCTCCTGAGACACTCTGCACTTTGAGGAATTTCTCTCTCTACGCTGTTTTCACCAAACAGGAAAGCTCAGCCTGTCTTTTCACTCTTACTGTCAATCCTGGAAGTCCAATGGGACCCGGCAGTCCTGATGGTCCTGGCATCCCTTGGTCACCTCGTTCGCCTTTCTCTCCAGTGGGGCCATCAAGACCCTATGGATCAAGAAAGATTTGCAGTTTTCTGAAAAACTAAGGCAGGCATAAGAGACATTGCCAGAGACGGGACAAGCTCCAGTTGCTCCAAGAGCACACTGCAAAACCTAAACAGCCTTCAGACACCTGAGGAAAGGGAAGGCTGCACCAGCATGGAACACAGACAGCGAGGTGCTTGAACCCCCTCCTGTCATTGGGGATGTGCCGTTCCCCAGCGCAGGGATGGGGAGCTGCTTTCCTGCCTCCAGGTTCTGCTCATGGTTAAGCAGTTCGCTGTAGCCCATGCTAGAAACACTCCAAAAGCCAGCTGCTGTGAGAGCAAGAGGTTTTTTTTTCCAGTAATCCTGCAGAGACGCAAGATTTCACTGCATAAAACCCGCTTGACTAGGGCTGGGGATGCAGAAGCTGTGACAGGCTCAAGCCAGGACACTGTGCACTGCCCCAGTTACTTAGGGGCTCTGAGACATCCAAGAAACCCCATAACCTGGAGGCCCACAAGGACAGAGCAACGCTGAGAGGCTCCGATTTACTTACCGGTGAGCCGGCTTGTCCTGGCTCTCCTTTATCCCCCTTCTGCCCTGCAGCCCCAGCATGGCCGGGCTCTCCCTTTATCCCGGGAGGTCCGTCCTTTCCTGGCAGCCCATGAGGGCCAGGGGGACCCATTTCTCCTGGCTTGCCCCGTGGTCCCTAAAAGAAACGCACACAACAACGAGTGAGTGTAGATAAAAGTTAGACTCCCTAGCCCAGAGCCTCTCTCATTGCTCATTCACTCAACACTAATGCAATTTCAAGAGGCAGGAAAAATAAACAGTAGTTTTGCCTTGCCATCCCAACTCTTCCTTAGAAGTCAGTACTTTGATAAGCCACTAACACACACTTCTGTGGAGCCAGATCATTTCCCCCTACCACCTCCCAGGGGAAAAGTAACTGTGCATCAGCAACAGCAAGATGGAGCAAACTAGCCCAATTTAAGGCCACTGAAGGGAAGAGCAATCACAGAGGCAGCTTTCTTACCTTTTCTCCATCATGGCCTGGAGGACCCGGCAAGCCAATTTCACCCTGAAACACAAGATTGTTACTCCGGCAGTTTGGAAGCAAGTTCTCTGACAACTTGTGTGGCATTGGGATGATGAAGGATGGGCATTACAGAGGCAGTCAGCAGGGACTCTGACTTTGAAAACTAATAGTTACAGAAAAAGCATGGAAAACCCTGGTCAAACAGTACATCATGTGAGTTCTAAGAATTTCCCCAGCCTTGTTTACCCAGAATGACAGTTCACAGCCCCAACACTGTAAGTCTCCAGCCAACACGATCCCTGCAGAGATCAGTTCCCATAAGCTGCTTCTTAAAGGGGAGTAGAACAGCAAGGGTCCCTCATCTTTGAGATAATGCCTTGGTGGGGGAAAGGGGATTCAGGATTTCATGCATGAGGTGTGGTAGAGCCTGACCAGATGCATCCTGATAGTGCCGATAGGAAGAAGAAGAGCACAGGGGAGGGATGTGTGTGAATTCTGCCCAGCCTGCTCCCGTGTTTCCCTCAGCTCCACAAGGGCTGAGCAAATACCTTCTGTCCTGGTGGCCCTGGAGGTCCAGCCACACCCGGAAGTCCTGGTGGTCCCTAGACAAAGAAAAAACAGTTTTCAAAATATCATCAGGGTTTTTGTTTTTGTGTTTTGGACCCTGCTCCTCTGAGCTTACAGGGAAAATTTCCTGGGGACTCCTAGAATTGTATTTGCTTGGGAAGCTAAGCAATGGCAGGCCCTGAGTTAGCAACAGGCTAAATCCAAAGCAAGTTGTGGATAAGTAATCGTTTCTCTACTTTCACATGGAAGAAAAGTTACGACAGCTATTCACTCTTAAAACTGAGAAGAACCTAACAAGGTTTTCCCTTCCCATCTACAAAAATGTATTTTTAGACTAGAGCTCATAGGAGACACGACGCTTCTTAGATCCTAATATTTATGAGCAGACTTTATGACCAGCTTTGGCAATTACCACTTTAAGGCAAGCAGCGTAGCCTAGCAAGCGGTGATCCTTCCACCCATTTTGCTCTGTCCTGTTGTTGTTCTGTATTTTAAAAATCCAGCTCCCCCACCCCTGCTTTAAACAATTAGATCTGTATGGGACTCACGTCAAATTACACTTACCAGTGGTGAAATGATGTCCTCCCCACCCACCACTAAGTGCCCACCATGGACTGCCAATGTTCTTTATTGCAAATCACCCAAGGTTTTTTTCCACTTGGGTCAGCCTCCCCTTGCTCTTCCCTCCCTCTCCTAGGCAGTGTGCATTACATTACCTCTTAAATCAAAGAAATCAAGGGCCTGATTGTAATTCAAGTGCTAAGATCAAAAGGCAAGGTGAGCTATTCCCTCAGCTGTCAACGTTGCCCCCACAGCAAAGGTCAAAAAACTTCAGTTGCACAAAAACCACCAGGCTATCTGCTTAGGATGAACATATGGCCACTTGCTTAAAACCACACAGTGAAGCCAGGAACTCACCATCAAGGCCAAAGTTCGTATTTCCTAGGAAAAAAAAGCGAAGAAACAGTAACAGTCATGTGAAAACAGAGATTCTTCTCAGGCTGGGTTTGTTCTCTATGAATGTAACACCAGCCCAAACGAGTAAGCACCTTAGAGAACGAAGCCAAAACTTATCTCCGAGTCCCATAGAGCTGTTATTCAGCAATTCCTCCCCCATCTCTTTCTTCCAAGCAGAACCCAGGCCAACCAGCAGCACACAGCTCTGGGAGGCTTTGCAGAGCTTTCACCAGTGTACCCCAAGTCACAGGCCCCTCCTGAGGGGCTTCGCATGGCCTTTGTGCCCACCAGTGCTAATGCACCTAATAAACAAGGTGCAAAAACATCTACTGAAACGCAGCACGCAGTGAGCTGTGGGTTGAAGGGAGCTATAGAATAACCAAGTATTTCCTTTGCTGCTCTGGGTTTTCTGCATCCCCTGGGAAACAGTAAGGCACCCAACAGCCACCTCGTGGACAGCCGGGCAGTCGCTCACCTGGAGAGCTTCACTGATGTTGCCATCGTAGTCCATCATTTCATCCTTCCCGGGCTCTCCTTTGGGGCCCTGCAAAATACCAGACCTTTAGTCAGGGTTTAGGGATCGTCCTTCCCACGGTGCAGCCTGAGAGCTGTGGCTCACCCTAAAGCAAGGAGGTGGCAGAGAAGGGGCAGTTTCACAAGGTTCTGGTTTTCAACTAAGCTCAAAAGCATATTTTAGAGAGGAAACACTACAGAACTGTAGCCCCCCAGACTATCAGGCAACAGTCAGGGTCTGGCAAACGATGAAGTTGAGGCGAGAATCCAGGAATTGTCTCTGTTGCCAGACTTGGCATATCAGCAGATGGCAGCAGCAGGGTGTCCAAGAGCCAGAATTCAGCCCGGGGTGCCCAGACACACCTCTTGCAGATGAGCTGAGCGTGAGGTGGCTCAGAAGTCTATTTTTTTTTCCCCCCTGAAGTAGCAGCACCTTCTGATAAGGGTATGGAGAAGTGGCCTGCATCAAACTTAACCCATGACCACCTGTAAGCACTTCAACAGATGGTGAGAACATCAAGAAAGCGGAGACCCAACCTAGACCATCAGTGCTTAGACCCCTGTGAAGGGCCAAAACCCTTTAGAGGTGTTAGTGAAGGACACCTACCCGTGGGCCCATGGGTCCCTGCTCTCCCGGTGCGCCAGGCTCCCCCTGTAACAAGAACGTGCTGTCAGCAGTGCCCGTCACCTTGGCTGCTTCAGCTCCAGGAACCTCCTCTCTCTGCTGGTCCTCTCTGACAGCCTAGGTTGGGCTAGAAGACCCTGCATGTGCCTGCAATACCTCAGTCACCTCAAAGTTTGTAGGTTTTCTTCATAGGAAGTAGCCTCCAACCCCCCTGGAGCCATGCCTGCTTCCCCAGACCAGCCTGACGGACTCTCTGGCACCCTGGAGGTTCAGCGTGC
The DNA here is from genome assembly GCF_963932015.1 of Anas acuta. NCBI lineage: Eukaryota > Metazoa > Chordata > Aves > Anseriformes > Anatidae > Anas > Anas acuta. Next base: position 4,804,575 of record NC_088985.1, read on the forward strand.
TCCAACACAGGCTGCTGCTGGAAGAGCTGCCCCTGTGGCACCAGGCCAGCCCAGAGGCTGTATTTCACCCTCTCCTTTCAGCATGCCGTGAGCACAGGACCTGATTTCTGACACGTGGTCGAGACCAGCCTGTTTTGCACAGAGGCATCTCTCCTTGCCCCTCCGTTCCTCCCCCCACCTACCCAGCCGAGGGGGCACCCTCACCCACAGCTATCAGGCTGGGGCAGCCCCTCTGCCTCTTTCATCCCGCAGGTACAGCAGCTGAGCACGGGGGGCTGGCCACCAGCCTTCAAACAGACTGACCCTCTGCCTAACCCTCTGCTTTTTGCCTGCTTCCTAGGCAGCTCAGTTTAAAGTGCTTCACTTCTGTGTTTTCCATGTACAGGAATCATTTTGCAGCTGAACGTAGAGCTGGGTTGCACGCGAGCCCTCCGTACCTTTTCCCCCTGCGGTCCTGCAGCACCAACGTCACCAGCTTCTCCCTGAGAGGGAAAGAAAGGAAAGGGATCGTTCTGCATGGGGCAGGTGGTGCAGCTCCTGCATTTCCAGGAGGAAGGCCCACACCAGCCGCTAACCGTAGCTGGAACAACTAAAACACCCTGCAGTAGCTGATATCCCTTCAGCGTGTAAGCAGAAATGGGGACAGATGAGTGCAAACTTCCCCCACACCTTGTGCTGGGCACAACCCCTCACAACAAACTCCCCATGCAAGGAAAAGCACTCACCTTTGGTCCAGGGGGCCCAGGCAGACCTGGGGGGCCGGGTTCCCCTTTCCCTCCTGCCAAGGCATTCTCGCTATTCCCCTTCTCGCCCTGCGTGCAAGGAAAAACAGACCACGTCTCGCTCCATCTCTGCGATTTCACCTGGCAAGCCACTGGCTTAGAGACTCAGGGCCCAGGATGGATTTTGTCACTGTCCCCCCGCCCTCAGCTGGCCTCCAGCTAGCCCAGGGACACCCGTGCTCAGAGCCCCAGCTGGGTGGCCACAAACCAGGCCAATATTGCTCCAGCTCCGAGCCCTGCCAGGACTTCACCCAGTGCTCACCCCTTCGGCTGCAGTGCTCATTCCTCACCCCCCACGCCTCCAGCTTGACCCCACTGTGGGTTGTTTTTTCCCCACTGTTGAAACAGAGCTGATAAAACCACTCGATGCTGGCTTTTTTTGGGTACATCTCCGTCTGGAGGTGCAGTTCTCAGGCAGACAGCCTTACAGAGCAGGTACAAGAGCAGTAAGAGGAGTTGTTAAATCCTCATCCTCTCCTGCAGCGGCCACTGCCATTCAGTGCATGGTCCCCTTGCCAAAGAGCAAGTACCTAGGGCCTGGCTTGGGAGGTGTGATGGCCCCAAATCACAGACAATACAAACCTTCAGGCCGGGGAGTCCGGGAAGCCCAGGGTCACCAGCTCGTCCCTTCTCCCCCTGTTGAGGAAACACAGCCAGGGGCTGACTGCAGCCTGTGCAGGAGGAGCAGCCAAAGGAGAAGCTGCTCCTGCTTTCAAACCGCTCCCCTTCCCCTCTGGGATCTCATTTTAGGCACAGACAAGGCACATGCCAGCACTGCCTGCTTGGGCAGGGAATTGTTTTCTCCTGCCCTTTGCCCCCCTCTGCACATCACTGCCATCTCTCTCCCAAGGAAGGTGAGCAGGCAGGGGATCCAGACCCTCCCACCCTTAATGCTCTGGTCTCCTAAACCCTTCTTCCTGTCAGCCCTCCAGCACAGGCTCTCCCCGCTCCTTATAATTAGAGAAGCTGCTACCCGGGGTGCCTCATCTTATTTGGGGTGCAGGAGCTCAGCTCTTCCCGCAGGAGCTGCCCACTGATTTCCCAGTTTTCACCCCTCCCAGCCACCACAAACTGCTCTGCCCTGGCAGGGATCCCAGCCAGCGTTCCTACACCTCTCCCGGGGTGGCTCCTGCCCCCACCTCCACACCCCAGCCTCATCACGCTGAAATAAAAGCAGCGCAGCAGCTCGGTTAGCAGCCAAGCTCTGCGACACACAGTGGTGGTGGAAAGCAGTGAAAACAGGAGTTTGGGAAAGGGCAGGAGTGGGTTGAGGCCCCCAATGGGATGCCTGAGAGCACGGCCTGCTCAAGGCACCCTGGAGGATGAGGGATGGTGCAGGATGAGGGCAGTGAGTAAAGAGGGCAGCCAGCACCCAGCCTTCGCTTGGTGAAGTGACTTTGCTTAGTTCACCACAGCATCTGCATCATCTGTGGATGCCTGGGGTTCAGCCAGTGGTCTTGACGTTGAAATTAGGTTCTGTTAATGCTATCCCACCCAACCCATGGTTTCCAGCTACTGCGTGCTGCCTGGGGCTCTGCCTTTTGTCAGGGCAGTGTGATATTGGAGGGCTTTTAATGCCGCAGAGACATTTCAAGCGCATCACCAGAACAAGGTGTGTCCTTACCTGCAATCCTCACGCCTCCATGACTAACAATTTGTGCAGATTACAAAGAACAATTCCAACCCCCTTTCCTAGCAGGTGCCCAGCTCTCTCCAGAGCAGCACCGCGTTCCCTGGTGCCGCACACCATGGAGTCTCATGGAGCTCAAGGGCACACATCTGGCATGCAGGGGGCTTGCATCAATGCTCCAAGAACAGACATGCACTGGCGGCTCCGTGGAAAATAATTAACAAGCAGTAATCATTTTTAGGCAATTCAGGAGTGCAGTGACCCCTTTCTCTAAGGTATTTCAGCCTGCTGCCACCTGGAAGGCCCCCACCAACATTTCTCCCATAGCAGAGCATGCAGCCATGAATAATTCTCTCCCTGGAAAGAATAAAAACCTCATTTGGGCAGGACTTCATGCCTGAAGAAAAAGGTTTGGCCTTCAGAGTTTTGGTAAGGATATCAGAATTTAATCATCCCAAATCCTGTCCCTGTAAGGGCTACAAGGGCCCTACCGAAAGCTTTGTGCCACCTGAACACCGGTGTGAGGAGGCAGCTTTCCTGAGGAGGGAGGTCAGCTTACTGAACCCTGGTGTTATTTCTGGAGCCAAGAGGTGTAGAACTGTCCTCAGCTGTTCCCAGGACAAGCCCACGCCCCGGGCCCTTCGAGAACACGCAAACGCACTTCACCAGCGGGGCAAGAGCCAGAGGAGGACACACGATGCCCCGCAAGCACAACGCAAGGCCAAGCAGGCTCCTGCCAGTCCCGCTCTCAGGGAACACAGCACACCAAGGCCAAACACGCGGTGTCCTACCCGCTGCCCCCTTTTCCCTGGCAAACCTGGGGGGCCCATCCTCCCTGGGACTCCGGGCTGTCCCTTCGTGGGGAAGAAAAGAGACAGAGAAGGGCTGTTAGGTGGCTGTAACACAACCCCGCCAGCCTCACACCAGGGGAGCCAGCTGCTCAGAAACCCAGCCGGCTGCTTGGTGATGGAGAGGGACGGGGTATTTTTGTACCCTGCCCGCTGCAGAAACTCAAAGCAGGTCGCACCATGCTGAGACGGGGAGGCTGGGCACGAACAGAGGCACTGCAGGGCAGAGCCAAATGTCTCTGTGGGCACAGAGGGGGTCTGGGGAGAAGGAGCTTGCTGAGACAAGCGTGCTGTGCATGTTTTGTGGGGTAGGGCCAGCAGGAGGGTGCTCCCCAAGCCACAGGCACCAGCAGGAGGGAAGGAATCTGTTTGCAGTAGTCTCTCTCTCACTTGGCATCACTGCACATGATTGCCATTCGCTATTGCCCTTGCTCATGGGGGCAGGTGTCATTGTGACCTGGGTTTGGGCACTGGGAAGTGCAGGGCTATTCCTCAGCTCCCTCAGAAGTGGAGAAAAACACCACAAGACAAAAATCACAAACAAAACAGAGCAATGCCTACAGAGTACCTTTTCTCCCGGAGTCCCAGGCTCACCCTGGTGGGGAAGAGACAGGAAAATAAAGTGAGAAAAAAAATAAAACAAGAAGACAGCACAAAACCTCCTAGAGCTCTCAGGGTGGAGGAAGGAACATTCCTCTACGGATGTCTTGCAAATAAAGGCATGAGGATGCATTAAATGCCTATTAAAACAAGCTCCAGGCAAAAGTACTATCTTCATTAGTCAGCTCCTGGAAAAAACCATCAAGCCTCAAACAAGAGGCTTTTGGGAAACTGAGTAACCACCTTGCAGGGTTTCAAGAAGAGGCTTCCAGATGCAAGGGAGCATGGTGAGACTCTTCTGCTGGCTTTAAGGAACTCGCCTGCTCCTGGCTGTGTTTGCAGACTGCGAGGCTGCAGGCCCAGCTGGGATGTGGGGGTGTGTGTTAATATGGGAACCATGTGGGATCAGGGAGAAAAACCCTCCCCACCAGCTCTGGGGATAACTTCCTTATCTGTCTTTCCTGCAGCAGCTGGGGGCGATCAGGACAACAATCACTGCACATCTCAGATTCCTCAGGGGAACTTTCCGCCCCCTAATAGGCACCCAGCTCACCCCTTGCTGTGCTGCCATCCCAGCCCTGCTGTGGAGTGCCATGAGCTCACCAGCCTCTGCTCAGAGAGGTGCAGAGCAGCAGAGGCACTGCTGAAGGGGGATGTAGCCTCTCTGCCAAAAGCAGTTCTGCGGTTCCCCTGCAGTGGGAGCTGTCTGACCATTTTCCCGTGCTCTCCTCGCACAGCTCCAGCCCTTCCCTTGGACGTGCCCTACTTGAGGGACTGCAGCGCCGCGCAGAACTGACCTTCATCCCGGCGGCGGCCAACCCAGGGGCTCCCTGTCAGAAAGAGAAGAGACAGAAACCTTGTTTAAATGAACTGGACGCGAGTTTTTTTGTTGTTAAGAAATAAAAAAACAGACAAAAAAAAAACAAACAGCCAAGTGAAACTATAAAGCAAAATCCACATCTTTTCCTTTCCAACACTCCGAAGTAATGCCGTAACGCCACAGAGCGCACGTCCTTCCCTGCACGGGGCGTTCACCTAGGGCAGTGGCTTTGCTTTCCAGAAAGCTCCTCTAAAGGCAGAGATCATGGGCACAGCCTGGTCACAAAACCAATTTCCACCCCTACCCTGCTGGTGAAGCAGGGCCAACAAGCAGAACGGCATCAAATAACTGCGGAAAGCAAAGAGACTGAGGACCGAGCACCCAGTCCAGCTCTTGATCCCAGATACGGAGCCCAGATGCTGCTTTTGTCAGAGAAGACGAGCCCTGCAGCAAGATGTTTTCAGGAGAGCTGCGAAGCCAGCCACCTTAGGGGAAAAAAATGACTCCCAAGCACTGCAATTCGGGTGTCATTCCGCACCGCAGAGCAAGCCACCACAAAACCATGGGACTCAGCCTGCCCTGCAACCGGAGACGGGTGCTCAGGAGCCCCAGCAGACAGGTGCACCCATGGACATTTTCCTCAACAGCACGGATGCAAAAAGCAGATCGTCGGCATCAACCCTTTGCTCTACAGTCTCTGTGTGCCCTGGGTTAGTATCAGTTAGGGGCGGGTGAAAATGTCCAGTTACAAAAGCAAAGATGAGGGATAATGGGGGTCTAAGGAGGGGGGAGGAGGTGAAGTAGTGTTAGGAAGTGGGAAATGACAGGGCTCGGGATGTAGCACATGAGGCGGAGAGGAGGACTGGGAGCCAAGTTCAAAGTAAAGAGAGCTTGGAAAAGTTCAAACAAGGAGGAGTGGGGAGCCAGAGAGCAGCGGGATCATACCTCTCAGCTTTCTGAAACAGAAATCGGGGACAAAGCTAAAAAACACAAGGACAGAAGATGGAGATCAGGGATTCTATGCAATAAAAGGGGAAAAAAGCATTCCAGAACGTCTCAGGGGTCAGTAGGTTTTAGTGAATATGGGCTGGAGTTATGAAAGGGATTATGTGCAGAAAGTGGCTCGGGTTAGGCTTTCACAGTACATTTGGGATGCCTGCTCCTCGCTCTTTGGCCTTTTAATGGCAGCGAACGCAGATGTTATTTTCTAGTACTGATCCCAAAACGCAACAAGGCACACGCATGCAGGCTTGCTTGCACACACCGACCCTGACCCATCGCTGCACCAGTCTGGGTCCGTGCCCGCACAACCCTGCGGGCCAACACGCAGCGGGGGCAGGCTCGCAGCGCAGCCCCCGGCTCACAGAGCACAAATTCTGGGTGTTGCCAGCCAGCATCAGACCAGGCATGCCGTTTGCTTGGTGAAACCTTTCTCCCCCTCGCAGTCAGCGCCAGGAATTGGGCCCTACACTTGGCAATTTAGAAGCGGGAAGAACTCAGCTGAGGGCAGCTGACGGACACACACACGCACACCAATCCAGGTGATGCTTGCGCATCAGGGCCAGCCGAGCGGTGTGGGGAGGTCAGGCAGACAAGCAGCACTGTGCTTTTTACAAGGTACCTTCATGCCGTGTCTTCCCGGCAGCCCTGGCATGCCTCTCTCCCCCTGGAAGCAGAGCAAGAAACACAGGAAAAGAGCAACAGACACAACGTGGTGGGACTTCTTGGGGGGACTTGCACTTCCCTGCTGGCATGGCAGCGTCACCCTCAGTGGGAGCCCACTGCCAACCCCCCAAAAAACATCTCTCAGCTCAGAGCAGGGAGTTTCCAGTGGCACAAGCCTTCCTTTCAACAGCACCACTAAAGCTAAGGGCTCTCTGGCCATCCAGCAGTGCGAGCCCAGTGAGGAACCGAGCAAAGGGATGAGAACTGCAACAAAGCAGGGACAAAAACAAAACAAAACAAAAACTTCCCCATCCTCCTTGCACTTCTGCTGTAGTTGTGGCTTAAGACTCATCACTTCTTGTTCAGCCAGCCCGTGGCACACACCCTGTTCTGCTCTAGGGAGATCCCCAAGCTCAAAGAAGTGCCAGATGCTGGGAAGGTAAATCCAAGGAACGCGGTGGGCCACCAGCTCTGCCAAGCCAGGGTACATTCAGGACACAGACCTAACTGCAAGAGACATCTTCCTTGGGCTGTGCTGGTTCACTGAAGCAAGCAGAAGTGGGGGTTTTTACACAGATGCTGAGCTAGGTGTCAGGGTCACACCAACAATTGAGAAGGCAGAACAGAAATACCCTTTTTCCTCGCAAGCTCATTGTTTAATAATAAGATATAACCATTGCACGGCACCTTTTGCCCACTGAGCTCAAAACTATTTGAAAAAAAGAAACAAACACTAGTATTTATGAATGCTTTGCACTAGGGAAGTGAAGACCAGCTTCTGCCCCTCTCTCCCAGCTGATACCCTGTTGTTTTTTTTTTTTCTGAATAAGACAAGACCAAAGCTTTCTGCTGGGAGCATGGCCCCACAGAGCAGCCCTGCACGGGGAAGCAATGCCCCATCCCAGAGAGTTTTCTGGAAGAAACTACCTGCCTGAAGAGCTGTTTAATTATTTAGCCCTGCGAAAGCAAAGCCACCCTAGTGAGAAAGAGCGAGGTAACCCCTAACAGGGGGCAAGTTACAGAGCAACCACGCAGCCTTGACATTTTCTGATGATGGCCTCAGACCATTTGCACAGCCCCCATCAACACCTGCAGGATCACACAGGCCCTAGAGCTAATTAGAGAGCAGAAACAAGCAGGATGCTGCACCATTAAAGAGCAGAAAGAAACCTCCGAGCCACAGCTGGAGGATAAGCAGGAAAAGCAAGGCTCCAGAACGTCTTTAAGCCCCTAAGTGCTTGAAAGCCCTTGTAAGGCAGTAAGTACCCACCGTGCTGATGGCTTAGTGCTCTCCCCACGTCCTCCGTGCCAAGGAAGGGCTGCACAGCGTGCCATAGCCACCACCAAGATGATGGAGCCAAGCCAGAAGCCGAGAAAGATCACCAAAGGCAGATGTGGGAGATGAAACACCCAGCTCAGGGCTCCAGGAAGGCAGCCAGCAGCATCTCCTGGCTCTCCCAAGCTTTGTGCTGTCTTAGGAAATACATCCCAGCTCCTCAATCCCCCTGGAAGAGAAATGTTACCCCTCTTCTCCAGTACAGGGGAAACCCCTGCTCTTGGTGAGCAGCTTTATAGCTGCTCAGTGCCAGCTGTGACAGAGCACGCCCTGTGCTAATCAGCTCGTTAGCAGCACTGGCTATGGGCTGCTAATTACACCGGAGACCCTTCCTTCTCTTCCCCTTGCTGTGACAGGCAGAACACGTGGAGTTATTGAGCAACGCTGTGGCCGATTTCTTCTTGCTCTTTCCTCAGAGCACAGGAAAAAGCCTCATCCTAAGGAGCTTTCATAAAAAGAGACAGAAAATGTCAGCTAAGCCGAATGCAATTGCCAAGCTGGGGGGCAGCAAGTGAAATGCTTACTGAAATGACCCAGCTGGTCATACTTACAGCTTGCCTAGTGGCCTTCAGGAAACACAGATGTAGGCCTCGAGGTTATCAAATGGACAAGGGGTTTGAATGCAATCTGTAAGCCCCAGCAGCAAGGCAGGGCCTTGAGATGTTCTCCCCGAGCACAAGCAGCAGTGATATGCTGCACAAAATTGATCGCTCCAGCTCAACCATGAATCAGCTGCGGTATCTGAGCTGGGCTCCCCAAACAAAGCAGAGGTAGATCCTGGCCAAGGTAATTGAATCCAAAGGTGGAAACATGAAAAGCTTCCCCGAGTCCCAAATGGCCCTCCTGGAAGGGAGGCAGACAGGAAGAAGAAATTTCTGGGGGCAACAAATTCATGCACCATGTGGATGCTCAGGAGCTGCTACTGGGTGATGTCTGGCTGCTGATTTAGGGCTATCTCTTCACTTTTATTTCAATTCCTCTGAGCAAAGAAGAAAGGAAGTAGAGAGAAAAGCGATACTGACAGTAACAAATGAAAGTCTGTGTGCGAAAGAACAGGCTGTTTCGGGACCAGGGAGGTGGCCCTACAGAGCTCCAATTTATTAGCACAAAAAGCGTGGCAGGTTTTGTTTCCACTATTTATGAAGTGAGATGAGTAAGGGCTCAAGTGGCTAGAGCATGTCTCCAGGCTCACATTGAATCTCTAACACAGCTCAGAGAAGGCTCTCAGCTGCGGATGACCCTGAGATATCACTGAAGACTTGGACATTTCCCTTTTGCCAGAGCCCAAACGCAAAGAGCAGGCAGAATTGCTGCAGAGCACAAAAGCTGTGGGGGGAAAGGACTGATTCCCTCTCTGCTTGGTGCAGGCTGCCCTGCAAATAACAGATGGCAGCTCCTTCCCCCATCTCTGCCCCTGGTCCCCTCCCAGAGCCCCCGAGAAAGGGGGAAGAAGAGAGCGTGAGGAGCCCCTGGACCTCCATGAAATAGCGATGCCAAAAAGTAAACTAGAATTGACTCAAGGGCTTGGGAGGCCTTCTCAGATCCATTATCTCCTGCGAAGGCTTTGTTTTCATCCCATCTGGGACGAGGAGGTTTCAGTTTGGGCTCCAGAAGATAAATCAAGGGCTGATTAGTCCTTGTACGTGGGTGCGAGCAGAGCAGGTGTCTGCTAACTGTGAGATGTGGGAGCAGGGCCGGAACACGGCCTCTCCTTCCAGACTTCTCTCCCACCTAGGCCGTGCTCCAACTTCAGTCCTGCAGTTCAGCTTAATTGGAGAGCACCTGGCTGTCGAGACAGCAGTGAATTTGTAGCTCCCAGAGCACCCAGCCCTGGGTGCAATTCTGCTTTCATTTGCATGAGCACAAACCAGAAGCAATTCTTTTGTGCTCGGTGGAATCGCACTAACGCGAAGATGGACACCGGGGAACCTTTGGACTCTGCATGCTCCGTGTTATTTCTGAGGAGGCATTGTTTTCTTGCAGGAAGACAATGCTGCTGTGATATTCAACTGTTAAACCAGAGCCTGCATTCCCAAAGAACACTTCCTGAAATTTGATGTGCTACATCCATCCACGTTAAGTTCTGAAGGTGCCTTTTCTTCTGTTTTTCAAACAGTGATGCGCCCAGATGGAAAAAATACAGCAAATGTGTATGCTGCACCATAAACGAGATGCATGCTACACATGGAATACTTCAAATGTCTGTGTCACTGTTAATGCCTTTCCAAATATTGCAGAACCAATCCTTTCTCGTGATGTTTAAAATGTATGGCATGACACGGGACGCTCTGACTGTCATGAGCACTTGCCAATGTTGTAATGTTTTAAGCACAGTCTACATTGAGTAATATACATTAAATATATGGGTACAGTAAATTTTAGGCAAATAGATAACATCTGGGCACAGACCATATGAGGCTGTAAAAAGTGTACAGAAACAGACAGAAAAAGCTGGTGCCAAACCTCAGCCTGAGTTGCAGAGTTTGAGTGGATTTGATGCGTCAGCTAACCAGATTTTATGAGGAAACCCCAACCCGTCCCATTGCATGGAGAGATGCAACAAATCATTAGCAAGCTTCAGAGTCAGAGAAATGCCTTTGCGAAGCATCAAATTCCACCGAATGGATAAAGGCTGCCTTTATTGCCTGAGCGTGGAGAGTCTGTTTGCTGTTAATGGCAGCACAGATGTGTACTCCATTAAATACCCCACAGAGCTGCCTCAGACCCAACTTCCTCTTACAACCCAGCACCCCAAGGAGCAGCATCTCCCAGATGATCTACTGTGGTAGAAAACCATATTGCTCATGCCTACCTTTATGCCGGCGTCCCCTTTTTCACCCTGCCCGGCGAAGAACAAAGGGAGAAGAAGCAGAGAGGGACAGTGAACATCAGGAGAAATCGAGCGAGCAGAACAATCTTAACAGCAAAGGGCCAAAGAGAAAGTTGCTGAAGGAGGGAGTGGGTGATAAAAGCAAGCCCCGGTGTCCGGATAAACCACGCTGCCAGTCTATACATGGGCTGTAACCCATCCCTTGTGGGAACACAAGGTGGCTCACCTTGCTGGACAGGATGCTGGAGGTAGCCCACACTAATCCCTCCTGCATGTTTTGGGTGCAGACTACTCAACCATTGAACTGTTTTGGGGAGCAGAGTGTCATCATTCTCCCAGCCTTAACGCAAAAGCCTCTGAAAGGCAGGTCACTTCTGTTCTTGTACCGGGACCTGTTTGGGGCTAATCCTGGTCCTGCTTCAGGGCAGCAGGGAATTGCTCAGTCCCTACACACAGGAGCAAGTCTTTCTGTGTGCATGCCTTACACCAGGCAGGGAATCTGCTGCCAGCCCCCGACCCTGTGTTTTCCTTTAGCATCTCTGGGCTTGTGTGGCACTTATCTGCCCCTGGCAGGCAGCCTCACCGGCTGCACCCAGCAGTTACCTTGGGGCCCGAAGCTCCAGGGAGGCCGTGCGCACCAGGCAGGCCTGCCATGCCCGCCTCCCCCTGGGGAAGAGAAGAGATGAAACAGAGAAAAAGAAGCAAACACAGTGAGTGAGCAAGCAAGAAAGGGAGCGTGCAGGATGGGGCAGCAAAGGTGGGAGGGGTCCTGCACACAGGTGCCTACCCGCCAGGCGTCACTAGGAGAGAAGCATCTCTCTGCATCAAGGATGCTCAGGGTGCAAAAAGTACGGATTGAAGGGAACGGGCCCACAATCCTGTATCCTAGCAGAGCTAGCATCTTTGCGCAGCTCTTTGCCCCGTTTTCCCTTTCCTCGACCCACTCACCGGGGAAGATTTTATCCCCTCCTTTCACCCATTCCTTCCACCTTTCCCAGGGAAAGGTCGCAGCCTTGGGCTCGTTCCTCCAGCCAGAGCGCGGGCTCTTAGCTCAGCAAGTAAATTAGCCAGACAAGTTTTTTCACGTAAGAGGGGCTCGTAGCAGAGACCCTCACCACGAGGTCGTTGCAGGGACCCCCTCACTGCCCGCCCGGCGCCCTCAGAATAGGATGGGCCCTTAAAGGAAAAACCGACGGTTCACTGGGACAGGAGGCAATAAATTGCATCTGTCTGCAGGAGTGGGCTGTGGGCCGCGGGGGCTATAATTTCCACTTCCTGACAGAACAAAAACTTCTCGGTTTATACAGGACTAATTAAAAAGCTCTAAGGTCTTGCCATTTTGCTCACAGAGCACCCATAAAGCAGCACAGAGAGAACACGGGACACGGGACTCCTGCCTGCTGGGAGCGTTCACCTTCCCTGTGTCCTGATGACATCTCTTCAGCAGCGTCCCTTCATTCCCTTTCCCTCCTTTGATCTCCCTCTGCGCCTTTCCCCCGTCTCTCTTTCTGTCTCCATTACACCCTCCGGACTTGACTCAACCCTGCTGTTAATTAGCAGATGCTAATTTAACCAGGGAAAGGATCAGCTTTTCCCTGCTTTATTGCAGGGAGCTATACTTAGCCAGGATTTGGCCTTTCCAGGTAGCGCAAGAGCCAGATCTCAGCCTGGAAGTGGCTGTAGAGAGACACACGGACAGGGACAAATCCATACCACTACTGCTGGAGGGTTCAAGGTGACAGTATGGGATCTGTGGGCCTGTCACAGCCCCTGGTCCAGCAGGAGCAGAACTGGGCAGAGAGCTCCAGAGGAGCCCACAAGGCATCGGTGAGTCTGAATTCACTGAGCAGTACTGGAAGTGCCCCTCTTACCTTTCTGCCGGGGTATCCCTGAATCCCAGGGTCTCCCTGCAAGAGGAAAAAGACAAAACAAAGTGATGCTTGCGCTGAGAAGGACAGGTCCCTGCCCCTTCCCCTGAGGAGATGCTGGCACGAAAGGCCACTGCATGAGGAAAATTCACTTTTTTGCTCAGAGGGACCCCCCAAGTCGCTGAACCTCCATCCCCAGGTGTCCCTGTTACCTGCAGTGACTGACACCAGCAGGAAAGATACAAAACCCCCTGGCAGCTGGGGAGCTCATGCCAGCTCTGTGCCCCAGCTCCGTGCTTCCTATCTCCTCACCCTGGCTAAATATCTCAAACAAAAACAAATGGGGGTGGGCAGTTGCAGCTGAAAAACAACAACAACCACCCCCCCCATTCGCACTTTGGCAAGTGAATAAATGGGAAACTGTGGTGGAGTTAACAATAGCATTGCAAAATCGGTTCCTGAAGCGCTGGTAAATGCTTTGAGAGTGGAAGAAGCCAATAAAGCTGTGTGTGGCAAAGAATTTTGCAAGAGGGGCTGATGAGGCGTGCCTTGCTCTGCTGAGATGCAACTCAGACACTTTGCCAGGGTAAAACCCATGAGTCAGCAAGCAAGCTGGGCCCCGAAGGCAATACAGAGCTGGGGCAGAAATCTTTCTCAGATATTTGATGTAACCTCCTTTTCCCCTCCTCCAGCCTTCAAAATGTACACTTCTCCCCGTGCCAGCAGAGTCCACCTCTCAATTTATCACCCTGCTCCTCTGAGCGAGGCCAAATGTCTCACCTTTGGTCCAGGAGGCCCAGGTAAGCCCTGTAGGTAAAATCAAAGCAGACACTGGAGTTGGCAAATGTAGACAACGTTATACAGACTTTGGGGTGATGCTGACTGATTTGGCTTGAAATACACCTTTACAGAAATGACTTGCTTAGGTGAGCTACATCCCTGACCTATTCTTCATGGAGGTAAATACTCCTTTAACCCATACTCCCAAATAGTTCATGCCCGTGCTGCTCCATTACTCCAGGCCTGATCTCACAGAGTCCAAAGACCAAAAGCTGCTTTGCCTCGTGCACTGTGCTCCAGAATCTTTCCTGCTTCTCTGGCTTTGCTTGGGAAACTCCTTCCCAGCCCACTGTGCAGCTCTGGAGTAAATCAGGCATTGGCAGCTTTCTCTGACTAGCTAAATAGAGAGAATATATTAACAAACAAACCACTTGTGTTTTGAAATGAGAAATAACCAAACAATTTACCTGCTCTGAACCATGAAGCACACCGGATATGCGTGCATGTAAATATAAATAAACAAAATATCCATACGGGAGCTGCCTCCCTGATGTGAGCAGACAGGAGGAGAAAACTATCCCAGACATGCTTTGATACCTATATCACCCTTGATTTTGCCTGCTTATGGCAATCCAAATGTTTAGTCACCATATCCTTGGCTCCTCAGAGCTCAAAGAGAGAGGAGGATGCTTGCAGGACACCCGACACTCCATCACGTGGAGAGAGGCACTTTGGCCTCAGGGGACAAGACTTGCTTGTCCTTCTGGAAGGCCTTGAAAAGTCCTGCAGATGGCAGCTCCTTTCACAGGGGCCAGCACGTCACGCTTCTCCCTAGAGCACCCAGGAGGGGAGCTGGGTTTTGGTACCCACCTTTCCATCTCTGCCAGGCTTCCCCGGTTCTCCCACTCGGCCCTGTTGCAAAAGAGAGGCACGTTAGCACGATTTTCTGCTCTGTCCCCTGACACTTAGCAACGGGCTGTATTTTACAAGGTGCTGTAGTTTTCGCCCTCCTGGGCTGCTTGCTGCCAGCCTGAGAGCAGGACAGGAGCAGGACTTCAAAGGGACAGCAGGGATTTTTATCAGCCAAGTTTCTGCTGCGAGGGGGATAATTACAGCCTGCGTGTTACTTCCGTCTGCAGAGGAGGAGGAAACGGGGCTGGTGTCACCCCCTTGCACGTGTGTGTCCAGATAGCGACAGCACAGGGTGCCCGCCCGCCCTCCCTCCTGGGAACTTCTTCCTCCCCACACACCCGCATCCCCTGCAATTTCCCCACCCGTGGCTCCAGCAGAGGCCAGAGGAAATTGCCTGCATTCTAGGAAGAGGAAGCTGAAAGGCTTTTTCTTAATCAGACTTACGGGCGGCCCAATTGGCCCGGGCTGTCCTGGGGTTCCCTCGGGTCCAGCCGGTCCAGAGGGCCCTGGCGGGCCAGGGGGCCCCGGGGGACCTTGGATTCCTGCTTGTCCTTGTTCGCCCTGAGGTTTGTTAAAACAAGAAGTTATCAGCAGGCAGAGCAAACCCATCACCCCAACACCCCGCCACCCACAGCAGGTCAGCCCGGCCGAAGCAGAAAAGGCAGAAGCAAGCCCCAGGTTAGTGCAGGAGAGGTTTCCAAGAGGCAGAGCCCTTCTGAGGACAGCTCCCCACGGTCACAAAGCCAGCTGAGGCCACCTTCTCAGAGCCCAAAGGGATCTACAGATGACCAAGCAGTCCAAACAGATCTTTTCCTTTTTCTTCGCAAGTCGGTGAAGTACGATTTACGTGTTAGACATCTCCTGGGCTTCTCAGGAGGCTTTCCAAAGCACTTGACAGTCACATGTGAAGCGAAGCCTCCCGTGGCCGCGCTGGCATTCCCGGCAGAGCCGCAGCGTCCTACCTCAGCCTGTTTTTCCCCCCGCGCTCCGTGTGTTGGACAAGGCTCCCTCTGTTTTTCCAAGGACCGAAAGCAGAAATGCCACAAAAGCGAACGAAAATAACACGATCATCATGGCATTTCTGGAGCTCGCCCAAAGCAGGCCTACGTCCGCCAGGCAGAGCCAGTTTCTGGAGGATTTCACAAGGCAGTGCGTGCGGGGCCACCTGCCCTTTCCAGCTCCCCGAACGAGGCCGTCCCAGCCGGTTCCTCCCCTCGGTAGCCCTCCGGCGGCTGCGGCTCATGCCTCAGCAATGTCATCTGGCCCCGAGGACCAGGACTCGGGACCAAGCGGCGCTGCGGAGACAGTGGGTTGGAAGCGCCCCGCTCGAATACCAGACTGCTGATCTGTAAGCGATGGATCCAGCTCCATCACAACTCCTCCGGCCCCGCTGCTGCCCCACGGGCTCCCCTCCTCGTGGCCACATCGTGACACCCCACCGCCGGCGACCCAACTTAAATCTGACCGGCTCTTTTTCCACGGGAAGCTCGGGATCAAGCGTGGTGGTTCCCCCGTTGTAAAGCGTTGGGTGTCTGCTGCATTGCTGCTGCTGGGTAAAACCGAGCCCGCTGTCACGCAGCGTATGCGGAGGACAATGCACGAAATCTGTCCCCTGGCCGCGTGCCTCACCAGGGTGATGTTTATCCTGGCTGCCTGTGGTGAAAACACGGAGATACGGGGACATCTGCTTTGTTTAGAATGAGAAATGAAAGAAAGGAGCTGCAAATCTCAGCCCGACCGCCGTGAGCTCTGTTCAGAGGAAAAATTTCCAAGGCGTGGGCCAGGCGGACGGGAGGCTGGGGAACTGGGAGCGGGGGCCGGCTCCCTGGCAGGGGATGTGGAGATGGATGGGGAGAGCAGGAGCCCTGCCCCAGCACGGTGAGTGGCTGCAGGGGGCTCACCCAAAGCCCTCCTCGTGTTGGCTTCGTGTGTAAGGCACAGCGAGTGCCCATCCATGCAGATCCCTCAGCGTGCAGAATGTTACTGCCACATGGCCGCGGTCTTATTAATGCATTCAGCACGAAAAGACCCCCACAGATCTGACTGGCCCGTAAGCGGATACCGTAAGGTGGAGATCGGGTGTCACGCTCCTCAGATGTCGCTCTGTATTTTTAGCTGTTGACTGGGGTGAATTTTTCAGCTCTTTCGAACGCCATTTGGTCACCCTCATTGTGCCTCGGCGATGCACAGGTCTTGCCGATGTGCTGCGAGGCAGCGGCAGGATTTTCCTCTCTCCAACACTGGTGCGAGTATTTACTCTGCAGCCTCGCGTTTTTTTCTTGGTGTTGAAACGCCGGGCTCCTGGAATTGCTCGGTGCTGGCGGATCTGTAGGCGTGGATTACGCTTCCTCACGCTCAGGGAACGAACGTGGCAGCAGCAAAAGAGATCAGGGCAAAATCCTCCGGTGAAGCTGGCCTCTGGGAACGGGGAGAATTTGCAGCCCTGGCTGACGACAGGACGCAGGGCAGCTATTCAAGTTTCCCACTTCATCCTGGATAGGAACTTCAGCTTTCAAAGCCTTCCCAAGAGGTCAGCCCTTGGCCTGGCTCTTCGGATTGTCGTGTTGAAGGGCAACCAGCGCCAGCCACGGGGCTTTCCGTGGTGTGAACGCCGAGCTGATAGGAACGGGACCGAGAGCATGGGACCGAGGGTTAAGGTCAGGGTTTTACGCAGTGCTGGGCAAGGGGCAGGCACCTCGTGGTGCTGCAGACTGCAGCTCCCTGCTAGCATCTGACTGTCTAGACGTGCAGCTGGGTGACAAAACCCAGCCGCTTGGTAGAGGGTGCCCAGCACACTTCAGTGGGGTAATTACAGCGGTTTGTCTGCACAGGAAAGCTAATCCCGACGGATGGAGCGAGGGAGCTTAAAGTGGGCTCATTAAAAGCCACATGAACTCTGACTACGGACACTCTTATTCACCATTCATATGTCCGTAATTCCTTTTATGAATTCATTCCCAAAATAAACTAAACTAAACATGAGTTATGGCCCTGGAAACCAAAATAAATGTGTTTACACAAAGATTTAATGCAATTTAATGAAACCATTATAAGAGCTTATTTAAACACATTCTCCCAAGTGTCTTAGGCCAGACTAGCCCTCAGAAGCAGCGTTTGCCTATTCATTCATCTCAGTTAAATTTCACAGACATGAGCTACATTTCAGCAAGAGGCTTCCAGCCTCTTCTGGAGATTGAATACGCAGGAACTGACTCTTTAAGGTAGGAGACTGCTTGTCGACAGTCCTGAGAGCAGTTTCATGGCCCATTTCTTTTCGTTTAAAGAACTGGCTTCGCTGCGTTTCTTTTTAGCCATATTATCACATCAAAGATTGCCTCCACTTCAAAGCAAGTCCCTCAGCTCTGCCCGAGCCTTTTGGAAGCCCCTCCGCAGGGGAAGACAGACAGGTAGCAAGCTGATTAATTGCAAGCATCGGAGTAGGCTTAGAAACAGGCAACGAGGAGGAGAAGTCTACCTGGAAAGTGCGTCTCTTTATGACCGGAGGTGGAGCCAGCCGCACTGAATTGAGGAGAGGCAACAGCTG
Source organism: Anas acuta (assembly GCF_963932015.1). Lineage (NCBI taxonomy): Eukaryota > Metazoa > Chordata > Aves > Anseriformes > Anatidae > Anas > Anas acuta. The sequence continues at coordinate 4,822,190 of NC_088985.1, forward strand.
AAGATCAAACCAGAAGGTCGCAGGGCAAAGGAGGCCATTAGGGCACCGAGAGTCAGAGAGCAGCCAGGGGAGAGAACAGAGAAGAGGGGAACAGAGAGATTGCCATCAAAGTTGACCGCCGCGCGGGGCACGGGGACCTGCCGGCAGACCTCCGAGCTCCTCCGCGCCGCGTGGTGCTCACAGGGGGACGTGCTGCTCGCCGGCCTCCCGCTGCACAGCTTTCACTGCTCGGAGATAAAACTTACCCAGGGGATTTCTGACTCCGCTCCACTGCTCTCCTCAGGCAGAATTTATTGCAAGACACCCCCCACACACACACTGGCTTTGCTAAGCTCTCCACTGACAGGATGGTTTCCCTTCATCTCTCATCATCATCTTTGGGGCGACTATCAAAAGGCTGATTTTCTCCAAGTTTCCCAAGTGTGATTTCCTATTTCTTTCCCCCTTCCCTTTCAAGAGACTGCCTGTATCTGTGGGCAGTCCCTGGGGTATGGACGGGAGTGCAGAGAGCTAGCTGGGGTCAGCAGCAGGCGTCGGGGCACCAGCATGGTGCATTCAGCCACGTGGACACCACCGAGGGAGAAGACGAGACCTTGGTGAGCCCCAAGCAGGGTCTTTATTGCCCTGGGAGCCTGCGCTTTGCTTTTCCTTGTTTAACAGTAACATCAGCCTCCAACTGCTTATAGCCAGGAATGCTGCCCTAGTGCACAAAGCTGACCCGGACACGCAGAAATCAAATGCACGAAAGCTCGGGAGCATTTGTTCATCCTCGTGCTGTATCCAGTTTCCACTTGCATCCATGCTGCTGTCAGCCTGGCACCCACCGTGCCGGCTCCAGGCCCAGGAATGCTCCTCTGCCCTGATCCGCTTTCCTGTTCCTATCAGTTTTCCATTGAGGCCGATCTTGGTTTTACACAGGGAGAAGAGAAAGAGGCTTTCTGTGCTCAGGCACAAAAGCCCGGCCCTGCTGTGCAGCCTTTCCCCATGTGAGCTGTGCCCTCGGAGGTGTGCCCGCAGGTCTCCCGTGGCACCAGGCGTGCCCTGGTCCCTACAAACGCCGCTCCTCACGCCCGCGGTGCAGGCCAGGACCCGGTCCCGTTGCAAAGGGAAGCAGGCACCCAATATCGCAGCACTGCCCCGTGCTCAGGAGGTTGTGTTCCGATATGCCGATCCTGACAGCCCCCAGCTATGGCAATAAAAGCACTGCTGGAAAATCAGCCGGGCTGATCTATCTGGAGGAAGTCCTGCTCTTTATAGGAGACAAGTGCAGGAGGCCCCTTAGCTCAGGAGAGCATTTGGGGCTGAGCTGACCTTCTCGGGGGGGATGTTGCTGTGAATCAGCACAAAAGGTGTGCCTGTATGAGTGACCCGGAGCCATCTGAGCTGGCTTTGTCTGTCTCCTCGAGTGCTGAAGTGTATCTGAAATATTATGCAGCTCACAGGGAAGCAGAGGGAGGATGCTGGAAAAGGTAAGGAAGCAAGTGGAGGGAAGCAGTAAGAGCTTTCCCAAAACCAGAGGAGAGACAACGTCCAGCGATGGATTCAGGTGCACGTAGGATTATTTAGAGAAGGAACCTGAGGCCTCCTGCAGGCAGCTCCTGCCCTGCCCCTCTGTGTCCCATTGAACAAGCAGCGTGCAATATTGGGTGCACATCCTTGTGCCTTTGCGTCGCAACCGGGTCCCGCCAAGCCGTCACCCACAAACCTTCAGCGTAAGGATCTGGTTAGAGCGCAGGGCTGCGAGGGTGGTGCTTAGGTATTCCTAGGGGACAGGGAAGACGTGACAAAGGGGGTCAGTGAGACACATGGCGTTTTGGAGAGCAGAGGGAGCACGGCTGCTCCCCCTCTTCCTGGCGCTGGGCTCCCGACCCCAGGGCAGCGCTCTGGGGACAGCCAGCCCACACCAAAGGTGCAGCCCCACGCCTGGGATCGTCCCTCGCAGAGCCGCAGGGCAGACAGACTCGTAGAGAAGAAAAAAATAGGAAACTGCAGCATGAGCCAAGGCATACATCCTAACCTACATTTCCTTCCTAAGAAAACAAAGGCCAAACAAAACTGAAATGACATCTCTGGCTTTCCAGGATGTTGCTTTTCCCTTCCCTGCCCAGAGCATCTGACAAAGGTCCTTGTCCATGAGTAAAGCAAGAACAAATTTCAGTTCAGTCAAACGGATGGCACTTTTACTGCAGTATGGCACTTTTTACTGAGGCTCATCCTCTTTTTCATTCCAGGAGGAGGAAAGGGAACTGCACCTCTGCTGGCTGCTCATACCCTGAGCCTGTGAGCAGACCCTCTGGGACAGCCCCCCAAGGGCTGACCTGACAGCAGTCGCTCTTCCCACGAGCACATCCTGGAATGCCTCAGGATGACCCGTGGGCTTTTTAAAATGCTGAGCTTGCTGCTTTGGTGAGTCCAGAGCTAACCTCCTGAGGCTTTGCTGGGATGTGAGGCTTTGCTCCAGCCTTTTCCCTGCTGTCCCCACCCTGCTGCAGTCACCCCAGGAGCGAGCACAGGTTTCCCCGTGTTGCTGCAGGTCCCGTCCCCACTTTTCACCTTGAGCTCTGAGGACAGACAGGAGCCAAGGGCTGTAACCAGAATCCAGGACACTGCTGGGGTGAACATTGCTGCTCGCTTCTTTTTAGCATAACAATCTAGTGAGCCTGCTCGCCTAAAGAAACACAGCTGACCTGCTATTATTGTACCCGGGCTGGCACATGCCCACCGTCCCCATCTCCCTCAGTGCCAGCTGAGATCTCGCCCCTGGCTCTGCCACACGGAGCATCCAGGGCCCTGCTCCCCCGGGGACAGGGCACGGAGCCCAGCTAATTGTCCGGAGGCTCGTCAAAAATAAACAGAAAGCCCTTAAGCCTGTCTCCCTGTACACCCAGATTGCAAATTCCAGCCGCTTCATATGATGTCGTTCCAATGCATTTCCAGTGGATTTCCAGCGCTCGGGTTGTTTTTAGAGCTGGTTAAATTTTGCCCCTGTAATCCCCTCAAACCCCACGATGTTCTCTCTCCTCTCTTGGCTGTGGTACATGCTGACCAGGCCAGGACAGAGAGGCAAGTGGGGCAATATCCTGGCTTTCATTAAGCGGCTGCTGGCATCGGTCCTCCCTCTGTGCCTCCTCTCTACCCTGGGGTCCAGCTCATGGGGGACCAGACAGCGCCGTGGCCACCCCTGCTCATCTTCAGGCAGGGAGCACAACCCTTCCTTCCCCTTGGCTCTGTGCGGGGTTGGGGACAGCAGGAGGAAGAACAACAAAAGAGGGAAGGCAATACAGTGTCCTGGGATCGGCAACCCCTGTACTGCTCCTGGCCATACAAGATGTGGGAGAGGGACGGAGCTGGAGCACCTCTGTTCCTCCAGAAACCCCAGGTTTCACTGGGTTTTGGGGTAAGGACACAGGCCTGGTCTCCACCACGTATCTGTGTCTAACCCCACGGGGGCACAGAGGCTCTCCAGGAAGAAGCAATGACAGCATTTAGCCGGGAGTCAGCCCCGGTGGGCAGGAACAGACCAACAGCCCTCCTGGAAAACCTTATCTGCAGCTTTTCCGTGAAATACATCAATCAGCCGGGTGCTGCTGCCTGGATGAGGCACCTCGTTAATGAAGAGATCTGTATTTCCAACAAGAAGCCACTCGAACGAAGGGGGATTAACATGCAGGAAGGCACAGGACAGACGATAACGACGCTAATGACTTACCCTGTGGGGGTACTCCGCACACTGACCCTGCGAAAGAAGGGGATTAAAAGGAAAGGGTTTAAAACGCTAACAGAGAGGACCAAAATAGACATGCAGGGTCAGAGCCACAAGGTGTAAATCACTGCGGCCCTACTGAACTCAGTGAGGCCATGGCAATTTACACCTGATAAGCAGCCTGCCTTCCACCCCCTGCCCCCAGAGCCCTCTGTTTCTCCTGCATCTCTCGGCCACTCAGAGTCTTTAGTTTTAATTTTTAATTTACTTTTCATTTTCAACACATCTCACGTTAAAATTACCTTTTCTCCTTTTTGTCCCGGGGGTCCCTATAAAAGAAAAGTGTGTGTTTAAAAGCTCTCAGTAGAGAGGTCGGTGCATGCGAGGGGAAAGGGATCAGGGAGGTAGAGCTGCGAGATGGGATACTTACCGGTTGTCCCCTGGGACCTGCAGCACCCTTTAAAGAAACACATTGTGATGAATGTGAGGAGAATTCCCATTTACAGTGACAAGACAACAAAACTCTCAGCATAGGGTGGAAGCTCAGATTTTAAACACGTTTGTGGAGAAAAGTTCCCAAGAGAGCTCTGGGCCCTTCGTGAAAGGGGGAGTGAAAACACACGCATGTTCTGGCTGCACTGTAGTGGGGGAATTATTAGGAGAGGGGGAAAATCATCAGGAAAACACACCCTCATTGTTCCCGGGCCCTCAGCCGATGCGCTGGGATGGAACCAGCGGCGGCCAGGACTGAAGCCTGGTTGCGCAAGTGAGGGCTGTCAGAGCGGGGAAGGGGATCTGCAACATGTGCTCGCCAGAGGCTACACCAACACCCAGGCTCCAAAAACAGAACGCGCAGAAGAGAGTACGCAGAAATTCAGTGAGCGAAGGTGACTACAGAGCTGCTAGCTTAGCACGTTGGTGTTCGGGGATGTCATCATCAGAGATGTCAAGAGAAACAAGACCGCATTTGGGTTGCCATCAAGCACGGCCCGAGTTTATCATTCACGACTGAAAGCATTTCGGTACAGCGCGCAAGTGAAACTAAGCTTCAAGAGGGGGAAGGAAGATATTTAATATGAAAAATGTGCTTGTTTTTGGTTAGATAAGTTGAAAGCCACCAGATGGGTTTTCAGAAAACTTTCCATCAACTTTTACTTCTGCTATGAGGCCAACCACGAAAAATGTCAGCTCCCAGAGTATATTTAAAGAACATAATTGCTAACTGCAAGGAAAACATATCCCATGCGTAACTAGAAAGTTGCTGTTGTGACATGATGAATCGATAGCCGTAATGTAAAAATGACAGACGTGCACCCCAGCATGCTGCAAGTTACAGGATTAGGGAGGGCACTGGCTGAAGCTAGGACCTCTAGCCTCGCTACAAGCTCATTTCCAGCTGAGTAATGTCCTTCCAAACTAACCCAGAAGCCACAAACAGACAGATTTTATTATTATTATTATTATTTTTTACCATTTCCCCCTTCTGTCCAGGATGGCCCTGCAAAAGAAAGACAACGTGTCTCAGCTTCAGTCATCATAACTTCCAGAAGATGTTGGCTTTTCCTGCTTACCCCTTGCCTTGGGAGGTACTTTATTGAGGGAGTTGACACGCCAAGCACATGCAGCTTTGCTTGCTCACCTAACAGGACACCACTCCCCCCTACCCAAAACACTCCGAACAAAGTGCTTTCCCTGCAGCAGGCAGGCTGATGCTCTTGCAAAGTGCTGTTTTATAGATTTGCCTAGAAAGAAAGCAGCCACGTTCTCTCTCCCTTCATCTCTTGACTCCTGCATCTCCCCCCAGGCGTTTGTGGTCTCCTCCTGCCTGCCAACCTTCTAATTTTCTTTTAATCCACGCGTGTGCATGACATTGCAAAATTACCCTCTCTAAAGCGTGCTTTGCAGCAGGCAGGTAGACAGGCCAGTGGGACATAGCAGGAGGGAGGGCACAAAGCCCTGAGAGAAGCTGTTTGCTTACCGGTTTGCCGTCCAAGCCAATAGGGCCCTGAAATCAAAAAAAAAAAAAAAAGAAATGAGGAGAAATGCTGTTGCTGGGGTGTCTGTCTACCTGTCCCAGCAAGCTCTATGTGCTGCAAGACTGCACAGCTGGCTACTACCCCAGCATCCTCACTGCTCCTGCTGGGACCTGCTCTCTGTCAGCCCATTGCAGCAGCAAAGCTGGACACACGAGGAGGCAGGAGGGATTCACGGGCAATTTGCAAAAACCCGCAGCATTTCTTGTTGCTCCGTCCTGTAAAGTAGTTGGAAATCAGCACAGTTTTCTCAAGACTTTGATTTTAAAAGGCACCCACCGTTGGGGGAAGAGGAATTTTTGCAAACGATCGAATAAGAAAAGCGCCCCGGGGAAGAGGTGACACAGCTCAGCAGCATTTTGAAGGTACTGCCTGATGAGAAACAGGCTCTGCAGAGCGCTGTCCCACCCGGCGCTTCTTGAGCCGTGCCGATTTGCTCTCTGCTGCTCCAAAAGCCAAAGACCACAAGGGCTGGGGGGAGATCTGCTTCTCCTCAGCCCGGGGGCAGCTCAGGGCCCCCCTTTCCACAAAGGGCAGAGCCACAGATCCCAGTCAGACAGCTCACAGACTGCCAATTCCTCCTGTTTTCCAGGCGTGAGTCTCCCCCGCAGACCTGCTCTGGCACACGGAGCAGCAGCTGAGCTGCCTGGCGGGAGCAGGGGCGCCAGGGGTGTTGGTGCTCGCCTTAGGCTTCCTGGTTGTCCAGGAGAAGTGCACAAGAATAAATAGCAACCCTGTGAGTTCTCCAGCAGCCTCAATGCTCCGGAGAGCATTGCCAGCAACCGTAGGGCTGAAATGATATTTGTTTTGTCCTCTCCTGGGCTTGTTTCCCATTCCCTTGCCCATCTGTAACTTAGCATTGGAGAAAAATCTCCCCCTTCCTGCGCTTTTTGTCCTTTCTCTTTGGCATGACCAGAGAGTTCAGCTCACAGTCCCCAGCTGAACTGCATCGTGTGGGACCTGTTTGGATCACAGATGCCTGCTGCACTGCAGAATCACCTGAAAGCGCAGTGAGGGCTGGAATTTCGCCTAGCTGGGGGTTATTTTCTTTGTTTGGGTGGTATTTTCATAGGATGGTTTTCTTTTACTGAACAGATCTGGCTTCAACTGTGTTATTTTAACACTTGTGGTGTGGGATTTTTTTTTAAATTAATTTCCTTTTGGAGTTATGTTTTTTTTTTTTTTCCTTCAAGTATCTTTTAAAGGAAAAAAAAAAAGAAAAAAGAAAAACAAGTGAAGAAAAAGCTGCTTTTTCCAGTGATCAAGTCAGGTCCCTGGTCTCAGACAGAAATGATAAGCTCCAGCGAGCACTAATGACGCTTCCTAGGAATGCTGCACACACGTACCCCATAAATTAGCAGTTACACTTACCGGGAATCCAGGAAAACCTCTAGTTCCAGGCTGTCCCTGGAAAGGGCAAAACAGAGAGAGCAGTTTAGAGGAACCAAAGAGGAATTTGATAAACCCTATGTCCTGTCTATGGAACCTTTCCTTCAGCCTCTGCCCATTTATCCTGCAGCTCTCTGAAGAGTTACCCAAGGTCTGATTTGATTTCCCTCCAAGGGGAAGGCGACTTGGGAAGGAGTGGAAATCTCACATCCCTGCTTCAATTTGTACAGGGCCAGCAAAATGCTGGAGCAGGTCCAGCTTGGACTGCAAGCCGTTTCCTTGAAGTTTGTACATTAATTAAACGGGTGTCCCTAGCCCATACGCTAGCCTTTTGGAGTACGTTCCAGAGGCTGAGCTCATTTTATGGCAATTCTTGCTGCCATAAACCAGAGGCGTTTAATGCAGGGTGCTGCTCTGTGCAAGACAAACCTCGCAGGTCACTGGTGTCTAAACACAGTCATTATTCTTTTCCTCCCCTAATGTGCATGTCCCAGTGCATTCATTTTCCTCACAAATAATTCTGGAGAAGAGATGATTTTTTTTTTCTGCTTTTTTTTTTTTTTTTTTTTTTTTTTTTTTCCTCTAAGAGCTATGAGAAAAAGGAGAGTTAGGCGGTGTGATGAGGAACACGAGCACCAAGTTCTCTTCCCCTGTGTTTTTCTGGCTAGCCAGGGCTGGCTACCATTTTGGGATCAGGTACAGCAAACAAACTAGCTCACTACGTATTTGGCAGCTTCTTTACTCACTTAAAACACAAGGAGAAAAAAAAAAAATGAAAAAATTGTAATTGTCCTAGCTGCTAATTTTGCATAATTGTACAGTTTCTGGGGCTTGTGACATGTCAGGTCACAAATACCCTAGGCCTTTGCTCATCCAGTAAAGATCCCACTTTACTTAAGGACTTCACAAAAAAATGAGTGAGCCAAGTCAGGAAGGAAGGTGGACCAGATTTCAGCGTATCTGGAAGCAAAGCCACATAGATGAAAATAGCAGGAAGAGGTAAATCCTGTACCATGCTCATCGAGTGACCACTGTCCAGCTTGCTTTCCCTAAAAGCTGTGCTGCGATGACAAGAAGCCCAGATTTCTTGTGCCTTCTCAGCTTTGTTTTGGGGAAGAAAATGCCTTCCTTAGGCACTTGGAGATACCGTGACTGGACTGTTTGAGCCTTGCAAGGGTCTCCTAGGAAAGAGCTGGGTATGAGCAAGGGTTTGCTTCTTCACCTTAACATCCTGTGTGGTGACGTGGGAAGGGGAAGAAGGGCACAGGTTTGCCAGACTGCAGGGAGCTGATGAGATTTGCTATAGCAGATAATTTCTGTCCCCTTGGGAGACTTCTTGGAGCCATATCAGCAGGAGAGGGAAAACCTTCAGGTTACATCTCCTCCATCCTCCCTGTGCAGAGATATTCAGTGGGGATTTGACCCCGCAGAGAATGAAGGCAAGTAACCTCTTTGCACAGTCTGAGGGCTGCTCCTACCACAGCGCCTGGACTCGCACCAAACAGTTGTGTTTCTCTACACAGTGCTAGCAGGACCGAATCACTTTTGCACTGTTTTCTTAGTTTTGCTAAGTTGAACTTGGTCAGCTTTGCTTTGCATTGCAAGATACATATAAAACCACCTGGTCTTGTTGGCCAGTGACCAGGAGGGAAGATAGGCTATAAATTAAAGGATTTGTCCACCGCTGCTTTCTGAAAAGGCAAAAATCAAGAAGAGCCTAGCCACAATTCATTAATTTTGGTTCCCTGTTGGAAGCCTCCCTGGACAAGAAGTGCTAAAAAAAGAATTAAGGAGAAAATCTGGAAATGGTGCAATTTGGCTTCCTCTCTAGACTACAGACTGCTGCTTCCCTCTCCTTGGAGGCCGGCAGAGTGATTTGCACGGTATCAGGCCAAAACAACAGTTCAGCAGCGAGCAATTCCAAGAGACTGTTTTTGTTGGGTAGCTGTTTTTCCTTGTCTTCTTTTTAAGATGTTGATCCTATGAAGTATGTAATCCTGGGAGCTGCCAAATCGTGGAGATCATCTGTTTCTGCCACTATCGGCACACTGTCCCTCTCCGGCCAGAAGTTTAGCAGCTCTGAGCTCAAGTGAAAACTTCAACCTCCAAATGGAAATCTGGAAACTATTTCTCATCCCACGTCTTCCCAAGTGGCCCCTTGGCCGGGCTTCCCGTGTTTGTCTTCAGTGCTCAGCCATCCTTTTGACCTATCACCAGCTCCACTGGAAACTGGATCATCTTCACAACAGGCTTTGGGGTGGAAAGCGGGGAGCTGCCCCGTTCCTTGCACCTCAGAGCTTTGACCAGGTTAGGCCAAAACCCATTTTAAGTACCATTCACCATTTTCTGCCGTTTTCAGGGTGCAGCATGTTCTGTGCTTTCCCAAACAGCAGCAAAGACAAGGAGGCAAATAAGCAGCACTGAAACAAACATTAGAATTTGTCCTGCAGACCAGGCACATGTCCTGCAGGAAAAGAGCAGTGCCCATCCACGTCTGCAGGACCTACAGTGCCAGGGACCACCAGCTTTCCTCTCCCATTGCTATTCCACGCTGTGCAGGAGGCTGAGCATTACAGCTTGAGGAAAACAGAAAAAAAAAGGTGCGGCATTTACCCTCTGTATCTGCTCATGGGGCCGGGTGGCCTTTCTCAGGGGCTGGAGGGACCGTCTGCTGGGTAGCAAATGCTCAGGGCACACATTCACATCCTGGGCTTCGGTTCTGTCGCTTCTCAAACTCCAGCGTGCTGGGCAGGTGTGCCTGGGACCATGCAAAGCTGTTTCTTGTTAGAAACACTTATCACGGGGCTTTTGGAAAGCTAATTGGAAAGCCAGATGTAGCCAAGCGTTCGTGCTGCCTAGGTCTCTCTCACTTGACCTCTGCTGGGAAACAAAAGTCGCCGGCGGCCCATCCTCTTCGCAGGTCAAGGACGGTGCTCTTCACAGGTTAATCAAAATCGGAAGTGCCCAGCGGGAGGGAGAGAATTGAGGCTCTGGGTCTTTTCTCATGGAAATCTCCGGTGGAGGCTGCACAGGGATGGAGTGAGGAGGACTGGCTGCATCTGCACAAAAGCAGAGGCTTGACGGCTGAACCGCAGAGCAAGAAGCATCCAGTGTTTAGGGCACGCCAAGGCTCCAGCCCTTCACGTCCTGTTGGCCTGTTTTTATTACCCCACACTTGCAAAAAGCTTTGTCTGGCTGACTCCCTGTGCGGATGCTTTTGCTGGAGTGGGGTGCAAAATCCTGCCTGGCCTTTCCTCTGCTCCCCAGCCAGCAAAAGGACTTTCAAGATTGTGGTAACTGTGCTGACAAAGAGTTTCCAAGATTTTGGGTACTGATAAGGACCTCTGAACAACTCGGATCTACCCATCTGTATGAGTTCCCAGTCACCAGCTTAGCCCTGATCCTGCCCTTCTGCAAAATCAGGGCTTTTGGCCTTTACTAATGAAACCAAAGGCTGAGATCAGCCAGAAAAAAGGGATAGTCTCCTCAAAAGTGGTAGTGGCCCTGCCTCAAGAAGGAAATATGCTTCTTCCTTTCAAATACAGGACTACGGTCTCCTTGCGAGGCAAGGCTTCTTCATTTGTTCTGGAGCATGAGCTGTAATTTCATTATATATAGTATATAATAGTGGTATAAAACCAAGCATGGCTCAGCACGAGAACCACATTATACAGGGTTTTTGCTCTTTCCCACCGATGCTGTCTCGCTGCCCCTCCTAAGTCTTTCCCTGTAACTTGCCCACATCCTGAATCAGTCAAAAATAGAGAAAAAAGCCACTTACGGGTGGACCGCGGGGCCCGATGATGGACATGCCTGCTTCTCCTGGAGCACCCTGCAGAGAGGCAGAAGAAAAGGAAAGGGCTGAACGAAGGAAGAAATGAAAATACTTTAAAAAAAGATATTCCCACCAAGACTGAGGTTAAATAAGGGTGCCCAAGGTGTGAGAACATCAGGGCTCATGAGGCAGCTGCTGTTCTGGCCTCCCCCAGCTCTTACCCTGCACTCTGGGAGAAGAGCTGTCATTTGGAGCTAAAATGGAAGCTGCACAGCAAGGAAAACTGTAAACAAGTCAAACACTTGCAGGCTCTGTCCCTTGCAAGTGTGAAAGATTGCCTGAAACCCTTGCTGTTGTTAGAACACATCATGGTGTCAGGCCAAGCTTCAGCTCAAGAGATGACTGTTTTTCTTTGGCATTTGCCCCTTGAAAATATCTGCTGCTGATGCTCAGCCTCAGTCCCTGATCCCCTCCACAGTGCAGGACTTTCTAGGCACCTTTCACATTCCTCCCCGGATGCAGCTCCATTTTGGTGACTGCTTTCTGCCCATCGTCTGTACTCTTTGTAAAGCACCCTGTCTGCTTTAGACAGGAAAAGTATTTGGGGAAAAATAAGCTTAAAAAAAAGCACAGATTCTGAATATTCTCCAGTGGGCGTTTATAAGAACATCTTTTGTAGGCAATACTGCTGGCTGGATAGCACCATACTGAAGAACATATTCTCTATTACAGGGTAAGGAAAGGGCAGAAAGGGATTGTGCAAGCTGCCATGTCTTTGGACTGCAAAGCTAGCGATTCTATGAATAGGTCAAATGAGACTTAATGACCGGACAGGAATGTAAAAGTTTAGGTCTAAATTAAATAACCCCACGTGTAAGCAGCTTGGCATACCGTGCAGTATAAAGGGCTGGGGGGAACATCCAGAAAATAAAGGGCTTGCTCATATGTGGTTTCTGGAAGAGACTGGGTCTGCCATGGAGGCAAGGAGTATGATTAATAATGGATCACGTTGAGCCAGACAGTTTGGGTCCGATCCTAAAAGGACATCAATTCTGACACCATTTTGGTACCTGAAAATTGTTACAGCCCCACTGCACCAACACACACAAAAAATACCTGAGGTCTAGCCCCTCCTGCACCAAGAACCTGCCAGCTCCACTGTGGGAAGGGCTGGATGGAGCCTTTGGGGCTGGTTTCCAGCCCAGCTGGGACTCGATGCGGGAGATCCCAGCAGCAATAACCCCTGGCCACTCGTGCCCTGCCACACAAACTGCCTTCATCCTCAAGGCAGAAACAGCCAAGATCAGCCAGGTCTTGGATCCTCTGGATCCTCTTCTGGGTTGACTGAAAGTCTTAAAGCTGCAACATTGGCTGGGGAGAGTGCAGCATGATTTGCCCAAGGCTTCTTCTCTATTGAAGTGTGGACTGTACTAAGCGGGCACAGAAACAAGCCCAGAAGTCAGCAACAGGCAGCTGATAAGAGGGACGGGGCAATTAACAGCTGCCAGCACAGCAGCTGAGCTCTCTCCTCCCCACAGCTCAAGACCTGGGTGTCCAGGAAGACACTGACGTGTCCTGCACAAGAGACAGAAGAAGGGTGGCCTCGAGGGGAATGGGAGCTGTGGGCAGCTTGCCGGGGAAGAGCTTTTCCAGTGTGCCAGCTCAGATGGGACGTGGATGAGAACAGCAAAGTCCTTGCTGGAAAAGCAAACAGCCGCTCCCCAGCTCCTAGCCACCCACGATGCGCGATGGGCAGGCCACGTTCGTGCCTTTGGAAAGCACGCTGCATCCCTGAGAGGCAGCTCCAGAAGTGCCCTGGGCACAGCAGCCTTTGGATGGAGCAGCCCATAAAGCAAACAGCCCGCGGCAAGCAGGGCTCTCTGCAAAACAAAGCTGGGGTGGCCAAGGAGCTAGGGCCTCATAGAGGGCTTTAGGGAAGCGTGGTTGGTCTGTCAGATAATGTTTGTAGGCTCCAATGAACAAGCAGGAGCTGGAGAGCAAGGAGAGGGTCTGTCCTACCTCACCCTTCCTCACTGAGCTTTTCTATTTCCTAGCAAGAGCAGCAAATGGCCCTGGCATGGTGAACGTCCATCCGTTTCCTGGTTCCTACACCTTGCTGCTGCTGGCTGCAGTTTCCCAGTTATTCACACACCCCAAACACATCCATTCCACTCTTCTTGCGGGTACCAACCACCACCACATCAGAAACAGGAGCGTGCCATCCTGTTTGTCCCTGCAACAGCTCGCACCAGGGACTGGGCTGCCCTGGGAGGCAGAGGGGAGCTGCAGGGGTGGTTAGGGCAAGCGGCGCTGCCAGCAGGGAAGAAACTCAATGGTTAACACCCAGGAAGCCTTGAGGGGAGCCCTACATGTGCCCGCCAGCTCTTACACTGTTAGTAAATTGTCATAAACAATAAATGCAGTGTTTTGGAAGGCTGAGTGGCCTGGAAAGAATTTGGGAGATAAACTCGCACTGCTGGGGGAAAGGGGGCAGCCTGGGGAGCGGAAGCCCAAAGCCAGGGCTGTGGCAAGGGGTTTGGGCTGGCCCTACAGGAGAGCAGCTGGGGACAGTGTGGGCTGCAAGGAGACGACTCACCTTCTCTCCGGGTTGCCCTTTTAGTCCCTGCGTCAGTGGCACCCATCACAGCCACATGCAAGAGGGTGCAGGGGGGAGAGAGAAAGAGAGAAAGAAACACAAACACAGGCGTCAGCGGCAAGAGCGTGCTCCCCTGCCCCCAAACCCAGGCTGTGGGGTCTGGGTGAGCAGGGTGGCCTCAGCTCCCACCCCAGCCCTCCTCCCCATCCTCACCCCAGGTTGCCCGAGCAGAGAGCAGCCCCAAAACGCAGCGCTCAGCCAGACAGGGCTTGCTCAGGGCAGGGTTATTTGGATAGGGCAGCTGCGGGCAGTGGTGTGAGTTAGCAAGCCCACGGTTAGCAAGCCCAGCCAGCACACAGGGCAGCTCCCGAGGGGATGGAAACACCTCCCACACGTATGTCGTTTACAGGGCAGGCCACCCTGTTGCAACCAGGAAAGCCCCTCAGGTGTAGGGCTTGGGGAGGGTGGCTTTGCTCACGCTGACACCCGCCAAGGGCCAGCCTGAAAGACCCCTGAAATCTCAGGGGTTGGAAGAGGAGGGGGAGGACAAGGCACAAGGTTTTGACTTACCGGCCGTCCAGGAATCCCCATGGCGCCTTTGTCTCCCTGGCAATTAAGGCAAAACCAGAGGCAATTGGAAACTGGCCAAAAGCAAGGTTATAAAAACTGCACAAATGAGCTGTGCCACAGACATGGCTGAGCAGCGCGGTGCAAGTATCCGGGGATTTTGAGAGAGGGAGAGAGCAAGTTAGAGAAAAAGTGCGTCTGTGTGTGCCCCAACCTGTCAAGGCAGCTGTGTAAGCCACTGGTTTCTTTGTGATATGACAAACCAGCACGTCTCCCGATAGAAATGACACAAGATGACTTTAGGCAGGGAAAAAAAAGGCAAGAGTCAGCCTTTTGTTCAGCCTAACAAAATCTAATCCCAATTTCCAACACTTCATAAAATCCACGTCCTGGGAACCAGCTTCATGCAGTAGTCAACTGTCACATTTTTCTCTTTCTTCACCAAAATCATCTCTGGTGTTAGCTATTTATTTATAGAGTTATCACTTTTAAACAGGATTCTCTTAGACTTGAGAATACACTCCTGTCCAGAAGCATGAAAAAAAAATATGTGGGAAAACAAGCTGACACAGGAAAAAGCATGTCTGGAAGAAGACATACGAGCAGCTGTGTTCGGTGTCCTCTACCCCTTTGAGATACTTCCCAGCGCATTGTCAGGGTGTGAACAATCCGAACAGCGGTTTGGGGAATGACTTTGGGTCAGGCAACGCTGAACAGAGCCTTGTAAACACACTGACAACACCGGTGGCAATTTCCTTCAGCCACTTACCTACACAGCAGATTCCTGCCTCTCGCAGTTCAGTTTGACTTTGTAATTAAAAATAAAATAAAATATATATTGCTTTTTAAAATTAACCCTTTCTACATTCCTGGTTGCCAAAACTAAAGGCTGTGCAGATCTGGTAGCCAGTCAGAAAGATCCTTTCAGCAATCAGCTGCTGTGGCTTCAGCAGTCACATCACTTTTGTTCTATGTTTTGCAAAAATGACACGATAACAATCTCTCAGTTCTGTTCCCAGTAACGTTTGGGATTTTCTGATGTTTTCCTGCCCACGGCTGCCTGCAGCCCTAGACACAAACCTAGCTTCCTAGTTTCTGCAGCTGGAGACACTGCTTCATCGATGCCACTTCTTTGTGCCTTCCCCAGGGCCAGTCCCAATGTCTGTGAACGCGGTCTGAAATCTCTAGAAGGGGAACGCACTTTTTTTCTGGGTGTACACACAGGTTCCTTTGGTCATGCATCCCAAATCCATGTGTTATTGCCAGGATCCAGCCACGACCTGGTAAGAGTTCAGCCATTTCCCTCTGCAGAGCGGGGAGGCTGTTCAGTTTTGGGTACATTTCTTTCCACACAGCTCATGTTTGGACCAACTGAAAAGCAGTAGCTGCTTTGCAAGAACATCCCTTGCAGATGGACAAAACACTAAGCAGCTGCTTGATATAATTTTCGTAGATGATGGGAAACTGCTTTCATCTAGGGTTTTACGCGGGCTCCCAGTCCAGCTAATATTTGCCTATCTCTGCATGTCAGCAGTGAGCAAAACTCCCGGTGTCAGCATCCTGCCCTGGGATTACTCAGCGGCTGCTGGAGAGCAGAGCGGCGAGTTTCCCTAGGCTTTTAGCCCTTTAAAAGCTGCTTTCCTCCTGAGCTGTGCTCCCTCACGGTTCAAGGTAAAAGCTGAGTTTATTTCTGCTGGCTCTGCTGTGGCCGGTGCCCGAGCAGGAAGAGCCCAAGGTCGGGGCTGAGCTGTGTCTGGTCTCCAGTGAGTACCTGGTGCCGGAGCGGTACGTGACTGCGCCGTGTCTGTGCAGCGTTACAGCCCCCCGAGCAACCTCAATGAAAGGGAGAGCTCCCAGTAGGACAGCAAATAAATGCCAGATGTTTCTGAGGAAAGGTTGGCCGTGACAGGGAGCCAGGAAAGAGCGCTTCTGGGTGGACGATACCATGTAGGTCAGTTACAAATCCACAGCGAAGCTGCCTGCAGCTCCCGTGTCGGAGCTAGAGCAGCACAAAAAGAAAGGAGCAGCCTCTGTCCTGAGCCAGGGGGAAGCCAGCAGCACAGCTGGCATTGCATTCGTTGGGACACTGCCCCTTACAGCTGCTGCCGTCACCAGGTGAGCTGCTGTGAGCCCAAACCCTGTGCTCCTTCCCTGATCACGACCACCACGGATGCAGATATTATGGACTTCCACATTTGTACCAGAGTGACTTAGCTCTTGCAAATCCTGCTGCAATTACCAAGCCCCACCAGCAAGAATACAGCACGCTGCACCTCTTCAGCTGGGCCTTCATACCAAAAAAAGCAACTTCAGAAGCAGTTTCCCAAATGTGGGAAGGCTCATAAGGACTACGCTATCCTAAAGTCTGGTCCTACAAAGCTCGTGCAGTCCCAGACCTGTTACAAGTCATGTGTGAGACCTCTACCTTCTCCCTGCTTACAAACCCTGGAGATGGAGTTACTGCCAGACAAGGAGAGGGAACAAAAAAGAAAGAAGGGAGTATTTACCGGAAGGCCTGGTCTTCCTGTAGGACCCTGAAACAAAACGCACAGAAAAAGTGAAAGTTAGCTTGAAAATCTGAATGGGGGTCTTCATAAAGAGAAGGAATCACAAGGCTTTAGGAAACAGGATGGTTAAAAATCTCTCCCAGCTTGTTGACCATCAGCTCTGACTGCCTGGGTTTCCTAATCTCCTGTTTGTAAAGTTTTCTCTCCTTTTGGCATGGCTCTACCCACAGCTCTCCGCACGGGCTCCAAGGTATCTGCAAGCCCGTGGAGAACAAGCTAATTACAGGGCTCTGACTTTCCTCCTTAGTTTCCATCTGCTAAATATTAATTTTTCATGTATGGAATTGCTGTAGTTGCCACAGAAATGTTGCATGTTCAGAAATGGGAGGGAAGATGTCCGTGAGAGGATCTTTTCCTTCGGATGTGGTCCAGACAGCGAAAAGAGTCCGGGAACCTCAGGCCTATTGCATGATTTCATCATTTCCTTCCTTCCTTTGCCCCTTTTTAGTCCCGATCTCACCAAATTTCTCGCATGACTGCGGGTTGCCCTTGCCTTTACCAAAGCCTCGATTGACTTGGTGGGAGCATCTGTTGGGCAAGAGGAGAGCGCGGAGGCTCCTTTTGCTCCCGGGAGCGTTGCTCATCCTTTTCCTTGGCTCTTCCCCCAGCTGGCCAAGACTACAGGCTGGGCTCAGCGCGTTCCTGAGGTACCAACACTGGCACCAGGGGCTGAGCCCTACCACCTGGCATCTTGTCTTCTGCGAGCTGGGAAAGAAACCCGGGAGAGGGGCGAGAGGTTGCCAGTGCTTTGGGGTCACCGTCTAGAACACGTATGACAGCCAGCCAGGCAGGAGCCCCAGTTGCTCATAAGTTTGGGTTTCCAGCCGGTTTTAATCATGAGAAACATGCAGGGAAGAAGTACTTCCTACGGCAACATGGAAGACTCTGCTCGACTCTTCAGCAGTGAATTTCTGCTCACGGCAACTGAGCCGGTCTCGCTCACCAGCCCCTTGGAAACCCAGAGGTCCTGAACGAGACGAGGGTGCTGTTAGCCCAAGACACATCCCACTTTGGCTAAAGACGCTCGGTCTGCCTGACTTCCTCTTGTTATTTCCATTGGCTGGAGCACTCCTCGCGGCCTGTCCTCAAAGTCTGCGTGCGGAGACAGGTTCAGGGGTCGCAACGAGGCAGGATACGGTAGCGCATATTGTCAGCACTTCTCCGGTGGTCCCATGTGTTTCTGCCAGACTTCAATCTTTCATTATGATATTAAGTTTCTAACCCTTATTGCTGCAAAGAAAGCCTGGTGTGTGCGTCTTCCTCGCCCTGCAAAGGCACGGACTGCTCCCCAGGAGACGTCTGCACTGACCTACTGCTTCCTCTCCAATTTCCCCCAGCAGCAATATAATCATCTAGTGCCAACTCCCCTACCAACGCTGTGCCACATCCCTTTAGCACCGACATGTGCCTGCCTGGGGCTCTGCTTGCAGCCCCCTCCGGAGATGCGATATCCCCCCAGAAACCACAGGCTAACACTGAAATGCGTTCAGTTCAGTGGCCAGTCCTGAAAGCCCCTGGGATCAATGATTGCTGAAGGTTTGCACGGAGCAGGGCTTCCAGCTGTAAAATGCTTTCAGACCTTCTGGCCTGGAAGGTGCAACTTTTTGGAAGATTGTTGTCATTAAATCGGGCTGCGCTCATATATCTGTGGGAGTTCAGTCTACAGCATTTTGACTTGATGAAAGGGGAAAATAGGTTGTGCAGCAACTACTTCTCCTCAGAACGTCATCTGCAAACTGTTTAAGACATTTTTGCATGAACAGACAAAAGATGACTACCGTATGTTTAACTTCTCATGTTCCTTCACAGAAACCAAGTATAGTTACTCTATTGTACAGGAATATAACCCATTTCCTCTGGAAGGACCGTGCTACAGACAATATAGCATTTCTTTATAATCCTGAGAGATATTGATACATGGCCTCATTCCTTACATTGCTTCTTCTGATTCACTGTGGGTCTCTTAATAGCTGTAAGAAAACTTCTGCAATAACCTAGCTATTTTCCTGAAGCCTAAATCGTCTGCGCTGAGGTTTTGCATTAGCTAACATTTGAAAAGGAAGCTGTCAACACAATTTTTCCTCTGAAATTGATAGTTATGCAGCTATACTTGAAGGCCCAACAGTTCCGCAAGCCCGGGTGAGTAGCATGGAGCAAGTCCCTGCCGCTCAGCTCGCGCCATGTGTTTGCGATCCATCTTCCCTTTTTTCACAAACATGTCTCGTTCAGCGTGTGGCATCCAGTGCATGCGAAGCACATGCAGCCGATCCCCCTGGGGTATGCGGGGCCAACTGCTAACACGCGGATATCTGAGCCCCTCACGTTTGCTTTGTCCCCATCCCTGCAATCCCCCTGTCTCGCCCTCGGAAGTTGCGACACAGCCGAGAGGGATCCCACCCCAACGCGGGCGCTGAGCACCCGCAGTACTTGCTGTTTGTGACATCCCGGGGCGCCCGGACTGCAAAGGACACCACAGACGGGAGACTTTGCCAGTTCATGCCCCGCAAACTGTGTCAACAGCTTGTAAAACCACAGAGGTTCGGTACTTACAGGCGGACCTGAAACAGAGAAGAAGAAGAAGGAGAAAAATAATTAACTTCATTAATACAATAAATCCTAAGGAGAATGGCTGGATAAACACATCGTTATCATTTGGGGGGAACTGATCCTGATGCTGCTTCCATTTCCTGACACGCTTTTACCACCTCTCTGCTCTTTAATTAAGGCATCCCCACAATTAGCAGCATCACTTGCCAGTCACCATGAGTGCAGGGCAGCCCCAGAACACCCCGTGTTGGGACGGCTGTGCCGGTCAGGCTCCCAGCACTGTCACCTTTGCTGGTGGTCCCCTGGCACACCGAGGGCTCCCTGAGCGTGACACCGCTGAGCACAGGGTCCTCGTTACCTGTGTGACTCCCCCTCGCATCCCACCCTCCACTCAGGGTCAAGAAAGCTAAATGTGGGGAGGTGGGAGCCCCTGCGCTGCAAAGATGGATCTGCCATCAGTGGTCCTGCAAAGGCGTGGAAAGGTTCACAAGGAAAGTGCAGCAATTAAACACATTGGGTGCTTTTCTCCTCCAGTACATCCTCGTTTTCCTTCTTGCTTCTGCCTCTGTTCCCGTAGAAGCCAACCTGCCCTCTTGGAAGAGATCCCCTAAAAACCTCGCCTCACCTCACTGAAGCACCGCATCTCCCCTGTACAGAACCGTTGCATGATCCATACCCAGGCTCAAACAACACACTTCTTTCATTGGATCCCAGAAATTTCCTCAAAATCCTGACAGATATTGTGTGTGGAAAGAAACCCCTGAACTCACCATTTTGTGGTTTTCCTCTCTGTGAGAGAAGCGAGACACACAATACAACTGTCAGGGGTTTCTACATTTTCCATACTTTCTAGACACTCTCTTCCCTTTTTTTTTTTTTTTTCTCCTCCACGTAAAGTGCCAAGAAGTAAGACTAAGCAGTCTAACAGGCGAGCTGACAGATACCAGGCAGCAACCTCTCCTCTGCACAGGGGGCGGATGTCACGGCAAGCACCTGCAGAGTACGTCGTCATCCTGAAAACGCCCCTGGCTGAATGTTCATGACAGGAACAGGAGACTTCAGATGAACAAACGTTTTCTGTGCTGGAAACATCCCACTTAGCATGACGCCGGCAAACAGTTTGGCTATCAAGCTCTGGTGACCTAAAACTGCACTGTCAAATGCTGTTCTTAGCCTTGTGCTCAGCTTTCTTCTTGGCTGACTGAAAAAGGGTGTCTTTCGGTTAAAACGTAATAAAAAGTTTAGCACCTTTCTGGTAACCAACAGAGCTGAGCCAGAAGGCTCAAGAACCCCAAACAAACAACTCTACCCAAATTTAGAATTGGGGCTCAGTGGGGCTGCCACCAGCACCAGCACTGCCCTAGCAGTGGGCCAAGTCTAAACAACAAAAGGATTTCTGATCAGAGAGTTCGTTTTGGAGGGCAAGGTCAGCCTCAGATTCAGGAATCCCAACTTATGCCAGACTGGGAGGAAAAAAACAACAGAGTTTTCTGACTCTGGCTTGGCTGACAATGAAGTTCTGTGAGAGAACTCTTTTGGAGAGATTCTGTTTCGGAGCGAGCGCCCTGTCACAAGGTCACTGCTTGCAGCCTGCCAACACGCGGACTTTATTTCCATTAGCAACACGACAGACCCTTAATAACCCGCCTACCTGTCTGCGAGGCTCTGGGGCACTCGTGGGCTGCACGAACCGAACTGCTAAGCTAACACCGCAAGAAAAAATTAACGGCAAGCAAATCCTCAGCTCTCCCTGCCCTTCCACACCGAGAGTGGCCAGCCAGCAGCACAGCCAGCAGCGGCATTGCAGCACCGCGGAGAGAAAACACTGCAGCTTGTGTTTGCTCCAGAAGCTGTGTCCACAGAGCTGAGTAAATCAGCAGTGCCGGCAGCCCCGGGCCCATCAGGCTGCGCACCCCACGCAGATCAAAGGCTGGAGGCGTACTGGAGGCCCATCTTTGTTATGTGCCCTCTATAAAATTAATGGTGGCGCGAAGGGGGGGCTGCACAGCCTTGTGTAAACACGCACCAGTGGGCGGCAGGGACACGGTCTTGGCTGCAATAACTCCAGGGGTAGAGACCGTCCAGGGACTGGGCTTCAAGTGTCAGGAGCATCGGTGGGACCCAGGAGAAAGCGAAGCCCTCGGGCACAGCCACTTCTGAAGGCACCGTCGCCTCGCGAGGGCCCAGGGAGGAGGAGGGCAGATGTCCCGAGGACAGCAGGGAGGGAGGAGGTGCTGCTGGACGAGCTGTCGCGGAGCACCGGGGATTCTACCAAGTGAAATAATGCTTCAGCAAAGGGGATTTGTCATGTTCCGTCACGGTGATTAACGAGAAGGCCGAGCAGAGCTTCGAGAGAGGCTCAGCCTTTAATACAACAACGAGTAATTTAACGCACATTAGAGGAAAGAGCGGGCAAGGGAGGGAGGGGACCCCCATGCCTCTGCTCCTGCCACCAGCAGCCGGGCTGAGCCAGCCTCTCCCGGGCAGCACTGGGCTGGCCCTGGTCAGGGCTAAGGCAGAGCCGCCCTGTTCTGCGCCAGGGACAGTGACGACTTCATAAATTGAGCAAGCAGACCTGCAAGTTGAAGCAGGAGCCTTTTAACATCTGGGCAAAGCCCGGCAGAGCTCCCCAGGTTGGCTGTGCTGCTCCTAGCAGGCGACCAGGCTGCATGGAGCTCTTGGAGAAAGCCAGGGGAACGGCGGCAGTCACCGCAACGCCGCTGCGGGTTCTCCCACGCACCCCCAGGTCCTCCAGTCCCTGCCAGTTTGGAGGAGCAGCACATAACGAGGCCTGACTGCCCCCAAACAGGACAGGGCTCAGCGGTGTTGGACAACCAAGGACTCCCCAGACAACCAGAACCAACAGCCTGGACAGCCACGAGTGCAGACCGCAGCTGCGGGGGCTCCTCCTCTGCCCTGCTTCTAGCAGGCTCTTTTGGGGTGAGCCCGAAGCAGCGCTGTGTAGGAGATCAGCTCCATCCCCTGTGCACAAACAGCCAGCAGAGAAAGGCAGAAAGCTGGCGACCTCCTGCCCACGACGGGTGGCTCAGGAAGCGTCTCTCTCGGTGCCGGCACTCTCGCTGAAAGGCACTGCAGGGCTGCGAGCGCTGGCGATCGCTGTTTATCCAGCTGCGGCGCTCGGCGAGCAGCAGGGGACGGAGGGAGGGGAGGGAGCAAACGTGTGGAGAGTGGACGAGTGGGAGGAAGCAGCAGCCTCCTGCAAAGAGGAGACCTCCAGAGCACCTTTGAAAAGGAGCGTTAAGAAAACAAAGGGTTCTTGCGGGGGTACCCAGGGTCCCTCCAAACATGTGGCCTCTGGAAATGAGCACCATCTGCACTGTCCCTCCTCTGCGGCGCTGCTTTTTGTGCAGATAGAAACTCTCTTTAAAGAAGCTCTGCTTTCCTGGAGACCGGGTGGGTAAAAGGAGCAGCCGTGGTCTGCAGGGAGGACGAGCCCACCTCATTGCACCTTCTGAGGGGGCACACCTGCAAAGAACGGGATGGCCGTGCCACAGAGCCCTCTGCTCCCTCGCCCTCCCCTGTGGCCAGCTCAAACAGCGGCTATCAAAACCAGAACTGCAGTGACCCCTTTTCCCTCAGCCACACAAAGAGCTAAAAAGCCACCCTCGGAGCTGTGGCCTCTTCGGGCCCAGAAGAGGGGATGCTTAGTTTTGTAAGAGGGTCATATTTATCCTAATCTGGAAAGTCCCACGTCCCGGCATATCGCAGCTTAAAAGCTGGACTGTACGAGAGCGGGTCAGCGT
The DNA here is from genome assembly GCF_963932015.1 of Anas acuta. NCBI lineage: Eukaryota > Metazoa > Chordata > Aves > Anseriformes > Anatidae > Anas > Anas acuta. The sequence goes on from NC_088985.1 coordinate 4,845,131, forward strand.
GGTGTGAGACCTTCTGCTGATGGCAGAGATATCCCCCGGCAACAATCTCGGAACTGATAGGATCATTGAAACCGTCCCAGCCATTTAAGGGCATTTCCCAACATCTGGGAAAGTGGCTGTTTAAAACACTCTTAAATGCTGCTGCTTAATTTTTTTTCCCCCCTGACTTCTTGGAGCCAGGCACACCAGCGTCCACAGCGTGGGTGCCTGCTCCAAAAACCCACATCCAAACCATTTTTTGTTCCTGCTCCAAGGCACAAACGACACCGGGAGGGTAGGGAGGGGACACGAAGACATTGCCATCGCTTCCTCAGATCTCATCTCACTCCACACGGCAGCAGGAGGGGAGATGTAAACATGTAATCCATCCCTGTGAGGAAATCCAGCCACTTCCCAGAGCCAGAAGGCAGCCTTAGCGCGTTAGAGAGATACAGTTACTTCCTGACATTCGGGACTGTTAATTGATAATGAGATAGCTGTGGGCCAGGCAATTAGTTATGAAAGGCTGATTGAAATGTCAGCAGCCCGTGCACAACCTGGCCCCGGGGCGGCAGAGGGAGCCCCTCGTTTGCAGCGTGGTGCTCCCCCGTTTCAGAGCAGGCAGACCCCAGCATGGTGCATGGAGCCCAGCTGGGGGTTTGCCTTTTTCAAAGACTGGCCACGCTGCAGTTTTGAAGCCCAGGGTTCCTCACAGTCTCCTGGAAACATCTCCCCTACCTCCATCAGGGGGCAAATGATTTGAGAGGAGGTAGAGGGAGCGTTAACTCAGAGCTGCAAATGAGGAGGCAAAAATGCCACGCACCTGCCAGGTAACAATGGGAAACACTTGCCATAATTCAACAGTCTTAGAACTAAGTTAAAGACAACTGAAACCTTCAAAATAAAAAGGAAAAAATAATTAACAGCGGTGATTTCCCACAGCACAGCCTCCAGAAGTGTTGCTTCAGGCGGTGTCAGCCACCTGGGAGTACAGCTCCCTCCAGAGAGCACCAACCCCTCCGAAAGCCAGGCGCCCTGTCCCCAAACCAGCCCCCTCCCTGCTATGGCCACGCGGCACGGCAGGAGGTTCTTCAAAGGCTCGCAGCAATGCTGGGCAGCAAAGAGGCTCGCGGGATTTCACGGCCAAAAAATGCCACCAACGCTAAGCCGCGGCACCAGCTTACGCCAGTCACTCGAGCTGGCCTCCGAAATCAAGCCCATGACATCACCGAGCCTCGGCAGTCGATATCAGCAGCTGCTGGGGACAGAAGTCACTGCTCAGGCACTCTGAGCAGCCCCATGCACCACTAGCACCACCCGAGGAGGAGCCGTCAAGCACAGACCTAGAGAGAAGCCCATGGGAAGCCTTGTCCAAAGCGAGCAACAAGGAGAAGTTGTTAATTTTTCCTGGAGAAATTAAAGTGGTTGAACAGCAGTCTCAAAACTAGAAGGTTGGGTCCAATAGTGAAGTTAAGTCAAGGACTCAAGCTGCACCTCTGAGCATCCACTTGTTTCAAGAAGTGCCTAAAAGTGCAACGGGAGCTGCTCAAGCCTGCAGAGAAAATCTGGGCTGATGGCATGACCTCAGCGAGCCCATCGGGCAGTTTAAAGTGCTCACAAGCAAGGGATCAGCAGCCAAACAAATATTCTGGCAGACACGTGGGAGAGCCCCTCGTGAAAACAAAGGGTGGGAAAGGGCCAAGAGCAGGCAGCCCACATGGCGCTGGCTGCACCCGAGACGATCGTGGCACCTCGGGCACCACTGGGGGAGATGTTGGGATGGAAAGGGCAGAACAATGCTCATTTCGGGCAGGCAGCCACGGGTCAAAAAGCTCTTTCCAAGCAGTGAACAATCGCATTTGTCCCTGCCATGCTGAAGCACTTAGCACTGCAGAAAGTGGAAAAATTAGGGCTGGGAAGGGCCCTCAGGGTCAGCTCACCCAGTGGGGTTTCTCGCTCAGTATCTGGAGGCCCCCTTGGGGTTTTCCAGTAGTGGTGCGGACCCCTGGATTGAAAATGTTGAAAGCAGATGGCAGCAGGCTCGCTGTGCCACCGCCTTCTGCCAGAGCCTGCGTGCCCCTGGGCTCCTGCGAACCGCCAGCTGCAAACCGCAGCTCTCGGCTGTCCCCTTTCTCTTCCCCTCCTTCCTCCCCTGAGCAAACCAAGCAGAGATGAAAGGATTCCTGGGGTGGGAGAGGGACGCGAAACCAAGGAGGGAACATCTTCAAAGCAACCCAAGGAAAAAGGCCTCTACCTAACCCACGTGGGCAAATATTGCTCTAACCTGCTGCTGTCCTCTGCGGCTGGAGACTCCACACTCTTACCTCATGATCCAGTCCAGGGAATACTCCTGCCCTGGTTCATAAGGCCCTATTTATTATCTTTCCTAGAGGCTACCCCAAATTTCCAGTGTTGCTGTTTCAGCCAACTGATGACCTCCCTGATGTATAGCAGACGTGAAGAACAGCCTTTTTCTATTTCTCTCCCCTTTGTGGTCACCTTTCACATGTTCAAAGCCTGCTCTTCTAATCCCCATCCCAGTCTTCTCTTGTCTTTAGACTAAACAAAACCTAATTTTTCCAGTCTCTGCAGCAGCCTTATTTTCTGGGTCGCTGGTGGTTCCATCAGCTTGCTGCCTACGTCAGTGGCAGATGACTTGGTAAAGGCAGAAGACCTGGTGTCCACGTACCTTATCCACAGGGTCTCGATCACACAGGGAAACTGAGTCCCCCGTCACCACGTCTGCCTTCCTTTTTCTTCCAAAACATCACTTCTCCCTCACGAGCCCTTAGGGGTTTGGAGGTTTCTTGCAGTGTTTCTGTAAGAAGCTCAGGTGCTTGGTGTCCAGTGGGACCCACTCTCCTGCTCCCCTGAGGAAGGCTTCCTTTTCACTCACAACTTTTTCAGCATTGTCTCGGTGTCCTTGATCATCCTACCTCACGTTCTTCTGTCTTGAAACCAGCTCACTGAGGAGTTTGTGATTTTATTTTGTTGATCCCTTCCTCTACCCTTCGTACTGGGATGGTTTTAGCTCACACCTTTAACAGCAGTTCCCTGCCAGACTGCAGAGTCTCTTCAGCTCCTTCCCCAGGGGTCCTACATATTAATTCTCTTGCCCCTGCTGCACTTTTGAAGTCCACCTCAAAGACCTGGACATGAGTACCTCACAACTCACAGTCTGAAGACACCCATGCAAGTGCAAAAGGCTACCACTCCAATAAAATCCTACCCTTGGCAGAGTAGATGTTTGATTGTCTTTCTGTCCACTTCACATCCTCCATTGCATCCTATTTCCCACCAGAAATATGGTAGATGCTGTCTGAAAGCTCTGGAGATCCAAACCTGGATTGAAAACTGCAACTGGTTATTCAGCAGTCTTTTGAAATTTCTCCTCTGAGGAGCTGACTGCTTCTTCAGTGCTTGGTCAGGCCCTGTACAAGTCCTGCTCCCCAGAGAGCTGCAGAATTAGAAAAGAACCACAGGGAAAAACTGGCCAAAGTAAATCATGGCTGGGTAAAGAGAAAAACAAAATCCACTGCACTTTTACTTCCTGCTGAAAATTACAATCTCTCTCATAATGTGGTTGTCTGGGAACAGTAGAAATTTGGAGCTTACTGCAGCTAATAATTATTTAAATCCATTCTCTGATCATGTACTTAAAATGCAAATGATACATTTTACTGGTCGGATTGCATAGATTCATTTTCTTCCTACACCATTTTTGCAATTTGCTGTTCATTTTAATATACGGTGCACTAACTGTTACTTTTTTCCCTAGTTCTTGTTATTCTTCCCTCTCTTCCATCTGCTTTTTTCTTCTTCCTTCCCCCTTCCAAAATATTTTGCAACTTTTGTACCAGCAAATTCTGTCACCTAGTCGGGGAGGAACAAAAGACCATTGTGTTCGGTTCATCTTTTAATAGACTCCTTCCTCAAATACCTCGTGGACTGCCAGTGCTGTCTTCCAGACCTTGTCTCACACCCTTTTGAGTTATGAAAATGTTTGGGAGGGTCTTTCCTTTAACCGAGACGTTTTTCCACCCGAGATGATTGATCGCTCCCAGTTACCACTAATTACCCTATCAGCAGTTGGACACAAGCCTAGCCACAGCGTTCTTCCTCCAGAGGCCGGCAATGCATCCCTGTCGCTCGTTATCCTCTTCTTCAAGGATGGAACAAACTGGCTAATTAGAGACACCATAAATTCTTCCTCCAGGCTCTTTCCTGATGTGCTGCCTTGTTTCCAAACAGAGCATGTGGAGGAGAGTGGGGCTGATGCTAGTCCTTTTAAAAGGAAAAATGCGATGGGGTTTCTGAGCCCAAGCGGGTTTGCACAGCATGTTTTATTGCACAGGAAGAGGAGGGTACTCCTTCATTCATCTAAATCTAGCTGATGCTTTCTTAGCACGTCTCTAACACCGAGAGGCTTGCTTAGCTTGGCTCCTACCCCTGCGCAGGGCTCTGCCTGGAGGGAGCCAGGCTGGGGCTACACGCACAGATGGAGACAACTCGTGCTGGCTAACAGCAGTAAGAAGATTCAGGACTTTCCTTACCTAGGATGAACTGACAGGCAGATCCCTTCGCCGACGCCTCCGGTGCCCAAACCAGATGCTCTGCACTGTGCACGCTATAAGGAGAGCAATAGGACTGGAAAAGCACAAAATAATCCCAAGCAACTGCTGCCGCCCTGCTGAGCACGGTCTGGAAAGCACCTGTATTCTCTTGTCTTCTCACGGTTGTGAGTCTGGCTCAATGAGTACATTTGCACAGGTTTTATTGCTGCATATACTTGTCAGAAACTCCATTTTGTCTGAGGCCAAAAGATTTTTCTTATTTAGCCACATAGGACACTACTCTTTAAGGTAGCGAGAGATCTCCTGATAATCTCAAGCAGAAAAGAGGAAGCAATGAAGATGGAAGAGAGGTTTCCCCCCTAGAACAGAGGAAAAATTGCTTGGAGGAAAACCGACTCAGTTTAGAAACTAGTCACTAAAAAGCTCTTCCTCTCAGCGTCAAGGAAATGCCCTGAGGGCACAAGGAAGGACAAAGGGCGTTACATTTAGAGAGAAACCTCTCCAAAGTACCAGGGGTTGATGGTATGCACACACTGAAGGGGTGCACATCTGGCAAAAAGAAAAAATCAGGGGGGCTGCTCAGATGGTGCCAAAGAGCTCGGAGTCCTCCAAGAGCAGCAAGCCCTCACTGCTCCAGAAAGAAAAAGATTAAAGAGGAGGAGCAAGGACCGAGGTCTGCAGCAGTTTGCTGCTGGGGAAGGCATGTGGAGAACCCCCCCACCCCCAGAGAACAAGGCAATGGCTGGAAGTGCATCAAGCCACGCAGGGCCAGAGCCAGGGCTTGCCCCACACACGTCCAGGAGCCAGGCTATATATAGCTCCCCTTCCTAAAGGACCTGAGAGTCACTTCCCAACACCTTCCCAAGCAACTCCAGGACCCCTTCCCATTAAAAGCCAGGTTAATGCAATGGCAAAGCACGGGAGGCAAGCCAGGATGCCTTTGAAATTCAGGGCAAGAGGAAGTCACGAGGCACAGCCAACAACCCCTGTCTCCTCCCGTTTCCCCAGAAAAAAACACTTGCTACAGGCACACAGGCCGTCTGTGAGATCACCACGCTCACGGACTGGCAGTAAGCAGAAATACAAGGCTAGGGATGAACGCAGGACATTTCATCACTTCTTTCCACTTCTCCTTCTATTTTTAACCCCACACTAAATTGTAGTGCACCAGGGATGCCAAACAGGGCCTCGCAATGCCACAGCTCTCCCCAGGTTTGGGACAGGTCAGGGCCAGGCTCTTCAGCAAGCAGAGGGCTGAGACTTGCCTCCCGCTCGGTGCCCAGGGCTGTGTCACAGACACGTGAGCTCTGTGGGGCACTTGGGGATTCAATCATTCTTTCACCTTGGATACAGTAGTGTTTAAAGGGTAGTTAATCTGCACGCTGCCATTAGTGGTCATATAACCATTCCCACGTTGCTGCCAAAATACTTCTAAAAGGAGTCGATAGTTAAGAAAATAAATTATGAAAAACAAAAACAACAAAAAAAAAGAGCCCATTGTGTGCTTCAGCTCTCTGTTAGGGACGGGGCCAACACACAACTCCCAGCAGCTGCTGCTGCCTCCAGCAACATCTCCTCCCTCGGACAGCAGCGGCTGACGATAGGGGAGGAGGACAAGCAAAGAGCAGCCACTGGGATCCGGCAGCATCCCAGAACCGGGTCTGGCCTTGGAAAAAACCCTTTTCCAAAGCTAAGCACAGCCTGCATCCCCTCTACCTGCCGCTGGCCCGGCTGTACGGTGGGGGAGCCGGTGTGGATGGGATCGCTGGGTGGTCCCAGCGTAGCTGCCCGGAGCGATACCGAACCATAATAAACAAGTCCCTCGCACAAAGCCTTGTCAGTTCAGATTCCACTTGGGCTGATATAATCTTCATCTTCCCTTTGAAAGAAAGGATGAAAAAAAAAAGAAGAAATAAAAAAGACAAACCCAGACATCCTAAGGGAGAGGAGTGAGGCAAGCGATGGATTGATACTGCCCGTGTGTGTCTCAGCCCCCCAGCGTGGGGAAAATGTGCTGTTAATCAGCCGCCCCCCCGGGGAATACACTGATTTAATTACCACCCGCCTGCGCGGTCCAGCCACGATGCTGCTCGCCCAAGACATCGCATGAGGAAGGAGCAGACAGGGAGCCTCGGCAGCCGGGCTGGAACAGGACGAGAGAGCAGAGCAGGAATTTCCCCAGCCACGTTTGGGAGAGCTGGGGGGTGAATCAGTCCGGGGAGGCCGTGCGAGGGGGCTGCCTCCCAAACCCACAGATGCAAGAGGGGGACAGCATCAAAGGGCGCATCACTGCCCTGCCAGAGCTGCGGGCATCACAGAGGGGATGGAGGCATCAGGGGGTCGCCTCTCCCCTATCTGAAAGGGGAGCTGGCTTGGGGGAAGCGCAGAGAAACACAACGAGGGATTTCCAGATGGGAAAGGGAAGAAACAGCCAGATGAAATGAAGTGGGGACGCCCAGTTAGCAGGACCCGATAACCAGGGGGTTAGCAGGGCACCCTGCAGCCCCCGTGGGGCAGGCAGCTGCAGATCACGTTGTGCCACAGCCCCTGCCCCAAACCAGCAGCAGGGCACACACCCCGCACGTGAGCATGCCTCTCCAGCCCTCCAACTGTCATGCTGCTGGCATTTCGTGACGTTAATCTGGGGTGCATTGGAGCGGTGCTCCAGTGCAGGCAAATGTTTTCCAGCGCTTATGTTTCACAATGCTTACGAATGTCAGAGAGGAAGCGCAGAGCGGAGCAGAGACACGTGCCAGGAAAAGCAGGGTGCGAGCTATGGTGAGCCCGGCAGCGAGGAGGGGAGCAAGAGGGACCTGCAGTCCCCTCAGCTGGGGTTATACACGGGCTGGGATGGGGGAAACCGAGCGAGGGCAAAGCGCTACGGGGCTGTGCCGCGTGTGGCCATCCCCCAGCAACCAGCAGCAGCGAGAGCTGGGACCAAATGTCCCACTTTCAGTCCTGCTCACCTACACCCAAAACTATTTCTCCATGAGCTGAGAGGAGAGACCTCCGCCTTGGGGCTGAAAAGCTTCCTTGGCTCACCTCGACAGCATTAGTGGGGTCCTGGGTTGTTCGCAGCAGTTTGCCCAACGTGGGACCTTTGTCAAGAAGCTTGGTCCAGCTCCAGGAGAGGAGGAGCTGCATCAGGAGCATCCCCGCAAAGCAACGCACCCGATGGTCACTTTGAAGTGGCTTCAGCACCTGACACATCTTCATCTCTCCCACCTGGGGGACAGCGGGGATGTTTAATAATTAATGGCCGTACGCTCGCATCCAAAGGCTGGCGCGAAAAGCGTGGCTGTGTCTTTAACGGCTGCCAGCGATGGGAAACTCATTGGAGTGTGTGTTCGGAGGGGAAGAAGGTTAAGATGATTAACTGGTGCTAACAAGTTTAGGATGTGGAAGAAGTATTTTCTTGGACGTCCATCAAAGAGAGGATTGAATGTTCCCCGGCGGGGGGGGGAGGCAGGCGGTATGTGTTTAGCAGATGAGGTTTCTGCCTCCACCAGCTCTGCCTCCCAAAGCTGCCCGCCCCGCATGATGCAACCTCTCCTTTTTAAACCACCACCTCTCCCCCTGCCCCATCGGCCCTACCTGCGGCCCCCAGGCTGGCACGGGGGCTGAAAGTTGATCCGGGGGGAGGAAAGCCGCCCCTCCGCTCTTCCTGTTGATCCTCACCCCGGGACAGCCTTCGGGCACCAGCGGATCAGCCTGGCCATCGCTCCCCGCGGCCGGCGAAGACGCAGGCGGATGCCCGGAAGAGCAGAGAGGGAATCGGGTATCGCTGCGCTGAAAGCTGACACCTCGAAGAAAGTTCCTCCTGGGCATTTGCAGCCCTGCTGCAAAACCCCACTCCCTGCCCAGTCACGGGGAGGCCGAGCAGAGCCATCCCCACCACCAGCAGCCCACTTTGTACCTCTGCATGGCCCTCAGGCACGCGGCAGCAGCTAACGTGAGTGCCAAAATCCCCTCGCGGATGGTTTTGGAGTGAGCCACTTGCTGCCTGCAGCATCTCCCTGGGTATTCTCAGTGCTCCTCACAGGCTGCCCACGCTTTGTGCCGTCGAGCCGAGCGGCCGGCACGCCTCGCCTTCATTCCTCCAGCCGCCGCAAAGCTGCCAGGATGGGCAGCACACGCGAGACCCGCCTCGTGGGGCCCGGACGTGCGTCAGCGGCTGACGCAAAGCAGCCCGGCCATGTGCACACAGCCCAGGCCTGGGAAAAATCCCTCCAGCCTGGTAGAGCGCTCGCCCTGAATCAAAGCCCTCGGCGTACAGTAGCAGCGCAATGTGCTCTTGGGGTTTCCCCAGCCAGCTGGGATGTCTTTGCCTTGCTTTGTCACGACGCTGATTTATGCCCATATGTACCATAGACATTGTAAGCGCAGGCACGCAATGGTGTAAACACTTCCACCAGACATCTGTACACAAACCCATCAAATACGCAGAAGCTCTCTGCTGCAGCCCTCCGCCTGCATCGCGGGTGCCCTGCAGGCAACCTGTCGGGCCCCAGGCTGCGTGCAGGGGGCCATTCCCCTCCAGACCTGGTAATTGGATGTGCTCTGGACAGTAAAGGTCACGGTGGGATCATTACCTGTCATGAATCAGCCTGGCCACAAATGCTTTCCTTCCATGCCAGGCTGTGCCCCACGCTGGAGCCCACCATGGGGGTACTTGCTCCTCAGCAGCGCTGTGCGCCCTTTCTGCCCTCCAAAATCTCAGTGCTTCCTGCACAATTCATCCTCAACATCTTTCTCTGCGCCATGTCCTTGTCTGGGGAAGAGCTTATTGCCTTTTTCAGACAAAGGACAGCAGAACCAAACAGCCAAGGCTTTTCTGGGGCTGGGCTATAGTACCTGGGCTGTAACATATAAGCACCACTGAAGCTACTGTTTGTGCCACCAGGACTTGTGCACGCTGAGATGAGAATATTCACCTGTCTGAACCCTTAGGGACAGCTCAGCCTCCAGAAGAAAAGACCTGCTGCAGGCCCAAGGAAATATTCTTCCACCATCCAGTCAGTTCAAACAATAAATAAATGAATAAATATATAAAAATGTAGAGGGTGGAGAGAGGAGCCCTGGGGCATCCAGGAGGTAGGCCCAAACATGGCAAGATGGAATTATCAAAAAAAAAAAAAAAAAAAAAAACAGACAGACGTAAATAAATCAGGCACCCTCTCACAGAGCCTTTGTGCCTCAGCACCTTCCCTTTTGACTGCATCGATTGCTTGTGGCCAAATGTTGGATGCAGAGGGAGAAGCGGAAGCTCTCTTCCAACGCCATCGATGTAACAGCACCATCAGGGTGCTCTTGTCTTCCAGTTGCTTTGCAGCCTGGGCAGCACTCACAGCTGTACTAGCGGCTTGTGTGAGCCGTCCTGGCAACAACAGCAGGTTCACTAAAATCATTTAAATAAGCCTTAATAAAGCCAGCTTAAATCCCAAACACAGACTAAGCCGGATGAGTCGATGCTTAGGGGAATAAGGAGCATCCCTGCTCCATTACCGTCCCTCAGCAGCAGACCTGGTAACAACCTCCAGGTGACAAAAGCCAAGGAGGGGTGACTCCTCCATCTGCCCCAGGCAGTTGTGTAAGAGCACAGCTGCCTACGTGTTTGGAGAAAGAGAGTTAACCGACCAAACAAACTGTTTGTTTGTTTTCTTCTGAATCGTTCATCCCCATCTATTCATAACTGCTCGCAGAATCCGTGGAATTCATTGTGTGGTTTGCATCTTCAAAACAAATGAAACAACAGTATGTCTAAACCAAACAAACCCCAACCCAAAATACAGCCAGCAGGCCAGGGCGCATGAGCAACCTTCGAGGCTGAAGTGTGTGTATACTCTAGAGGGCCAGAAAAATGTGGATGGGGGAACACAGCTAAATTTCAGGGAATAATAGAATTCCCAGGGAGATTTCTTAAAAAGGCGGGGGGAGAAAGAGCACAAGCATTTAAGCAATGATTATGCTGCAACTTTGCTTCCAGATGTGCTGCACCGTGGGGATGCCGTGCTAGCTAATGGCATCTTCCGAGGCAGCGATGCGCTGCTCCGGACGCTCAGCAGGAGCTGGGCTCCTCAGCCAGCCCGCCTGTAAGGGCTTTGCTGGGGTATCCAGGGAAAAAGGCAATTCACAAAGCTCCTCTCTCATTAGTTTTTTGTTCGGAGGTAGTTAAAAAGCCATGGTCAGGCACTTCCAAAGCAGAAAAAGGTTGTGACGCAGCCCAGAACACCCTTTGCATAGTCAGCATAGGGAAGCGTGCTGACTTACCATCCTGAAAATGGGGCAGACAAAAACATAGCGCTTGGAACACCTCCCGACAGCAGGCCACGGGGCTGGGTGTTTCATTAGGCACTCCTGCCTCACGTTCCTCAGGGCTCTGAGCCAGGGCCACCCGCTCAGCTCGCAGTCCCTGACATTTCAATAACCGGAGGAGAACCTTTCCATCCCGTGCCACGGATGCCAAATGCCCCCTCCACTCCGGTTTGTCTGTATGCTTTCAGATTTTTAATCTCACAGGTGCCCTCGGATCAACCCAAGCAGTCCCAGCGAGCTAAAAATGACAGCAAGAAAATGTAAAAGTCATGAAAACCTGCAAGAGCTGGAGCACCCCAGCTCGTGTACGGAGTGGGAGCAAATGGTATTTGGTCACCGCTTTCCTTTTTGGCCGATCTGCCCACAAGGGAGTCTAGGGAAGAGATGGGAATCTCAAGGGAGAAACATGGGTGCTGCAGGGCCAGGCTCAGCCCACGCTGCCCTGGAGGGCTGTCCACATCCCCGGTCGTGCCCTTCCCGACGTTTCCTCCCTCTGCCGGCTGCCTGCCGGGCCAGGCAGGGGTCGGGACGTGGGAAATCCTGCTGCCTGCTGCCAGCTGGCCCTGCCGGCGCTGGGTGACACGTCCTGGGCAGGAGCCAAGGCCCTGCCGCGGCCCCGCGATGTTCCTTGCTGGCCTCCTCCAGGGCTGAGCAGGATGCTCGGATCGAGCAGGCATCACCCACAGCCCCACGGCATGAACGGGGCCTCCACCTCACCGCTGCTCTCACCGCCCACCCTACACAAAGGGAAAAAGCAGAAATATTTTTGGGGTGTGGCGGCGCCTGCTAGGATTTCTGTATGGTCAGTCAAGCTGAAGAGAGCAGCCAAGGGGCTGGGGCAGATGGGGGAACATGGATGAGGGTTTGTGTGAGAAGAAATGCCCAAGAAGGGTTCCCTCGCAAAGACCCAAAGGAGTGCACAAGACCCCAGCCCACAGCCAGCACCAAAATCCTCACAGCTGCCCCATGCCCACCCCAAACCCCTAGGAGGGATGAAAAAGCCATCGGGCATCCCTCCGAGCCACTTCCCCTCTCACACGGCTGACCGCCTTCAGCCCTGCGGGCTCCCAACCTGCCCGAGGAGAAACCAGACCAAAACAAGCAGTGCGGAGGCAGAGGGAACGGAGCCAGACCTTTTCTTTTTTTCTTTTTAAGGGATTTCGAAGACTGGAGCAGAGAGCCAGCAGAGTGAAAAACAACCACGTGGGGACAGTGAAAATAGGAGCTGAAGAGGGGAAGATGGGAAAGGTCTAATAAAAAGTCACAGTATATAAAATACTCGGGAGCCCACCTCTGCCAGAAAGGCTGTGGGAGGGGGTTTGGGTGGTAATCCCTGGCTGCTTGAGACTGTCCAGGCAGATGGGGTCTGGATCAGAGCAGCAAGGCTTAGGGTTTCACTCTATCAACCTGAAATACAATGCTGTTCCCTCGCAGGGTTCTGTTATTACACAGCACAAACCAAGGGAGGTCAGTTGGCCATGAGAGGCTCCTCCAGAACTCGGGTAGTTCTCCACAGCTCGCAGCCAAGTCCAAATCCCACACAGAAAATAAATGCTTCCCTCATCTCAGCAAAAGCTACGAGGGGAAGCTCTCGCCTAGAAATCAGGCCCGTGGTCTCACCAGCACCCGCTCAGCCCCAGCGAAACACCCCTGGGAGACAATCCCATGGAATATCTATCAGATGAAGGGAACTGAGTCCTTAGTGAACCCAGGCAGGTTATGCTAAGGTCGCTGGGCATGTCCTCCCCACTTGGACACTGCTGGAGAAGCCCACTGTGACCTCTGAGCTTGAAAACCCATGGTGCTGTGGAACAACATCTCACTCACAGGTAGTCACGCCTAGCCCCGGCCCAAGCGATCTGAAGTACCAGCTTCCCAGCTGAAGGAAACATATATTTCCTTATCGCTTGCTATAAATACAGCTGCGCTGTTTTCCTGACCCTGTTATTCTTACAGTCCTTATCGTGTGCACTCAGATAGCCACGGCACAGTCACACGCTTCACAGCCTTCTTGCTCCGCTGTTCCCAGTTTTTCCAAAGCTTTTACACCCACAGAGCCTCTTGTCCTGAAGCTCTGGCAGTGGGTGACCTTGCCCAGGACCTCCACATCCGTACTGAATGGGTCAGCAGATGAACTTGTCTTCCTTTTCCCTTCGCCACGCGGGGACCTGGCTCCCAGTTAGGGATGTACTGAAATGTCATTTCTGATAAACATTTATTTTCGGTGGGGAACACGATGTGTGCTTGTTTACAGGCGGGGGAGCGGGCCGGTGAGAAGCAAAAGGCATGCGCCAAGTCTTGCGACATCTTGACGCTTCTCCGTGCTTCTGAATACCTCGGCGTCCCGCAAGGGTCACATTGTCTGCTCCTCGGGGCATTTTGGACACGGGGAAAAAAATGCATTGGGGGAAAAGGATTCCCGAGGTCTCGGCCTGGACAAGAGACCATGCTGAGACAGCACAACAGTGGTTTCAGGTGGCCTGCATTGCATCAGCCCAGAGACCGCAGGGAAACACCCCGCAGCAAAGTGCCTAAGATGAGACAACGGCTGGCCAAAGGTGCCTTCGTTTCTGTGCTGCCCAAAGCCAACCCAGGTTTCACCTGACAAAACTTCACCTTTGGACCACAGCTTCCTTTCCCTCAAGCGACAATTTGGCAGGGGGGGGCATGCGGATTTTTACAAACAGCTTCTGTGGCCCCAGGATATTTGATGAGGACAGGCAAGTTCAACAGGTAACAAGGAAGCCAGAATCTTTATGGGGCATTTACCGTCCTCCCAAATCAAAGCTGTCCTTCAGAAACGCTATGAGCTTAATGAAATGAGCAGGTAACTAAGGGCTATGAGAAACCCAGCACCAACCACTGCCATGGCTTCACAAGGGTATCTGTCACCAAGTACGAGGACCTCAAACTGAAATGCTTGGGTTATACGTCTATCACACACATGGTGCAGGCGGCCACACTCAGATGGTCTCTCAGATCAGTGAATCTGCTTCTTCCTGTGCTGCATTCAAGTTCTACGTTTCCTTCTCCAAACTGGCTCAGAAACACCAGGAGGATATTCATTCCTGTGGTTTTATGGCATTTATAAGTCAAGTCTAGGCAGGAACTTGAAAATGGAGTAGTGCTATGATTTGTGTTCCCATTGAAGGGAAAAGGTTAAATTTAAAAACAGTTGAACCTAGTTTTGATCTATCTTTGGAGAAGTGGAGAAGACATTTAATTTGTGCTGGCTTTTAAATTTAAACCAAATGGTTCCTGTTGTTCAAGGGACTAAGATGAAAATCCAGCAGTCCTGATTTGGACATATCAAATCACACATTTTCCAATGTCCTGCAAGTCTGAATCCTAGATTTCACTTCTTTTCCATCACAAACCTGTAGGGCTTTCTGCCTTGCTTTCACAAGCCACCTTACCAACCCATTTTAGTCTGAAAAGAGGCTGTAGCTCCAACATCTGTACAAAGGCCTAAACACATCAAGTATGAGAAAACATTAGTCATAGCAAAGTCAGCCCTTTTCATCATTTTTTCCACCGCTGTCCAACAGATGACCGTACTTAAATACGCTTTGATACCCCCACCGCCAAACTGCAAAAGGCTTCATGTTGAGCACCAAGAGAACCAAGAAAGAAACCACAGAAAATGGAAACGCCATGCTTAGGCACTTAACCAGACACAACTTTCCCTGCCCCTTTCTTTTCAAGATGAGCTTCAGCTACTCAGTTTGGTTATACACATTCAAACTCTTCCAAAACTCCAGTGCCTCTGGATGCGAGGGGTAGCCAGCACTTTTCTATTTCTTCTACACAGTCAAATGTATCAGAAGACAATGAGAAAGGCTGCATGATTCATAGTAATGGAATGAAATGCCATTCACAAATGTTTTTTCCATAGCAATTTGTCACTTATTGTATTGAAACCACTTCAGAAGACGTGTCTCAAAGAGCCTTTTGATATTAGCATGATTAAAAACATAATGCAATTAAGCAATCCCATAAGATTTCTGTATGCTATATGAGTGGGACCTTCAGTGACCACTTCGTTCAACCCCCCTGATATATGGCCGCTTCTAAGAGAAGGCTGTTATTCTGCAACATGCCTCAGATAGTTGTACAACACCAAGGAATTCAAATCTCCTCACCCCAGAGGCATTTTGGCTCACCAAAATTTAGCTATCCAGCTTTGGTGTTTGGCCTAGCCTACATGGCTCAAACCCTCCTCACATTAATCAGAAGGATGCATCTCCTAAAAGCCATTCTGCCCACCTCAGCGTTGATATCTAAAGCTAATGGGAGCATTTTCCCTCTTGATGCATCTTTCCCCCTTCATTAACTATCCAGATGTCTACCCAGGTGACTGGTTTTCCTGCTGTTTGTGTCGTATGCAGAATCGATATTTATGTACGCACCCATCTTGCCATGCACTCGTCCGTATTCATTTCCTGCACTCAAAGCACCTTGTTACAGGAGCACGTATAACTTTTCATTCATATGGCACTGAAAAAGCCTTCAATGAGAAGTAGATAAAGAAGACAAAAGGCACCTCCCAGGCTGCCAGCCGCCGCAGATCCCTACCTGCCGGGCAGTTGCATCGCTGGTGTGTGTCTCGAACTTCTCGATGTCTTGGCAAGTGAAACTTTAATTTCTGTCAAGAAACATTAAAAAGGAGTCGTTACTACTGCTGAAAGCCAAAGCGTCAAATTCTTGGAAAAGTGGGGCTGGGGGGACGTGCCCCAGCAAAGATGGGAAAGACAGAGCAGACCAGCTTGGGAACGAAGAGAGGCAATTCAAGTTCATAGTCTTTAACTAGAAATGCAGGGTTTGATTGGAAGCAGGCTAAGGGAGTTTCGTAATGGCCTCCAAATGTGGTCCTCCTGACAGGCATTACAAAATCAAGAGCCATCAGCGGGGACTGTGTCCTCATGAGAAAGCTGCATTTCTCAGAAGACCCACTCAGCAAACAAACAAACAAAAAAGAGAACCAAAGCAGGTACTCTTCCCTCTGACACTCCTCCAGGTGTCTCACTCACAGAGACACCTAGAAGGACAGAAGGGCTGCACTAGAAAATTACAGCTGAAAGTGGTCTGAAAACAGCAATGACTTTTCATGAAATTATTAGGGGCTTTGAAGTTTAATGTTACTCTAGTGCAGAATGAAACCAAACCTGCTGAGCATTTCCACAAGGTGGAATTACGTCAAAATGCTCATTTCCAATGAAGTAGTATTTCTACTGGTGCTGGTGTGTTAGGATTGCAGAGCAAGAGGCTATCTGTGCATCTCTTAGATGTGATAGAGCCATCCAAGGCCCCAGAACCTTCCCTCTCTGGAAATGTCAATAAAATCAACCCATATCCTGAGCAAAACACATTTTGGGGGCAGCAGCCACACCACCCATTCGTGGACGTTATTAAAATAACCAATTTAGTGAAGAAAATGCAAATCAATCCAAATAAGTTATTCATTAATGCCTGTGAATGACTCTTGGTTAATGATTTGAACTCATTTGAGAAGACTGAGCCGCCAGGGTGCCATGCTACGGAGAACCCCCATCTCCCCAGCTAACCATGCGATTCCAGTTGCATCTTCTTATCGTCCAATCTGCTTCATAGCCAGGGCTGACATTTAGAAATAAAGTCTTATGCTGGGCTCAAAAGAAGCCCACGCCCAGGATCATAAAGCATTGACTTGATTTTCACAAGTAAGAGAGCATCATCCTGCAAAAAGGAAGGCATGGGTTTGGGGATCATTTCTTTTATGGAGGAAAAAAGGCACGGTTCTGCCTGGGACAAGGAAAGGCAGAACTGGCTGGAATGTTTCTATTTTTCTCTTTGAAAGCACTGGCTTCCTCACGGCAAGTCAAAATCAAAAGGGGTTGTTGCAACTGACCAAAAATGGAGTATGTCCAGAGCTTTTTTGTCGCATTGGAGACTGAAATGTTTTGATAGTGAGTTAATTTGATACCATGGTGGGGAGAGGGTTTCACACCAGGAGAGTTGCCAGTTCCCATCCAGCATTTTATCTGAGTTTGCCCTCCCACTCTAAAAGCACAGATGCATGAATCTTGGCATTTGGGCACGCTCCCATCTAGCTGCCACCCCTGATGGCATGACTCCGTTCTGCAGCGCTGTCTGGCTTTGAACACATCGTGCTAATGGTCAAACATGGGCACAAGTAGGACAGGGGAGCCTTTATTTGGATACCCACGGGTATGTAGACATGCACATTCCCATTCCCATCTACACACGGGCCAACCAAAACGTTGGAACTCGGGACTGCCAGATCTGGGTGGCGTTCCCGTATTTGGGAACTGGGCTTAGCACAGTTTGTGTGTTTGTAAGGGAAGAGTTGATGGCTGACACGGACAGGGGCAGGAAGTCATTTCCTAACGAGCAAGGGTCCGACCCCCTGCCCATAGCGGGGCCCTTTTTATAGGGTAAAAAACGGCGAGGAAATGTGCAGCAGATCCCACCCCAGCAAAGGTCAGGGATGTGGAAGCTGCTCAAGGAAAAGAGCCCTGTGGGAGGGATGGAGGGGTGCTGCTGGGCAGGGCTGGGCGCACAGCACCATGCATTCAGCAGGCGCTCACCAGTGCAGGGTATTTTCACCACCCCTGGCCATCCAGGTGGCTCCCCGGAGCCCAGCAGCTCCACAAACCCTGCAAGTGCAAAGGGCAGTGCTGCCACGGGATCACTGCTCTGTGGTGGGAGGCAAAACCTGCCAGGAATTTAGGAGCGCCTGGCTTTCAGCTTCCTGCAGACTCTATCAAACAAACACTGACAGCAACAGAAAAAATCTTTGGCTTCTGGAGACCTCAGGTCAACTTTGGGTTGAGATGGCGAAGCAAAATGAATTCCTGGAGGTTTCTGCTTCCCTCATTACCACTGTGAAAAATACCGCCCGGTCCAACACGAGAAGCTGGATTTGCTCAAGGGAGCAGAAGGAAAAGGCTTTCCTCTGAAACTGGTCTTTTCCAGGCAACAGAAAAACAGTCACTTTACGGTAAGGCTGACTTTGTAAGCAGAAATAAAAGGACTTTGGAAATATGGCGTACCTCTTTTCTGAGAGCTCAGGTCTGCTTTTTCACCTGGAAGACATCAGAGCAGCCACTGTCTCCCTCTTGCCTACGTAGAAATTCCAAAACCCTTTCCTATATGAAAGAGCAGGCTGTCTGCACAGCCTGCTTGCTCTTACCTGTCATGTTTTCCAGTGACATAAGGGCTGCACCTTCCCCCTACGCATGTGAAAGGGTCTGAAAGAGCCTTTGCCAGTGGCTGACCAGCTCCTCCAAAGGGACCGCACGCCCCTGTGTACTCAGGGAGCCATCACACACTACTAAATGCAAAGGAAAAGCCCTGTCTGCAAGAGGGAAGGGCCTGGACGAGCTGGAAATGGGCAATAAAGCCAGTAGCACAGGCTTTTCCCCTGGGTCTTGTTAATTCCCCGCTAGTGAGAGCACAGGTCTGGCTTGGGTGGACAGAGCAGCGAAAGCAGAACCTCTTCTGGCATTAAAGGACCGTGCCTGTGGCCTCCTAAACCTTGCAAGTGCCTGTTTTGCATGGGCACTTGAGATTAGGTGAAAGGGAGGGCACTGCTTCAAAGGGGGCAGATTAATAGCTCTTTAGCAGACGCAGTTGTTTGCAGTCACCCGGGGAGGTGAAATCATTTCCCACCGCTATCTCCAACAGCTAAAAGAAACATGTCCCAAATAGATAATCTATTACACCCATCAGGAGGATTTCAAGGGCTGTTGGTTTCGTTAACTCTAATTGTTTTATCTCCAGTTCTGCTGTTTTTTCTTAAAGGCCCAGCTCCTGAAGCCTCAGGAGTATGTGGCATAGCGCAAAAGCAAGCAGCAAGCTCTGCTGGAGGGAGCAAAAGAGTTGGGAAGGAACGCCATCCAGGTTCAAGGACTGCAGGCAGCTGTGAGGAAATGGGACTGCGCTATCAGAGGAAGAGGAAGGGAAAATAGAAGAAATCTCACACGTTTAGCTTAGTGTTTTCCACCCCAAAGGGCAAGGCAGGGGAGGCTTAGGGTAAACTTGCTTGTGCCTGGGAAAGGGAATTGTGCAGTGCGGTTCTCAAGGTATTTAAGCAAATGGAGAAGAAAAGGAAGAAAAAAGCTTTTAAGTGGGGAGCGAAAGGGAGTTTTCAGGTGTTCCTCCTCTGCTTGTTTATGAAAGGAGAGTGTCCCAAGGAAATGAGACTACTGGGACAGCAGTGGTGACCAAAGCTCCCTGCTCATTCACAGCAGAGCCCCTCAGCCTCTTCAGCATCACTAGAAACTTGAGGAATACCTCTGACACAGACCTGAGAGGCTGTGCACACTCATCACAGTGCAGAAGGGCAGCTGATCATCCCCCAGGCTTTACATGAGATACCTGCTTTTGTTTTACACACACACTTCTCCCCCTACAAACACACAAATTCTTTTTCCCCCCCTTACAGCAGCACTAAATCCATCGTGCTCTCAACCCTGCCAAGCTTTTGGCAGGCAAACCAGTACCAAATGTTACCCAGCATGGGCAAGGACCCTATTTTCTTCTTTGGGAAGTCCTAACTCTGCTACAAATGCCAGTAGTGAGTTTATTTGTGCTCTTTGTATGATTTTCTGTTGCCCCATAAATGCAGAGGAATTCCTATGTGGAGCCAAAGTTCTCCCTGATCTGCCCACTCCACACAGACATTTTTGGGGGAAAGCAGTCAATTTGTGCCTGGCAAAAATCTCCCCTCTGGTATTTGCTGACACCAGGCAGAGGTTTTCACAGTAGCAAGCAAAGCAGTGCTGCCTGGGCTGCTTCAGAAAAAGCATCTGCCACCCTCTCCTCACTCATCCCTGCCGAACTGAGATGGAAACAGCACCACTGCCAGCTGCAGATGCTCCAAAACTGGTCTCCAAGGACAAAAAAAAACATCCCTACTGGCTGGTTCGTATAAAATGTTAATTTTAAGCCAACCAACCTCCTCTCCCTGCCAGTTTTGCTTTATTTCTGCTTGCCCAGAAAGGCACCTGCCAGGACTTTGGCATTTTGCACTCCTCGGTGCAGCCCTTATGGTGTCCCCACGGGTGCCCACAGCCCCTGAGGACACCCAGGTAGAGATGTGGCATGGTCTGGAGGGCAGTGCACACACTCAGAGCAGAGCAGGATGTGTTTGAGCATAACCCCTTGGAGCTCCTCTATCAGACCTCACAGGCTTTGTTTCCTCACGCGCATCCAGCTCATGGGCAGAGAAGATGGGGAAGGGACAGAGATGGGAAGCAGCAAGGATTTAATTTGCCCGTAGCAAAAGCTGAAGTGTGCCCTGGGCAAGGGCCACCAGCACCTTCACGCACCACCTCTCCCCTCACCCTCTCCTGCCCTGACCTCCCCAAATTTTGAGGGCTAACCCCAGCCTCGCTTCGGTGCCCTCCTGTGCCCATCACCTCCCACCCGGCGTGACCAGCTCCTTGCAAAGGCGAGCTTTCTTTCAAGCCTGGCTATTTCATTTTGTGATGGATAGCACGGAGCTGGCAGCTGTGAAACCCATTAAGGTCAGAACATGAGGAAACTGCGAGAACGTGTCAGCGAGAAGCAGTGAGGGTCTGCGTGGGGGGAATGAACCTCTCATTTTCACACCCACGACAGTCATCCTAGCCCCAGCCCCTATTCCCCCAGCCCAGCTTGCCACTGCCTTTTGCTTCCCCAGTTTTTCTCCTTTCATCCCTTCCCTGCTCCCCTTCATCTTCCCTGTTTTTCTCCACTCTTCTTGTCCCTCACCAGCCCATCCAGACGCCCATCCAACTCAGCCTTGCTTCAGACCTACCAAAAAGGAGGGTGGCAGGGGGGTTTGTCCTTTCCTAAGCAAAAACCCGATGTGCCAGCCCACCATCTGCCCTCCAGCAGCTCCTCGCCCTGCACCTTCAGCTGCTTGGCCCACGCCACTGCCCCTGGAGGGGCTGTTTTGGGAGCTGGGTAAAAGTGTGCGGCAAGGCTGGGGAGGGGATCCTGTTGTGGGGGGCACAGGTGCTTTTCCCTGAGCTATTTTTGAAGCTTGTGAAGCTGAGGTGGCCCCCAGGGGCTGAGGAAGGGCTGCTCAGAAAGCAGGGGTGCTGCCGGGCACGTGGGCAGCACGACAGCCCCGTTTCCTCGCTAAGCCGGGCTATAAAAAGGCAGAAAGGCGCCGCGGGCAGCGGAGCCAGCAGGACGCACGGCCCATCCGGCCCCCGGGAGGGGTCCTGCAGCACGTCTCAAATCACCCGGCGGATAAACCCTGACTTCCCAGGAGGCTCGTGCCAGCAGCAAGGAGGGGGACGCTGCACGTCACCCCCTGAGTGATACGCAACCGTGTGGCACCAGTCTGGCTGCTCGTGACACTTGTCCTGCCTCCACTCAAAGCTTTCCTCTCGGGGGTATGGCCCTTGCAGTCCCTGACACACCAAAACCACCTTAAAGCTCCTCTGAGGTGAGGGATCCTGCAGGGTGCCCGTCCCATCTGGGGCAGAGGCACGTGGGCAGCCCCCAGCAGCATCAGCACCGTGAAGAAAAAGGCTTCAGCAGTGAAAGTCGGTGCTTTTTGGCCCTCTTTATCGAGCAGCTCAAACTTAGGCTTCTTCAGCGGCAGCTCTACCCCGTCCTCAGCCTTGGAGGAAGACCCCACTGGCTGTGGTGGGGTTTGGATGGGACCCAAGTGGGTGTAGCACAGCCATATGCTTTGCGGCGATGCCACAGCAGCACCAGAAGCGATCCTGGCAGCACCAGCGCATCTTATTTCGTGAGCCAGGAGCGGTGGAAAGGGGTCAGGGCTGGCACAGCAGGGAAGCCAGCCCAGCACAGCACTGGCACATTTGCAGCTACCTGCAAATCAGCACAGCCAGGGCTTTCCTCCTCCCGTGGTCATGCCAGCTGTGGTGTGCCCTGCCTGTCCCTCTCCCAGGGCTCAAACCTGCACCGATTTCTCATATTCGACCTCTAGCCTCAGCCCTTCCAGCAGGCAATGCCACCAAAAACCAAACGGAGAGGGCTGGAGGCTCTTCTCTTCCTGCAGGGAACAGGGATGAGGTTTCCCCTTTGCAAAGTGCCGGTGTGGGCTGGGGCAGAGGGAAGCAAACGCCGGGCAGGTTTGAGAGGTGGGAGGGACCTGAAGGTACGGGAAATTCAACCTAGCAGCATCGCTTGTGCAGAAACACCTTTTTAAAGGGGGGAGAAACACACAACGCGACTGTACGAGCACGCACGCGCCTTAAAACCTATAGTACCCCAAACTGCACAGGCAAAATGAAAGGACACCGACCTCATCAAGCAGTTGGTCAACTCTTCCCAAAATAGCCGTCTCCATTTGGTCTGCTGAGAGCCAGGCAGGGAGCTGCGTGGGTCTGTCCGCTTCCAAGTGGGACACCCGGGACTGCAGATCAGAGGTCCGAAAGTAAAGCAGGAGGCTGAGCACCAGAGAGAGCAGGGAGACGCCGGGCAGCCCCGAGCCCAGCAGGAGAGGGAGGCGGCAGCATCTCTCCCCGTCGCCGGTCCTGGGGGGAGCCACGCACCCCCTGTCAAAAGCTGCTTCGCCCACGCCTTTCCAGCTCTTCTCCTCCAACATTCCCTCCCTGTCCTGAGAAACAATAAATAAATAAATAGAATAAATAAAGCCTCACTCCTCCTCCGAGAAGCACAATCCAGAAGGCATAGAAAAAAAAGACTGTCCAAGAGGATCCCAGTGCCAGCAAATGACAAATAACAGCAATTATGACAAAAGTGGATGGGGGTGTCTAGAAAAAAAAGAACTACAAAAAACAACAAAACCAAAACACACACACGTGCCAAAAAAATAAAAAGGTGCAGAAAAAACGGATCCAACTGCAGCAAAGATGAGGAGAGGGAAAAAAAAAAATGTGATCAGATTTTTTTTTTTTTCTGTCTTTCAGTCTTTTAGGGCGCTGATGGTTTTTTTGCTTCTTTCTATGCTGCCAGTTTCAGTTCCTTCGCAGACCGGCCAGGAGCTCGCACATGAAAGTCCCCATTAGAGAGAGGTAATTCTCAGCTGCTCGGTGGACGCTGTGCTCTGGCTGCTCGTGGCTCCTCTGTAACATGACACACTCCCTCCAAACGACGGGCTGGGATGAGCGAGCCGCGCGGCTTCCCAAAGTAACCTCCTCTGCTCGCCCTCTCTCTCCACCTCTCCCTCGCCGCATGATTTATTTATTTATGCAAAGCACCGGGGTGGGATCGGGCGATGGGACGCCCCCGTCCCGCTCGGTCCCCAAAGCTCCTCTCCACTGCCAGCCCTTCCCTTTGAAGTGGCTCTCAACGAGGTTATTTATAGCGGCAGGAAAGAGATTGTAAAGCAGAGGCTGGGCTCGCACCAGCCCGCGTCTTTCTTTCCTCCCTGCAGCCAGAGCACAAACGGGACAGCACAAGTGGGCAGAGCCCCGGGCAGCACCGAGGCGAGGGGCTGTGGGGTATTTGGACCCCGGCATTAGGGAAGAACAGCTGGGCAGGGTGAGGACTAGAAGGAGACAGCCAAAAACCAAAGCCAGGAGCCGAGGACTCGGCAAAAACTAGGCAAAGGGCAGAGGGGAGCAATGCCCCAGGCGGGTGAGCCCTGGTATGGGGGGGGGACCTTGTTGGTTGGGTTTGATTTGGGCGTGCAACATGCTGAGCCCGGGGGGACCGAGGGCGTTCAGAGGAATTAATCTGCTGAGGCCCTCTAGTGAAGCAGAGCTTCCCGTCATCTCCCCCACGTCCCACCGGACACGAGGCACCAGGCAGACTCCCCCATGGCAGGGAGCAGCCTCCCCAAAACGTGCCTTAGGGCAGCTCCGAGCCACGCGACCAGGAAACAAAGCCCCTTTCTGTTCTTCCGAAGTACCAGAGGCTCACCTCCCCCAGTTTTTCCGAGCATAACGTGCGATATTTTATCCTCCAGAGTGACATGTGGGCTCTGCTGAGCCCCTGCCCGTCCGTCCGTCTGTCCTTTGATCCGCATCTCGTGCACACACGGCAGAACGGGGCCCACTGCTGTGCACGCTTGCTAAAAGCAAGGGCAGCAAACTGGTCTCTTAAAATCTGGCTCCCTTGTGGCTCCTTCGCTGTCATTTACACATTTTAAATGAAGATTTTGCGTGCAGTCTGTGCTGGAAATTATTGGCAAAGAAAACTCATATTCATCTCTCGCCCGCTCTCTGTTTCAGAGGGCTGGAAGAAACAGACCTTCTGGGAGCAGGTTAAAGCAAGCAAGAGCTGTTTCTTCTCCACCAGACAAACCCTCGGAGGGGCCAGTAGCACACAGCCCCAATTCTTTGAACCGCCTCATTCCTTTTGCAGCCACTCGCTTCCCGAAACGGGGGCTTAGTGTCTGCGAGGCAGGAAATCCTTTCTTTCTTTCTTTCGTTTTTGCAGGTTTCTTGTCATCTTACTGCTCAAATTCACTTTGCTGCTCCGGCGCGCGTGGAGAACACCCCTCTGACGACTGCAGCTTTTCAACAGTTTCTCATATGAGCGGGGCAGGGCCGTGCAACCCGCAGAGCCTCTGTTTGTTCTGGAGGTGCAGCCCCCCTGTCTGCCACCCCTTGCTCGCTCTCTCCCAGCTGCGCCCACATTCGCAGCCTACTTCTCTGCGAAGGAAAAGGATTCGTCAAGGCCATGCCTCTCCAGCTTGGTGCTGCAACAGTGAGAAACTGTTGTCCGAGGAGCCACCTAAGATGCCATCTGCCAGCACAGCAGCAATTTCACCAAACCTGACAGTGAGAAGTGAGGGGAAGATGCTGAGAAGCTGATAAGACATGGGGAACACTGATGGACACAGGGAAATAACTGGGATGCTGGGCACCCTAGAGAGCGCTGAAGTACACAACTTAAGGCCCAGGCTGAGCAACTGGTGACAGCAGCAGCCCGTGTTATACGTAGCTTCACTGAAGGCTGTCTTATTTATACCAGTCCAAGCACTAAAAATCCGGAGAAATGCACCCTCTAAGCTGAAAACGGAAATCTGCTGGGTGTCTACGTTTCATTTCCCTGGGCCAGCTGGGGAGAGCTCTCTGTTCTTTCACTCTGAGTTGCAGTAGAGGTCCTGCTGTCCAGACACGAGCATCGCCTGAATGACTCTGTAAGTGCCTTTTCCTGCCTCCCCGCCAGCTCCCCTCCAGCTGATCAGTTCACTTACAGGGTATGTCAGAGCCGCTGCAGGCTGGGGAGCTGCACTCGGCCGGGTTTCACGGGGAAGCCTTGGCTGCAGATGTGCAGGAGGGTAATTTTTCTATCCACGAGGCATGGAGGAGCCCTGTCATCCCATGCCAATACAAATGGACTAATTTAGCCACGAGCCTGAGCCAAATGCGCACGTCGAGTGTGCAGCACTGCTCGCTGAACGAGCAGCCTCCAGGGACCAGCCCCAGCACACGGAGTCCTGGGGCTGAACACAGCCCAGCCTCCAGCTCCTCCCGCAGCCTCAGGGGTGGTGGGTGCCAGCCTGACACCAGCCCTCCTGCACGTTTGTGATGCCTGACATGGGTCAAGTAGAAGCAGATGCTCCAAACAGAGCGATTTCACTGATCAGTGACTCTCTCACAGCAGGCCGGACCACCGAGCTTGAGGCTATATCCATCTCTCCTCCAGGAGGTTGATGCAATTCCTTAGGAGGACAGGAACTGCACAGTTCCACCACTTTCAACAGGTCCTCTGGGGGATGGTTACAGACCCCAGCACAAACATGCACTGAAATCCAGAGCAAATATAAATATATACCGCCCAAGACAGACAGCTGAATGCATCCATACAACAAAACAAAGCGTTTCACATCTAGCTTGTGGCATTGGGTAGCCAATACGCTGGGTGTAGTTACGTACGGGGATGAGAGCCTCCAGGTTTCTCTGTCTGGCACTGGCACTTTGTCCATCCTGTGCCCCAGAGAGTTTGCCCAGTGCTGTTCTGCAGCAGGCACGCAGTGCACAGCAGGGTACCAAGAGGTCTCACAGCGCACAGCAGGGTACCAAGAGGTCTCACTGCAAAAGACCACAAACCCTCTGACTCCTGGAAATACCACCACAGGCCAGAAACAGGAGAGCCAGGCACAAGTGAAGTTGGGCTCACACTTCAGTGCATGTTGTTCAAGCCAACAAGTTGCCTACAGTGAGTATTCATTTGGCCTGGGAAAAGGTGGGCAACATCAGCAGACCTTCCCCACTTTCCTTCACTTTACGCGGAGCTTTTAATAAAAAAATAAAAATAATTAAAAAAAAAACAAACAAACATACTCTTCCTGTCACTAACTGGAAGTTGAGGCCAACTGAACAGAGATGGCCATGCACTCAATCCCATCAGTAATCTCCGAAACAGCCTGTAGAGTTTCCCCTTTTCAGGCCATTTACTAGGGAAAAAACAAACGCAACCCCACTTCTCTTTTTCTATTTTTTTCCCCTCTCAGGAAATGTGGGGATCTTGATGTGCTTGAACGAGCCATTAACTAGCAGCCGACATCTCCAGCTATTGTAAATATATTAACTCAAGGCCTTTCGCTGCGTTTATTAGACTCAAGAACAACATCTGGAAACAGATGTTTTCTGAGAGCAAAGGAGGGAAGGGAGGAGGAGAAAAAAACAAGGGGGAAGAAAAGACTTGCAAGTGGAAGTACATGGGTCTGCAGACCATCCCTTCACACAAGGCTGTTCAGAAGGAGTAGTGCGAGGGGCTGAGGCCAGCGCAGTCGTGTCCCCGTGTCCCTCCTGTAGACAAGGCTTTGCGAGAGCAGAACGTTTCTGGGGTGCATGTTTTCAGGGAGTCAGTGATGGGGGAGTAGAAAAGCTCACGACTGCTCTCAGGGCTCTAGCAAAGAGCAGTCACAGTGCTCACAAAGATGTCTCCTTCCCTGCCAACCTCTGGCACAGGGACCCACCAGTGTCCCACCTGCCACGAGCAGCCCTTGCTCAAAGGGCAGGCAGTGTGGAAACCTCCCACCCTGGGGCTGGGAAGGACCAAGGGGCCCTGCTCTGATTTAATGACGTCTTAATGGCACCATGGCTCATGTTTAGACACTATTTAGAGAGTTAACATAGTGTTACTAGGGGGAAAAGCATGCAGACGTGTGTACATAAACCCATAACCCGAGCATTACTGGTGGAACTACACTCTCAACTGGACACGCTTTGCTCAGGTTCCAGAAGTGACTAAGGTACAAGAGAGATCTGAGCCCAAAGCTTTCCTGCATTTCTTCTGAGAAGAAGAAATATCCCTGTATCCCTGAATATCCCTGTACCCATATGCTTACATACGCATACTCACACTTATTTTTTTTTTTTTTTTTTTTTACAATCACTAATTTCTCTTCTGTTACCCCAGGCTGACCTCCCGCATGCCCAGCCCCATCGCTCCTCTAATATGCGGCTACTAATATTTGGCTGATCAAGTCAGGAAAATTGAGCATTACCTACTTAACTGGGCAGTTGTTTATAGGATGCATCTAGTAGTCTACGGAGCAGAACAATTCCCGCCTGAGGAGCTGCTCTAACCCATTGTGGAGTTATAGAATAAAGACACATTCGATCCTTTGGGAAAAGGGTTAGGAAAATACATGGAAAAAATGTACTGTCCGCGCATAGTAATATCATGGCTGTTTTCAATCACTCGGTCCCTACAAAACAAAAGGGACCACCGCACAATATAAACTCCTAGCCCTGCCAAGCAGCAAAGGCAGAAAGAAAGAAGCAAAGCTCGCAGTAGCCGGTCGGGGCTTTGCATTTTCATACCCCTAAAATGCCTGAGCTCAGTTTTGCCTCCCTCCCGTCAAAGCCAAACCAGCTTCGTGCAGGCGCCGCGGTGGGAACCTGCCCCCAGAGCTGTGAGAGCTGCCAAACAACTGAGCAGAGCCGGGCTGGGCCAGGCCAAGTGCTCCTGCAGAGGCTGGGTCAGAGCCTCCAAGGGAAGATGAAGCAAACCCTGGCCTCGCAGCTTGAGACCACCCCTTCTCCCTCACCCCCCACAGAGGGAAAGCCCAGACCGTCCAGGCTTTGCAGGATGAGAGCATCAGGCAGCGCCTGGTGGATGCACAGTTCAGCTGCCCACACCCCTTGTGTTTTCAACTAACCTCTTGCCTGTTGTTCAGAAGAGGAGAATGGCCCTGAGCAAGCAGGCTCTGCACCCTTCTCTGTGGAAGGAGGAGTTTTTTCCCCCCAACAGAAGCGTTTCACATCCAAGCTGGGGTGGGGAGATGTTTTGCTTCTTTTCAGCTGTAGGTTTTTTTTTTTCCTCCTCCTGGTCTGGAGCTGATTTTTAATAGGTCGTGCTCAGAGCCGTGGGAGTCTGTAGAGATGGTCATCTCTGCTGGCTTGACTTCTGCCGTTATCTCATTTCTCACAGAGCCTGGGTGGTAGGACCTTCAGGGGAAGAGAAACGAAGAAAAATGACGTTGCTGCAAATAAGACAAGGAAAAGCCTCCACTGCTGCAGCAGCGTTCCCCAAATCTTTCTAGCTTACAGAGGCACACAGCAGCCTGTTTAAAACGGTCATTGCTCAGAGCTGAAAGTTACCTGCCTCAGGAAAACTGCTTCAGAAGCACTTCTGGTCTTGGTGCATCACTACAAGCTCCAGCACACAACCAGAGCAGTGCAAAATGCTGGCCACAGCAAGGGGCAGGCAGATTGAACATTCCAAATCTGCTCATAGGGGTGCAAAACCAAGGGTGAGATTTTCAGGCACTAAACCTGCACAGCCAGCTCCCAGAGCGAGGGGCAGCCATCGCTGGGACACGACGTTCTCCAGCACGATGCTGGAGCTCAAAGGAGCTACTCAGTTCCCTCCTGCAACTCCCCTTGGCCTCTTGCTGAGCCGAAAGCCTGCCTTTATTAAAGCTGAGCTCAGGCTCAGTTACCCACGCACCGAGGCCCTTGCCACAGCACCTTGGCACGCGTAGGGCTGGTAAGTCAGAGCACCGAGCTGCATTTGGGTTTCCCATTAAATCACTTTGCAAGAGGCTACTGCTGAAAGCCCGCAGCCTCGCTGCCCAGCCAGGCTCTTGCATCCACCCCAAATCCACACTCCTCCCACCCTTTCTCCTCAACAGGGGTCCTGTTCAGCCTCTGCTACTGTCTTCCACAGAGGCATTTCTAAGGGATCCCCAGCTCCTCACCTTCAGCAGCTGCGGTCCAGGCTCGTGCCCAGGCTGCCAGCAACCCAGGACATACGCAGGGTGAGTGCACTACGGGGTGAACAGGAAACCCCAAAAGCCTGGGGCCAAGCAGGCCTGCCCAGGGGAACCCAGACACCGCGTGCGTACCCAGAGGCAGGCAGAGACACAGCTCGGTCTAGGAAACCAAACCCTACAGTGCCGGGGCAGGCGCATGTCCCTGTGCAAGCAGCCGGGGAACCCACAGCAGCTTTGTACGGCCTTTGAAGCTAATGAATCGATGCTGGGAGGGTTGGGAAACCCAGACAAAGTGTCAACTGCTCTGAGGGAAGCAAAAATAATGAAGCAAGGCTCCCCCAGAAGACAGATTGCTTCAGAGCCCAGGAGCAAAGCGGAGTGGCTACAGCTAGCTCAGGAAATTGGAAACAACTTTTGGTTAAAACTTCCTTTTGCTCTAACACTCGGCCTTTTATCAAAGCTCATTCAGACTCTGACAGCAGCATGCAAAGAGGCTCTGCTCCATCGTAATGCAAAAGACAGGCCCAGCAGCCAGGAGGTTAGCAGCTAATGGAGCCGAGTCAGGTTTGATTTCCCTGCAAATTGCTCGCAGAGGAAAGTCAGGAGATGAGGAACGCTGCTAATGTCCTTCTGTGACACCGTGCCTCCTGCTGCTCAGGGTGAAGCCCTTGCTTGTGCCCTCTGCCTTCACCCTGCAGCTTGTTCCAGTGCTCCAGCAGGAGGGACAGCAAAGCAAAAGCAAAAAAGAGGGGGGGACGGGACGACACACATGAACTCCTGAGCCACGAGCAGACAGTGCCAGAGAGCAGCACAGCTCCTCACATCAGGGGTTTTCCTTCCCACTGATGTCGCTTTCCTAGTGCCTGATGTAAATCCTCATGCCAGGGGGTTAACCTGCCTTAAATGTGCCTCTCGCAGCAGATCCTCAGCCATCTGAGGAGTCTCTTCCAGCTCATGGTATTTTTTTTATTTATTTTTTTAAAGCTGCCACTGGGGGGTTGTCTCCTTTTAGCAGCATGGCAAGGGGAGCGTGGAAAGCTGTTTTTCCACCCCAAAGGAGCTCTGGCACAGCTGGTTCATGTGTCAGAGGGACAGTGTGCATGAAGGCTGTGCTCTTCCTTCAGGACACTGCGTCCTCATCATGCTGGGGCACATCCAAAGCAGAGCACCAAGAAAACAACATGTTTTAAGAGAAAGGGCCCAATTCGTCTCCCCTGGGACTTGTAACAGTCAATGGAAAAAACAAAAAACTTTTAGGCTTCCCTGGGCTTTGTCCCATATGTCCCAACCCAGCTTGACGTCAGTGTAGTTGCTCCTGCTTTGTGCTGGATCCGAAAAATGGAATCCATTGCGACAGGTCCTGATGAGACACGGGGAGAGCTGGGTCCTCCAGCCCCAAAAACTCAGCGTACAGAGGGAGGAGCTGAGCTCCCCCCATTTTACCACAGGCATCTGAAACTGCCTCACGATGCTTTTTAATGTTCTCCCTCTTTCTCCTCAATAAATCAGCCCTATCTTCTTTGTATGCATAAAAGTAAAAATAAGTGGAAGCTGTGCTTGAGCACTGCTACCTCCTTCAAATCTGAGAGGCCTGGAGCAGATTACAAGCAGCAGGGAATAAACCATAAATGCTTAATAGATCGATATTAAGAAGTAGTAAACACACCCTTGCCATTCCCCCTTAAGGATATGAGCCTGTAAAGGCGGTTCACATTCTTCAGGCTCAAAATATTTACGCGTTTGGGGTTTTTACCAATGTTACCAACGCAGAGAATAAGAATTTTAAAAGGGTCAAGATGGAAGAGCCCCCCTCACGGGTGCTGCTGCCCACCACCCACCTTGCAGAAGCCCACCCTGCCCGCAGCAGGCAGCATCCTGCACAGGTAGCAGGCAGCACCGCAGATGTCGCGAGGGATCTGGGCAAAGCCACCGTCATCTGCAGAGGTTTGGTGTGCTCGGGGGCCAGCAGGAGCTGCCTCCTGCCGTGCCCCAGCAGCGGGGAAAGGTGCGGGGGCCACGCACACAACTGTCCCTGCATACTTGGAGTGCGGGAGTTAGCGCGGAGGCTGAAATATCACGCCCATCAGTAGGGCCCTGTGAAGAGAAAATAGCAGAGGATCTGGTGGCAGCTTCCTTTCAAGACGTACAGGAATAGCAGCACACATCTCTGCCGGATCAGATGGACTGAATTCCTCTACCCAAATCCTTCAGCTTTGAATTCTGCTGCAAACCATTTTTCCCCCCCTCCTTGGCTTGTTTGTTGTTTCAGGACCGCTAAATTACCGAGAATGGTTTACATTATATAACCACCCTGCCCTTATTGCATTTTGGGGAGGAGACTCTGACAAGCAGCCAGATCTAATTTGTACTTTAAATTGGCTTCTGGGCCAGACAGTCATGCCTTCCAGATGGAAAATCCAGTTGCACTCACCAGCAAACATCCCGGTGCGTTTGGCTCCCGAAGCAGCTTTGTTTGTATCGCCCCAAAGCCTGCTCTGTGGCATGCTTTACTTTTACACAGCTGAAGAGAGGCTGCTGGTCACCGCAGTTCCTGGTGAGGCAGCATCGCTTTCCACCACCTGTACCAGTTCAGCTGTCAGCCCTGCCTTGCTGTCCTGTTGTTTTTCCTAGAACCCTACTCAACAGCTGCAGGAGCTTTACAACTGCCAGATTCGGGATTTGTCTCCCTGGGAAAGTCCTTTCAGGTTGCCTTGTCCAAGGGAGACTCTGCTACACTTGCTCAACCTGTTTAATGCTACCCTGAATCAAAAATAATTTTAAGAAAGCAAACGCCACGTTTCTTTTCATGCCTGACACAATTTGGAAGGCGCAAGATCCTCTCTTCTCCTGCCAGGGCAGAATCAAGGGTACGTTCAGCCCTGGTTTAGGTTACAGCCAGGGTCTGGCCAGCAGCACGTTACACACGGGACTCTCTGACATTGCTCACATCCACAGGGACTTAAAATGCTCTTGCTGATGGTGACAAACCTGTGCTGTCACTTGCTTTGTAGGGGGCAAGCAAGGCGAGGTGGGCACTGCCTTGAAACACCCCCAAACACGGCTGGGAGCAGCCAGTGAGCAGCCCTGTTCAACACGTACAGCCTGGGGAACAGCAGCCCAGGTGAGCCACAAAACTGCATCTCACAGGCAGGTGCACCACCTGGGGCTGGCTATTTGCTTGTATTCACCTACAGGAGAAATAGTGTTGGGAGAGACCATTACCTGCTCCAAAGGCAGGTGTGAACCTGCATCTGGGGTGGCCTCAGAGGGTCCATGGCTTCCTCACAGTCCCTGGGACACTTTTCACCCTTTCAGCCTTGATCTCACAAGCTGTGTATTGTCCTAAGGTTGTATAATCTGATGGATAAAACAACAACTAGAGTTTTGAGAGACTCATTCTCGCAGGGGCAAAATTCTGCCACATTTGTTTTTTTTGGTGACATTAGGCAAGGCCATTCATTCTGTGTGTCTTCATCCCTCTCCTTCTCTGCAAAATGGGACAAATGATCCTACTCTGTACATTGATCTAAAATAAACTGCTAAAAAAAGGACAGATAAGCCAAAACACTTCAAGACACAGTTATCAAAGCCTTACCTTGTGTGCAAGTACTGAATCTGACACTGCCCACAACTGCATTGTCCTCCTGCTCTGGAAAGACTCTTGTCACCGGGGCACTAACTCTGCTGATGAGCCTCACACCTCCAGAAGACACATGGCACGTATCATCCAGCGATGAGTGGTGCCGTGGGAGAGCTAGGAAGCCCTTTGGGGCAGTTCTGAGCTAAGTTCCTGTGTTTTCAGGGACTCTTTCCGCCTACCTCTTTCTTGGGACAGTTTAAGAGCAAGCTTTCTTGGGATCATCATCTGTGGGCAGCCAGAGCTTGCAAGGAAGGTCAGAAGATGGCCAGCCATGCTGTGCTCAATGAGCAAAATCTCTCCTCAAAAGTCTTAAAGAGAAGTGCCCAGCCCTAAAAGCCAACGCTGCAGCTGAAAGCATTTGGGTGGCCTCTGCCCCGATGGGCAATGAGCACTGCATTGCACAAGAGCAGGACCACAGTGGCTGGCAGGGACGGAGAGGCTCAGACAGGCATGTTCCTTGTGCAGGAGAGCCGAGGTGTTGAGCAACACCCAGCAAAGACAGGCAGATGCACAGCCAGGTCTCTGCTACGTAGTCTGACAGTACCCACACATCTCCTGGGTCTCCTCCATCGCCTCTTGTAGGGACACACATTTAGCACAGTAGTATAAACCACCATCGAATCTGAGTGGTTGCACTTTATAGCCACTTCAGCTCAGGCCCAAACAATTGCAGAGTCCACCGTAGCAAAGACCAGGCCCGTATATTATTTTAAAGCAGTAGTTTGTTTTGGTTTCGCTCCCTTGCCTGCACCTCTCTGAAATTGCCCTCTGTTTGTTTGGGATATCTGCAGGCATGCAATGTTTTCCCAGCCAACTTTGCAAAGGATGTTGCCGTCCTAACAGGCTCTGCCTTTGACTCCTGTGCTGCTGTGGCCAAGTCCTTGGACTCCTCTGCAGAGTAAATCAAATGACTTCTGCAAAAGCAGATGTGAAAAAAATAACATATGCAAAATGACTGGCACGTAAAACTATGAGCAGTAACTGCAGGTGTGCAGGAGAGCTCCAGGGCTGATGCTTATTGCTCCAGCAGACAAAAATGTCTCAAGGACCTGGGGCCTACACTGCATAACCCAAGTGAAACTCCTGCAATTCTTCCCACTTTGTGGAAACTGGCGCTTCAGAAAGTAGGGAAGCTGCAACCCAGTGACCCCCCAAACCAGTCCCAAGCACTCCCAGCCCCTGCCCCCATTTGATGCTCCCCTGAAGCAGGATTGAGAGGCCCAGCAGCAGGGACTAGCTAGAAGTGGTTTCTTATAAGATGGAAAACAAGTTTCCTGGGGGAAAAGAAGAATCAGGCTTCTTTCACTTTGAAGGCTTGTTTGTTTGGCGCCTTTAGAAAAAAGAAAACAGTGGTGTTTTTGATAAAAAAAAAAAAAAAAAAAAAAAAGAAAATCCCCCAAATGGAGAAACAAATCGTGAAAAAATGAAATAAGACAGTTATGCCTTCTGACAAAAAATGTTGGCCAGCCACAGTGCCGTGCTAAGTCAGATGTGGCACAGCACAGCTCAGCAGCAAACAAGGGCGCTCACAGACCACCACTGGCAGCAGCTGCTGAAAAATCCTGCCCTGGCTTGGAGCTCACGCCCCCTCCTCCCACCCTGCTGTTTATATTAATTGCCTGCTACTTGTACAATCTCAGCAGCACACATATTTACCTACCTGTTAACGCTGCACTATCATCTGCCACACACCAGAGTCACCGAGTTTCTTTTTGCACTGCCTCTACACAGACAGCACCAGGTTTGCAGAAGCATCCTGACCTCTAGGAGAGACCCGAGGAGAGCCAGCAGGAAGGCACGCAGCCATCGTGGTGCCACCATTCCTGCTGTGGAGCTCTACAGCTGCCTGTGCAGTGCTACAGGAAGCCCACTTTGCACAACTCTGCACACTCAGCCACACACCAGCCTTGCCCATGCACACTGCCACCCGCCTACCACTTCAGGCAGACTCCCTGCTAGCACTCCTTGCGTGCATGCCGCCGCTTGCTGCAGCTCACCACTGCACACAAGCTGCTCGCCAGCATTTACCACCACCGCAGGGGTGCCCGCGGCCCACCACTACGTGAGGGCAGCCCGTTTCTGTCTGTGGACAGCTTGGCAATAGCACAGTGCACGGCACAATCAGCATAGCAGCATCAACAACATTAGCACTTCGGTTGTGGCTTGTGATAGAATCAAAAGTTAATAACAGCAGCAGGAGATAATGTGCAGGACAAAGGATCCTAATTGCTGTTGGGATCCTAATGTTGGTCACTCACCACGTACCCAGGATACGCAATCTCTGCATGGCACATTCTGTTATCCGTATTCTTATGATGTCTGTCCTTTTTGGCATCACTGGATTTTCAAATAAAATCCTTCCCTAAGGCAACTGAAGATGCCTTAAATTAGAATGTGACTGAAGTAGCTCTTGGTGGTGTTGCTGTAATAACTGTGTTCCTGTATGGAGCCAGGAGCTGAACTCTATGATCCTTGCAGGTCCCTTCCAACTCGGGAGATGATGTGATTCTGTTATCTTTATGCCACCCTACTACGCTGAGGAGCTTCCATCATGGATTAATTCCTCCTTCCCTCTGCAAATTTATTTATTAAGTGCTGAACTGGCTGATTTCTTGGGCCTGCCCTTCCAAGAGGCACATGATGGTTTTTGCAATGAGCTGCACTGGGAAGAGCAAATAGTATGCAACTAAACATTGTTCCTGGTGAAAAGCAAGAGCTACAGCCAAGCAGCCCAACAAGCTGCCTCATGCTCCCAGCCTCTGTAGGACAAAACCATGATGAATAATCCAAAAGAGTAATCTTCAATACCACGTTTCAGCCCTAAACCAGCTAATCTGGTTAATATTGGTACGTACAGCATGCGTGATCCTACAGAAAGCAGAGGGAAGGATACCTTTCTTGGCATAACTGCCATCTGTGTTCACATCACAACTGCAATACAATAATGTTATCTTCAGTTACCTTTGCACGTATCTATCAAATGTCCCACAGTCAAAACATCTTGCCTCACAAAATACCTCACCGGCTGCAAGTGTCAAAGCAACTTTTCTCCTCCTCTCCTTAGACAAAACACATCCTCACCTCAGTGAATTAACACTGCGCAGGGTTTCTAACATGGTTACAGAAACCCAAGAGTTTCAGTGCCAAACCCACACAGCCCCACACTTGTCACCAAAGCATTCAGTGCTCCAACACTGAAAACCCAAACATTGCCCCTCCTTGCTTTCAAAGCAGCAGCTAAGCCAAAAGCCTCAGCAGGACCCAGGAACCTGAGGTGGTGTCCACAGGGCTTGAGTCCCAGTCACAAAGGTAAAAACTCACATTTCTGTGGGTTTTCTTCTTCTTCTTCACGTAAAGGAGGCAGGCTCTGTGGGCTCACTGCCAGCTGCCCCCTCACCTCAGCAGAGGGGGGAAGTGGAAAAATTGGGGGTGGGGGGAAAAGATATGATAAAAACTGGGAGATCCCACACCAGTTACTAGCAAAACAGACTCATTTTGGGGAAAATTCAATGCAGAGACAGTTAAGATGGATGTAGATGGAGAGAAACAGACAAAATTAAACCATCACCTTGCCCTGTGTGGAAGGGGTACCGGCGACACCCGCTCCTCTGCAGCAGCTGTGGGGGCTCTGCCATGGCAGCCCGAGCCCCTCCCGCCCTTTCTCCTCCTCAGGGCTGTTCCTCACACCTTCACCCCTCACTACTCCCCTCCATTTGGCATTTTTGCCCCTTTCTTCAATCCGTTTCCACAGAGGTACCGCCAGACCCTGAGGAGAGGGAGGCATGAGGGCAGTGCCGGAACATTCCGGAGCCTTCTGAAACTTTTCCCGCCTTTTCCTCACAGAGCCCCAGGTGTGGGGGGGGAGGGGCGCTCCCCACCTTCTCCCCAAAATATCCCAGTCTCTGTGCTCAAGGAGCCATCACCAGCTTCCCCATGGGGTTCTCCTCAGGCTGGCAGTCCTTCACCTCCACCCTGGCTCCGTGACAGGCGGCATTTTGTCCTCCCCTTCAAGCCCAGCGCAGAGGCGGTGCTGAGAGGGAAGTGACTCCGTACGCTCACCACCACACCGCTCGCACCACCTCTGCCCAAGTTTCCAGAAACAACAGTAATTAAGTTGTAAATGCAACGCTTGCTCCCCCCTCCCCATGTGTTTTCACTTCAGCCATACAGCAAAAATATTTCCTGGCAGCTGTCTTCAATTGAGGGCGGGGAGGGAGGTAAGCTGGTGGAGAGGAGAGACCCGTGGAAGGGACATGCTCTTTGAGCCCCTTTGGGAGGAAAAAAAAACAACACAAAGATGCCTTCGATCAATTTTTCATGACCACGATGCTATGAACAGCCATGGTGAAAGCAGGCAGGGAGCCTGAGCCCCGTTATCTCAGGTCTGGCTGACGAAGTCTGTGCATGTGCCCTGCACGCGGCTGCTCCAGCCCCAGGCTACAGCCTGCCTCACCACTTCCACACGCTGCTTTCCAGGCTCTGAAAACCCCCTCCCCATCGACAGCCGCCTGCATTACATGTAGGTCTGTGCAGCCTGCAGCATCGCTGGCAGAGGTGGCTGGGAGGCGATGCTGTCTTGGCTTTATTCACGCTTCCTTGTGAGGAGCTTGTGTCTCTCCCAGGGATCTCGCTTCACTTCTGGATGCTGAGAAAAATGTCCTCATCTTCACTTGCGTGTTTCCTTGCCTGAAAACAAAGAATCCCCCCCAGGATTAGCAGAGCAGATACCAGTGCAAAAGCCAAAACAGGAACAGTAACAAGCTAGCAAACTCACTGCTGGCCTCAGCACGAGGCTCCTGCCTGGGAAAGCACAGAGGCACCACGTCCCCATGGCTGCGTATTCATGTGCAAACCACAGAAACCAGGAGCAGGAGACAACACTTGCAAATGAAAAATCACAGCAAGGTGGAGATCAGGATCCACACCTGCTGCATGTTGGGGAGCACACAGAGCTAGGTTCAGAAAAACTCCTGGCCAGAAGATGAACAGCTCCTCCTTGCTGGCAAGTGCTCATGCCATCACATTCCTGTGCACAACTGGCCTGCACCATGTGAGCAATGTAAAAATGTGTGGTGAAATATCACCTGTAAGCAGCTCTTGCTCTTACAAGGTCATTTCACCTCACCCCTGCTCTCCACATGCACACAGAGAGCTTATTACCCTCTCTTTCCATCTGCAGGACATGAGGTTTTCTCTTCAATATTATAACCCTTCCAGCAGATCCACTTGTACGTTTTTTCATATCCTTGCTGGGACATATAAAAAAATCCTCTCAGTGCAAAGCTATTTTCCATGGCACATCCTCCAGGCTGCCCTGCTCCTTCCCACAAGTTCCAGCCTTCCTCCCCAACCAACCTGGAACCAAAAACTAGTGTTTACTTACACTTGAAACACGTTCCTGCTGCGTTGCGGCCCCTTTGTTAACTTACAAAGGCCTTGCGAAAAGTGCCTGCCATTTCCAGAGGGAAAGCCAAGCAATTAATGACTATCAGAGCCCAGCTAATCGTTCTGCATGCATTACCTTTGCACAGAAGCCAGCGAAGCAATAAAATCACCAGGGCCAGCGTGAACTGCTGTATCGCCCAAATGGAATCACCTGCTGCTATGGTATTTCCATAAAACCCCATCCCCTCTTCCTCCGGGCCACTCCACCCCCACATTTCTTTTCCTGCACTGTGGACTCAAAGGGCAAAAGCATTTGCAAGATTTTCATCGTGCCACAGAAAACACCAGAGTATCTCATTGGGCACCTGCTGACATTCTTTGCCTCAATAACCTGCAGAAACCCCAAAGATTTACACCCTAAAAACACCAGAGT
This sequence comes from Anas acuta, assembly GCF_963932015.1. Lineage (NCBI taxonomy): Eukaryota > Metazoa > Chordata > Aves > Anseriformes > Anatidae > Anas > Anas acuta. The sequence continues at coordinate 4,883,563 of NC_088985.1, forward strand.
ATGCATCATGCGTAAAGAACAAGGAGATGTATCCACATCCAACACTCAGAGCTGTCTTACATGAGACTACGCAGAGAATCCTGACTTTGCAACACCCCCCCTCTACTCTCCAGGTTACTCTAGGTGCCCAGCCCCACAATGGGAGAAGCTGAGCCCCATCCTTCCACACAAGTGCAGCTCCTAATTGTGCACAACCCCACATGATTGGGAAGGTCGAGCTTGCTGCCGCGCTTCCAGGTGGTCCCAATTAATCCCATGGAGCTCGAGCACAGCACGTAATCGGGAGCTCGCCCGCGCAGTCAGCAACTGGGAGCCCCAGACACGCTGTATTTATCTGTAAATCAAAGTGAAGCTAAGCAGCTCCCCAGCCCTGACAGCATTGGTGTGTCTCCCAGAACGTATTACGAATGATTTTTATGACATGCTATGTGTCTTTCCTCCTTGGACAGAGTGTTTACTCAAGAGTTTCTTCCGAAAAAATGCCAGGGACTGTCCATTGGGACCAGAATAAATTCGAGAGGATATGCCGTCCTGTTTTATTTTTTTATCCATCAATAGCCATTGTGCTGTTTAAAGAACTGAGAAAAGTTGTGTTAGTGGAAAAGCTTTTCAACGCTTTGATTCCCTCTTCTCCCCTCCTCCTTTCTCTGCGAAATGCCACTTGCAATTCCCCATCATTTTTTTTCTCTGGGTGGTTATGCTAAAAACTTCTGCCCAAAGGCTTCTGGATAAGTTCTGCCCTCAGATATGGACATTCAACTGCTGGTGAAATTAGTGGCTTCTTTGCGTGCAAGTTGCAGGAAGGAATTTGGCTCAGCCAGCAGCATTTTCCGAGCGGCCACAGAGTGCATGCACACCAATTGTTCGGCCCCATGCTTCAGACACCATGGCCCAGGGGCAGCCAAATTCCCAGACCCCCACAAGTCGCATACCAAAACCTTCATGGTGATGAGCTGTGAGGAAGCATTCCTCAGCACTGGAGGAGGGTGCAGCACGCCCGCCTGGTGTGCCAGCACAGAGCCTGGCTGCTGGGCTCTCCTCTCCAGGACCTCACCTCCTTCTTGGCTATGACACTGCTCAGCTGCCTGAAGGAATCCTCAGGTAGGATCATCACAGAGGAAAGTTGGCACTGTGTGTTAAAAATGTGCATCATCCACACATCAAGGGATTCCCTGGGGTGCTGGTGCATCACTGAGTGGTTCAGCTCGTGTAGGACCCTGCTTGTTCTTCACTGACTGAAGAACGAAGAAAACCTGCTTTTAGAAATCCTGGTTCTTTCGTGTAGGCACACGCTCTCCTTGAAGGAATCTGCCAGTATGAGGAAATCAGGCCAGAGGAAGCAGCGCTGTGCACGGCTGGTCCCCACGTTATTTCGGTTAGCGGCAGGGTGGTAACAAATTCCAAGATGGGTGGAGAGCAGAAGAACAAAACAGCCCAACATCGATCTCTTTTGTTCATTCAGCTAACAGATGAATCGCCAAACGTCCACGCGCCGCTCTTCAAAAAAAAAAAAACAAAAAAAAACGCTTAACATGCCCACCACATTTGCAGCCCAAACGCCTTTCTAGTATTCATGTCCGTCTCCATTCTTACACCCTCTCCTCCATGCTGAGGCACACAGGGAGAAAACAACACCCCTGACCCAATACCCAATCCATGTCCTTTCCAGAACAGGTTATTCCCTCTCCCAGATTTTGGGGAGCCAACCTAAACATGTACCAAACGGGGCTGTTCATAGAAACCTCCCGGGTCAGCTGTTGAATTGAAGGCATTTCAAGCCTACAGAAGCCACCTTTTTGTCAACAGGACTGCCTAACAGCTCTCTGGAGCAGCACCTTCTTCCAGAAGCACGCAACCATCTCCTGAGAGAGTTACATAAAGGCTGTCAGCTTCTTCAGGCATTCGGTTGACTTTTTTTGGCCCTTATCCTGTTGTTCGTGTTCTCCAGCAACCCCCCCGACATCTGTGAGGCTGGTCACTGAGTAAACACTCCCTGCCATCAACAAAAGCCCTGGGAGGCGACTTTGTAGGAACGCACACGGCTTATGGATCTATTGGCACAGCGCAGAAGAGATTTCTAACCTTCCAAAACCTCCATACCTTCATAAACCTGAGGGTTTTTTGGACTGAACCTGCTCTCCTGCAGCCAAGTTGTCCCAGTGGAGCTGAACCAAAAAAAGCCCAATAAACTGCTCAACTAAGAGAACAAAAATAATTACCCCCAAAGGAAGAACCTCTCCAGAGTCTTGGCTACATAACACGATGATAAAACGAGGTAAAACTGGTCTCAGTCTCTTTTGACTCCAGAGACCTGGATGGATGTTGTTGCCATCACTTTGAACTGAAGGACACAGGCCTCATTTATTCTTCCTTCTTCATTCCCTGCCATAAAAGCCAGGAAATGGAGTAATATGGCATTTCCAGTGCCATTTCGTTCACTTTGTGCCTGAATTATTTTTATTTCCCAAGGCAAATGAAGGAGTGTGAGACAAGCGGCTGTCCTTAATTCCAAATTTCCTGCCATTGACCAGCTTAAACCATAGATCTAATGTTGTTAGGACAATATTTTCTTCTATACATGTCTTGCTGGTGATGTTAACTACTTACTGTTTATTTCCTACAGCAGCTGGGAACACGGAAACATGTACTGAAAGGGCTGAGTCACCTCCCCGTTGTCTAATGTTAGCATCACAGCCTGGACGCAGCTTGGTTAGGATGTTCTTGCCTCCAAAACCAGGAGCCCCTGTAAGGTTGGAGCACAGACCTCAAAAAAAAAAAAAAAGAAAAGAAAAGAAAAAAGGAGCAACAAGTAGCGAGAAGCAGCGCCAAATGGGGAAACGCCAGGCAAACGGTGAGCGGGGCCGGGCGGGCGGTCAGACCTTAATCCCACTAAATGGAAAGCAGATAGCCCTGATGGGAGGGGAACTCCTGCTACTCTCATCTCGTCATCTGAGCAGCGAGAATTTCAGCTCTTTGTGGACAAGCAGGGCTTGCAAGGAACGGGGGGAGCCACTGCCTTTATCTTCTCCCCAGTTTGCGCCGCCAGCTGGAGGCGAGCCCCCAGCAGCAGCCCCCGGCACCAGCCTGGGGACCCCCCATGGATTCAGTTTGGGTTAAGAACATCCGTGTTCCCTGGGAGCCAGGGATTTGTTGTGGAAACGCTGCCAGAAGGGCCTAGCTTTGGCTCCTCTTCCCAAACACTTGCGGAAAGGCTGCAAAGTGTCCACCGGGACCCCGAGCTGAGGGGAAGATAGAGGCGAGCAGGGAGAGATGCCCATCAGGGCTGCAGCTCCTGCCAGAGACGTGGCACAACATCAACCCCTGTCATTCAGGGGCAGGTGGAGTGTCCTCTCCTTCCCTCCACAATCTTCCTTCCCAAAATGTTCCTCCAGAAAAGGGATGGATCCAAGGAGCCCATAGGCACCAGGGAGATAGGCACCTCGGAGGGCATTACGCCGCCCTCTCCACCTTTGCACCTCCTCATCAGCAAGGAAGGTGCCATTTGGGACTGCCAGTCACCAGCTGGGAGATAAGCAGGGGTGCAAGAAAAAATAATTACCCTTCTATTTTCTTAGGGAAATACAGCAAAACAAGGACAGGGGATATGAAACTGCCGGCAGGAAACCAAGTCTTAGCAAAGTGAGGTGTAATGAACAGAAAACACCAGTCCATAGGACTCTCCGCAGGGGATGGTCACAACCCTAATGGAGCCATCAGAAAAAATATTGTTTTCCTTGCAGTAACACCTCAAGCCCAATTTACTACAAAGAGGGGAGAGCTGTAAAGGAGTGGGAAGTCTCTTCATCCAGTGCTGCTTCCCAGGGACCGCATGAGGCCAGTTCAATTTGCACCTTTTATCACCCCTGCCTGTGTCTCACTGCTTCGCAGGAGCCCTCTCCCCAAGGCAATAAAACCAAAATTACCGCAGAAAGCAGGCCGTGGAAATAGCTCACCTGGAATCCAAGGGAGCTTTGCTGGAGTGAGAGCTGCCAAAAGACACCACTGGACCCCTCTGGCACCAGCAGATCCTGGTCTCAGTAACATCTTTCACACCACACCAGGCGCCTGCTCCCTGCACCAAAGCACTATGAGCTGAGCTCCTCACTTCTGTGGTGCCAAGTTACATTCTGCTCCTTCCCCTAGGCCCCCCATCCCACTCTCCCCTCTTTCAGGAAGCCCTATAACTTTTTCCATCATTTTTCTTCTCCATTTCTAGGAAATGAGGGTCTAAACAGCTGCTGCCTGCTTCTCTGCTGCTGCAGCACTGCAGAGGATGAGTTGACCTGCAGAGCACCCCCTCCCTGACCCAGCGCTCCCCTCTCTCAGCTTTGTTTTCAGGCAAAATTAGGCTGAGTTTCAAGCAAACCTGGGCTGAGCTTCAAGCGAGCCTGAGCCAACTCCTAATTTATGCCGTCGGTGTATTGTTCGGGGTCAAAGCCATAAGACACATGGAGGCTTCGCTTCATTTTCCCTCCAGCCTGAGAGCACAGCAGAGACACCCGGGCTGTGTTTCGCTTCTGGCAGTCGCCCGGACCATGGCACAGAGCAGGACTCAGCTGGGAGCTGAAGGAGGCAGGACTCCGGGGCCGGGCTGAGCAAAGGGTTAACACACAGGGCCCCAAGTCCAGCCCGGGCAGTTATTTCAGGGTCGTGCTCCCAAGCGATAAATTCTCAAAAAACAAATCTCGCTGCAGGGGAAGATGCAGTTTCTCGTAATTACACAGAGATGCATCTTGGCAAGTAACCCTCCGCCTGCAAGGAGGCTGCGTGTGAGGGTAGGGCTCAACTAGGAAAATGTTTCTTCATTTGGACACCCAGACTTCAACTGCACTTTGTGGATGCTGGGGGGTTATCACAGACATCTGTCACTGGACAAACTGCTGATGGCTTTTAGCTTTGCCCCATTCTCTCTACACCCAGCCACACCTGAAATATTGCATCTCTCTCTGCCACTCTTTTCAGGACATGCAACAGGCACACAAGAGCCAGAAAAGCCACAGAGCCATTTCCACAGCAAGGTAGGCACCATGGACCAGGGACGTGCAGCCAGAGCCTCCCACAGCTCCCCAAATGCTGGCCAAGACCCCTCGCACCATCACCCTGCTGCCAGAAAGGTGGTGAGCAGAGCACAGAAAGGAGCAGGAAAAGGGATCTTGCCTCCTAACAGACCTGCCAGGCAAAGTGGAGAACAGGAAGGCAGGCTTTCTCCTTTGGAGACCTGTACACCAGTCCTGTAAAAGTCACGGGAGAAAGGTTTTGGCAGATTAGGGTTTTGCCTGCACTGCAAAACCAAAAAAACATTCTGAATTTGCAAAGGGAGCTGTAAACCAAACCAGCATTGGGGTGCTGAGGTGGGAAGACCCCACATGCCTGCTCGCTTTGCCAGCAGAACGGAAGGAAAAGCTGACCAGAGCATCTGCTTCATGCAAAACTCCCGTGTACAAAATCCAAACGAGCCGTCTCTTCACAGCATCAGCACAAAGGAGGCAAACCATGGTCTGCCGTGGAGCATCTGCATCTCCTCCTGCAGCAAATACCAACCTCAAAGAGGCCACCAAGATGATCGCACGGAGGCCAGCAAGGCCACAAGCTGGAGCACAGCTCCTCACCTCTGCAAGTTTTGCTCTCCCCGATGGGAAAGTTTAGTCTTTAGGAAGGCTGCATTTATCTTGTGGCTGAAGGAATTGCTCTGAGCTGGAGACCAGTAAGTTAAACAATCTCCCCAGCTTGTCTTTGTGCTGCAAACATGTTACACAGCGCTTCAATAGTTTGGGCAACAGTGGGGCTGTGTGTCATGTATTATTTCTGGCCATCTGGAACAAGCATTAACCACAAATAAGCAAATTTGCTTGTTCTTTACTGCAAAGAAAGAAGAGCGTTGCCAGAGTGGTGCTCATTTCCACTGATGACAGATGTTTCGGGCATGCTTGGGTACCGACGTGCATGCAAACCAGAAATCGCCCTCCTCCGCCCTGAGGACCCGCCAAGTTTTACAGGCTGAGATTCAGAAAAATTACAAGGGGAGGGGGGTGGAAATCTGCTTTTTAAATTGACTTTAGTTTACTTTTTTCCTGGCTTTTTGGCCCGGACTCGCTGCGGAGCGAAGCTCACCCAGCGGCTCCATCTCCTCGCTCTGCCAACTCCTGCAGCCCCGGGCAGCTTGCAGGCGACGCGCAGCGAGTCGCCCAGGGCGGCCGTATGCTCGAGGCTGGAGGGGCACACAGCAGCACGTCTGAGCTGGTGCCTGGAAAAGTCCCCAGACTGGGGATTAGATGCTTCCTAAAGAGCCAGCCCATACCCGCCCGCACGCTTTCTCCCCTGCCTCTCGTACACTCGCGCGCGGGCGGCCGCTCGCTTACTTTCAACCTCCCACACGAGCCAGAGGGACAAAATGAGCTCAATAAATAACCGCTGTTAGCTCCTGCACTTCCAAGGAGGTACACGGGGATTTGAGTCCATGCAACTTCCATTAACCTCATTTAGAGTCGAAAACACAACACCCTGGCCACTGCTCCGCGAACGGCCAGGCTTTGCTGCAAGCCACCGGTGCTGGCAAGACCTCGCTGTTTCTTTGCCCAGATCCAGGATTTTTATTTATTTGTTTATTGAGATGGGCAGCTGCTGTCCTAAAAGCTCCAATTTCCCTGTTAGTGCTTCCAGTTACCAGCATTATTCAGAGGGGGGGCCAGGACCTCCATCCCCGGGTGCCTGGGACTCCGGTTGCAGGCTGTCGGAGCACCCTGCACGCATTCCCATTTCCAGGCAGTCCCATTTCTTGCAGAAATTGCCCTGAAAATACATGTGCTGACACTCCCTACTACCCAGGCAGGAGCAGGGAGATGTGTCCTGCCCCAGTTTGCAATCGGGATAACGCTGCTGCATCCCAGCACTACGGGCACTCGTCACTCATTTGGTAAAGCACTAGAGGGAAGAACACGAGGGCTCACGTGCTGCACCAATTCCTGCAGCCTGGACGATGCAGAAGGAGCAAGAAAATAAATTATTATTTTTTCCAGCCCTGCTAAGCAGCCGATGCAATTAGCAAGGGAAACCAATTGCGATCTTCCTTGCCTTCGCCCTGTGTTGAGCTGAGCAGCTCTCCAAATCGCAGCACAACAGCACATCGCCGCTTGATCACACCCTGATCTGCCCAGACCTTTGGCCGTGTGTTTTTAGAGGCTGCTCAGAAGTACCAGGAGACGAGGCAATTGTCTTCCTGGTTAGGAAATCCTTTTCGAGAAACCCAATTTATAATTGGAGCTCGCTGCAAAAGAAAGCATCCTTCCACAGGAAAGGGCCTTCAAAGTGTTCGGGGACAGCTCTGGAGGCAGGTGAATTGTTCTGGGTTTTTCCTGTGTACTTGCTTTCTCTTTTTGTCTACTGGGACGAAGACAAAAATAAGATGTTTCTGATGACAAAACAAAAACATTTTTGAAATTAAGAACAGAAGAGAAAGGAACACATGCATTTCAATCTCATGCAACTGAGAACCCCACTTTAGATAAAGGCACTTTCATACATGCTCGCTTTCTAGGGGGGAGTCTATTTTGAACACTTCCATCAAAATGTTTTTAAACAAATGCCTTTTGTTTAAAGAAATTCAGCTGCATCTTGAGCAGCTCAGCACACGTAAAGCCAAGCGTTCATCCTGTTGGCAGAGACATTTTGCCAGCAGAACATTTGCAAGGTTTTCTCACAAAGACCAGAGCTGGGCTCTGTTCTTCACCCTCGGCATCACCAGCACAGGTGATGGATCTGTGAACCAAATCCACGGGGAAAGTGCTGTGAAAAATAGCTGGAAAATAACACAAAAGACTGGGTTTGCTCAGTGAGCAACTTGCCTACTGCTACGTTGAAGCAAAACCTTCTTTCAGGTCACGCCTGGAGACAAGTGAGCAAGCCCCAAAAGCTGTATTTACACACAGAGGCACTTCCACACACCTGATCCTAACAAAAAAGCCCATCCACGCAGCACAGAGCCACTTGCACAGGAAAATGTGTGCCTCCACACACAGCTGCGGAGCAGGGGAGTTTATGAAACCTCGTTTACTGCATCCTCAACCATCTGGCTTGGGCTCACTGGTGCCTGATACGAGCCGTGCTCACGCACAGCCTTTCCCTCCAGCAGAACACGGAAAGATCTCCTTTCTAACCTTTTGGCAAGGCCATCCATCTCCACAGCCCCCCCAGAAATTAAAGCCTTGGGACTTCTTCTCCCTCCCTGCCCTTCGCTCAGGATGAAGCCGGCCAGCAGGGAGGACACATGAATCGCAGGTGAGCTTTGCTCCGAGCATTGCACCAGCGTCCCCGTGCACCTCTCGCCCTCAGCCTCCCCCTAGCATGGTGCGGGATCTGCCACCCTAAAAATAGGCGCCCGGCCGACAGCTGATCCCCACACAAAAGACCCTCCGTATCCCAGGAATTTCACATGGCTGGCAGGCCGGGGAGCAGCGCTGCTTTGTGCTCCTGGCCCCAGTCCTGCCGTCAGCCTGTCTGTCTGTCCGTCCCCAGCATCCCGAGCTCGCTGCAAGCCCGAGCAGCCCCCGCGGATGCCTCCCCCAGCCCTTCCCCACACCCCGCTGCGGAGAAAGCCAGCATTGATTTGCACTGACAGATGCAAACCTGGGATGTTCTTATACGTAGAGGCTGGGCTTATTTTCCTTCAGCCTAAACCTTTTGTTTCTGCCCCATTTTCTCCAAGTTCCTGCAACCTTTACGGCAGCGCTTTGCAGCATCCACACAAGCTGCTTTGGACACACACACGATGGGAGCTGAAGCCTGCCCAGCCCCAGCAGCGAGCCACAAAAAGCCCAGAGGCTGCTGCTCGGTAAGTTACCAGCAAAGCGCTGCCTCAAGTGATGCTGTGAAAGTTATGGTGCTTTTGAAAATAGCGATGGCAAAAAAATCAACATCATTGCAACAGGCTGTGCTGAACACACGCCTCTTAGCCTGGAGGTTTTGCTCCCGCTTGGAGAGGGAAGGGGAAAAGGGGTGCAAAGGGGGTACCTGGGGTCAGCAGCATTGCCCCAGTGCAATGTATGGGACGCTGCAACTGCTGAACTCATCCCGGTGTGAGATGGGCACGAAGAGCAGGGCAGCACAGAGCAGGTGTGACTGTACATTGCCAGGGAAGGAGCTAGGACAAGCAGGGCACCCTTTATAGGATGGCCACAGTCTCACGTGGGCATTTCAGGCAGGAGCTGGCAGCTCCAGGCTCTGCCCAGGCTCAGCAGACATCAGGGCCATGCAAGTGCCACCTGCTTTGGCCAGTCAGCACCACAAAGCCAGCCTGGTGCGGATGGATGGAGGGCCACAGGAGCCTGCTGGATGCCTGGGCTCATCCTTATGTTACCCACACACCCTCCAGCCCTGCTCAGCTGCACTTCCCTGCTCGTGCCAGCCAGTGGCACCAGGAAGGTGCGGGGCTGCTGACACCAAAGCCCTTTGTTGTCTATTTATACCCTGCCCTCTGCAAGCAGCCTTGTCAAGGACCATCCCTATCATTATCCTTTTTTTCACAGAAGGACAAACAGGCACAGAGAGCTTCGATGACTGCCCACACACGCCCAATGCTGCTCCATGATACCAAAACCTTTGAGTTCACCAGGGACTGACCCATGGAAAGACACAGCCATGATACAGGTAACACCTACCTCCCTTCATACCCCTCTTAGTCCATGTCTAAGATTTATCCCATTCACATCCTCGGGGCCTTCCAAAACCTACATTCTCCAACCACAAGACCGAGATTTTGATGAGACCAGAGCAAGTGCCCAAGGAAGGGCACAACACCCTGGCAGGGATGCTCTGGGCAGCCTGCTGGGGACAAACCCTCTGCTGACCCCCCAGCCTCTTCCCTCCCCCCTCCAGGGACCAGGGCAGCAGACAGGCACCCAGAGGGACTGACGGACAGGGTTTATTTATGAGCAGCCCAGGGAGCCTCCAGCTGTCTCTGGAGCCACTCGCAAAGCCGTGAGGCCAGAAAGCGTCAGCTGGGGGAGCTGGTCATGTTGCAGAGCCTCTGGTGGGACGGGGCAGGAGGAAGAGGAGGAGGAGGAGGGCCACGGCAGGCGATGGGGCTGCTGCAGCACAGAGCGGGTGTCCCTCCGGATGCATTCTGTGGAGGGCTTGCACTTGGCAAGGTGAAGGGTGTGGGCAAACAAGCAAGGTCCTGGATGGCAGAGACCCAAACGCAGAGCCCACCTGGGAGCCAGGGGAGGCTCTCAGGGCTCTGCTCAGCACCAGAAAGCAGAAGCACAAAGCAATACGGCCCCAAACCCTCCACCCTGCAACACAGCTGAGTTTTCCACCATGTGCAAGAGCTTACACAGCCAAGGCCACATCCACCCCAAGGGATGCCAGGAGGAGCCCGGCGACAGCAAACGCCGACCGCTGTGACCGATTTCCAAAGCATTTCCCGTTTGCTTTCCCGAAACCCCTTTGCTTTGTGCTGGAAGGCTTTGGGGGCAGCCTCAGAGGGTGTTTTTTTTTTTGTGCCCAGGGGCTGAAGCTGCAGTTCAAACAGCTTTCAGATGAACGTAGCATTGGTGAAGCTTTGAGCACCACATTGTTTCCCAAAATACCGCTGCCCAGGCCCCAAAGGACTCACGGTATGAAGGATGCAAGCGCAGTTGTTCTGCTTTGAGCAAGCAGATTGCTCAGTGGCACCGAGATCTAAAGAATTCACCGTAAAATGCAATCCTTGTGCTATTTGTGCTATTCTCTTTTTAACTTCTTCCCTGGAATTTGGGGGTTTGCTCTCCCTGGGAGGCTGGTTTGGGCAGAAGCTTGGAAAGTTTCAGCTCTTCTCAGCAGCCGAGTTTGCCGTAAATGCTGGGCTCACCCATCCGCCCTGTAGGATGCCCCATCCCTGGGCTCCATCTCCCTCCTCTGGGCTACTTTGGGGACAATGCCTAAGTCCTGTCCTCCCAGCAGACCCAGGCCTAATGGCTCTCCTGCCAACATGCTTTTCCCCAGCTAGAAGAGAAGTGACAGCTCTGAATGGTTGCCTGAATGGCCACGTGGCAGCTTGGTGACAGGATCGGTGCCTCCAGCCCTCAGCTCCCCCCTACACCTTTAGGAAGTACTCGTGTGCCTTGGGGAAAAAGCTCTGGTGTGCACAAAACCGTTGCTCTGTAAAGTTTCCCAACACTTTACGTGCACAAGAAGAGAAAATCCCTAAAGAAGGCCATTAAAAAATTAACCACAAGCATTAACGATGTCTCCTGTGAGGCAGGGGAGCCCTGAAGGCACACACAACTTCTCCAGGAGCATCGCTGGAGACAGGCTTGCCATGAGCCACTGCTGCAGCTCCCCAGGCCTCCCCTTTTTCCCCCTTCCTCCTGCATCCCAGCTTCTGGTCCTCAGGAACAGGCTGGAAATGCAGCCCCAGCTCCGAAAAGCTGCTGCCATCTCCTGGAAAGAGAATCCTTCCCTGGAGAGAGGCAAGAGCGCGCCGGGGCTGCGAGCCAGAGGGGAGCTGCGGCCACCAGCACCTGCTGCTCCGGGCTGGCCTAATCCTTCCCCGTGAAGTCACAGCCATCACCCAGCCAAGTGAGGGTGACTTCAAAAAATAGGATTAGGGGCCTGTGCTGGAGGGAGCAGTCAGGGCCACCCTTGGGACCATGCTGAATCTCAGCACAGGCTGCCCATGGGCACGCTTTTCCCCTTTAACCTAACCAGCACGGTTGATGGTGCAGCACCAGGGCTGCTTTGTCCCCCTCCTGATTGCAAAGCCAGCACCTTCACTGCAAGGAAGGGGTGCAGGACGGCTCCCCCGAGCCAAGCACTGAGACACCAGGACCCTCTCACCACCAGGATGCTGAAAAGGTGATTAAAAAAAAAATGCTGCAACCCCCCAGCTTCCCTTTCATCTGCAGCACCCTGTGGCTCCCACACAGCTGGCCAAAACACAACCTGCTGCTTCTGCAGGCCTGCACAGAGGTTTCTTGCAGCCCGAGGAGCCTCTCTCTGGCACTAATGCACATTTCCATAAGCACACATGTCAAACAATGATGAGGTTTCTTTCCCCTGTTTCCCCAAAAAATAAAAAAATTCCATCTCAGCCATCCTTCCCTGGTGCCGTGAGGCTGAGGGGCTCGAATTGCCTTCCCCGAAGGATGGTGCCCATGGAGGCACAGCTGATGGGCTGTGCCGGGGCTGTAAGCCGGCCCGTGTGAGCGTCACTGCAGTATTTATATCCCTTTATTATACTTTAAACCCTTGTGGGGAAACAGGTGCAGAGCTGCCTGCAAAGCAGCGGCTAGCAACTCACACCAGCAATGCTCCACATGGCTGCAGAGAAGCGACGTGTGCTGACTTGGGTTTGGGGCACATCTTACCTCCTGTCTTAGCTTCCAGCCACAGTGGGTGAGCTGGGGGCACCCGCAGGCCCTCCCTAGGGAGGAGGGGAAGCCTCCTGCAGAGAAAATCCCTTCCAGACACAGAGCAGGCTCTTTACATCCCACCTGTGGTGCTCCAAGAACTCCCCGTCTTCCTCCATGGTCACTTTGTGCCTCCCCTTGGGGGCTCCCTAAAGAAATATCCTTTAACATCCTGGAGCCACAGCACCCCCAGCCAACCCAAAGACCAAAAAGTCCCACAGCACAGTAGCCAGGGGTGGTACTTTATCACCTCCAGCTGGTTTATCACCTCCACCCCTCGCTCCTCCTTCAAACAGGTGCTGAGGTTTACCAGGATCAGCGGGGAAACAGCCCCGTGCCCTGCTCTCAGAGATGCTGCAGTGGCACCGAGCGGCACCTTGCCAACGCGCACCACCTCAGGACGTGCCTGGATTTCCTGGAAAGGAGGGGGAAAGCCCTGGGTTAAATGATAAAACATTCACTCACACCCCACTGCTAGAAGGCTGCGTCCCCTGCAGCCGAACACCTCATAAATCTCCCTTTGGGAAGCCGGGGCAGCCCTGCTCTCACCCCGGGAAGAAAGCAGGGATTGTTCGGCTGTGCCAAAACGCGAGTGCTGTGCTGGGGAGCAGGGTGGCTCGGGCTGGGAGAAGACCCCCAGTTTCCCCCCCTTCAGGCTCTGGGGAACAGCCCTTCCAATTTTTATGTTGTTTTCCAAAGAAAAAGATGTGCTGTGCAACAGGGAAATGGAAAGGCACAGCTCAGGTCTGCCTCAACCACTCCTCCTACCCATGCAGGTAGTTGAGATGGGTTAAGGGATGTGCCCAAGGACGTGCGGGGTCTTGGTGGCGGAGCTGAACCCTGAGCCACTACGTCTCGGGCTGGAAGCCTTGTGCTTTAACCAAACCACCCCACTTTGCCCCTCAGGCCAGCTTCGTGCAGCTTTTCTCAGTTTAACCTCACCCAAACATCCTCGACTTCGACACAAAGCCGCGGGCACCTTTCACCGCCGACAGCCTGGCTTTGCAGATCTATAAAACATCTGGCCCGGCCAGGGGAGACCCCGTCCTAGATGTCACCGCCCCGGGAAGAAGCTTCCTCTCCCTCCGCATGGCTCCCGCAAAGGTCGGGGCTGGAGGGAAATTTATGGCCTTCCCTTCCCTAAAGGACTTCTCCAGATGGGTCTCCAGCGCCGGGATTTTTTTTCCAGGTGAAGGAAGAAAGGAGGAGGAAGGAGCAGAGCGAGGGCACGACTGCAGGTCACATTTTTCGGCTCCCGGCAAACCCATCGAGCCCCCCGGGGCGCCTCCCCAAGGCCACCCGGCACCCGCGGCGCTGCTGGGAGGCCACCAGCGGCACAAATGCAGCTGCCCCGCGTCCGGAGGGACGAAATTGATGGGGCTGCGGGAAGCCCACCAGGCCGCACGCTGGCCCCGCAGATTGATGGCCCCGGCGACGAGCCGCGCACAATGGCCAAGTTCAGGCTGCGGCGGCCGGGAGCTGAAAGGCGACGGCCATAAATAAGCCCGGGGAAAAGAGGGGAGGCAGAAGGCTGGCGGGGAGGGATAAATAAATGCGCACCCCGCGGCAGGGGGGGCGCGGGGAGAGGTGGTGCTGCTGAGGGGGGGACTGGTTTGGGGTGATGCTCCTGGTTCAGAAACACTGAGCTCTTCCCACATGGTCTTTCACCTGGCTACAAAGGGGCTCCATCACACATCCTCCCCCAAAACATGCCGGGGCTCGGTATGGGGGATATTAGGGACATAATTACACCATTACCAGCACTGTCTGATGCTTCCCCCAAAGACCTTTAAATCCCAGCAGGTTTCTCCACCGCCAGCCAACCCTCACCGCCTTCCTCAGCCAAAAACACCGACCTGGGGCTCTCTCTCCTCTTCCAGCCATCGGCCACCGACCAGCAGGGGACACGGGGGGGGAGCAGAGCGCACGGAGCTGGACATTTCCCACATTGTCCCCATCTGCTTCCTTCGCGCCGCTCGCTCTTCCCCGCGTTAAACAAGCCCTTTGCATTTTGTTGTGGTCTCCTCTCTCTTTCTCTCCCCTCCGCTGTTTTGTCAGGAAAAAAAAAGAAAAAAAAAACCTTACCCAAAGAGCCACCGTGATTTACGGCACCGTTAACAAATGTCAGAGCTTGGGAGCCGTGTCGGAGCCGCTCGCTGGCAGCCTGCCTGGACAAACATACTAAAAGTCAACCCCGGCGCGGATACTTGAGGAATTAGCGTCCGTACAAAGATGCATTAAATACAGGGAGAAAGACGGGGATTTTTTTTTCTTTATTTATTTTTTTTATTTCTTAAACAAGGGAGGCTTGAAAGGCTCCTCGGGGCTGTTTAACATATGTCACATCGCCCTGCACCTGCCCCGCGGCCCCTCGCTGCCCGTCCTTGTCACTGCGTCCCAAATGAGGACGAGCTGGGTTTTAGGGGGATCCCACAGCTCAGTGCCAAGCCTCTTCTTCTTCATAATCGTTATTTTTGAGGTCCCTAATGTTGTTTTGCCCAACCTTTTTTGTGGTTAATCCCTCCTGCAGCAGCTCCCGCTCCGTGGATCTGCCCGGCCGCTCCGTGCCAGGAGAGGAGCGCTCAGCCTCGCAGAGCGCAGCCAGGCGATGTTCCCCATCCCATGCCAGATTTCCTACAAACCAGAAGCAGAATATTAAAAAAAAATATCATGTCCTAAAATATATATAAAAAAATAAGTAGCCCCTGGGGTTTTTGGTAGAACAAAACATTTTTTCCCAAGCAAACCTGTTCCCATACACGCACGGCTGCACGCCGAGGCTCTGGAAAGGCTGTTATGGGAACTGATGTGCTGTAAATCTCCTGCATTAAAGGGAACGTCCTAACCCAGGGTAATTTAGCAACTCGACGTGCTGCCCCAGCAGGCAGCGTTACCTTATTTCACCTCCACGTCCCATCTCCAAAGCACAGCTCCTCGCTCACCGGGCATCGTGGATGGAGGATGAGCTGCTGGAAACCTCCCGCGGCTGTTCAGTGGTGCATAAATTGGGGTTGCTTACAAGGGACTGCTCGTCAGCCTGGTCCCTCACCCCAAATGGCTCTCCCATCACGGAGAGCACCCAGCTGGGAGGAGGAATGGAAAAAGCAGTCTTTTTTTCATGCCACCAAGCAGGGACAGCTTCAAGGGCTGGGCTTTAACCTCAGAAAGGGGCGAAGAGAGGCAGACAGAAAAACCCCTTGGCACAGCAACCACCCAGCCCACAGAGCAAGAAGTCATTTCTCTCCCCAAATTCAGGCCATTTCCCCCCTCAAATAGAGCCTCTGGTGTGGGGACACCACAGGTGAGGCTGCTCAGCACCATTAAGGGCACTCTCCCCATACTGACCAGGTTGCAGCAGCAGGATCAGGCCCATAAATGAAATCAATGCGGTGAAAACACAGCATACATGGGCACGAGTGCCAGGTCCCCCTACAACTCCACCCTAGGCCCCTATAACACCAAAGCCAGGCCCTTCCCTCACCACTGCCACTGCTCCTGGCAGGCTCTGTGTATCCCAGCCCAGGTATGCGGAAATTCCCCGTTTTTTCCATTTGGGATCACCCAATGAATGCCCCCCCTGTTTCTGCGCTTCAGCCTCCGCGGCACATCATAACCTGGGTTTTTATTAGCCCCCGGCCACTGCAATTCCAGGAAGCTCTAAAAAGCCACTTTGATTCCCAGAGCCCGCTTTTTCTTTGGGAATTGAAATACCTGCCGTGGTCACAAAGAAGGCAGCGGAGCTCCAGAAAAAGAGGGAGGGGGATTAAAGTACTGAGGGGGAACAGCTGGAAGGCGCAGGAACCTCCTTGGGCACATGGGGACGAGGCTCAGCAGGGCACAGGTGGCCCGTGGACATGTTGAATGCCCCCATATGGGGGTGAGGTGGTGGGGATCCATCAGTAGGGCCGTGTAAAGCCATTTATAAGGAGTTTTGAGCGTTAGGAGGGGATGCCAATGTCTGTTTTAATAGAAACGTGATGCCAAGGCTGTGCACTGTTGGCCCAGGCACCCGACACGTAGGGACAGCACCTCTCCACGCCGTGTAACGCCGGCTGGCGCGGGCAGCTCGGCACTCCGGTGGTGGGAACCCATCCCACAGCACTCCGGTCCCCTTCCCTGCAACCGTGGGGACCTTGGGGCCAGGAAACGTCTATATCGGGCCGCTCCCCGGCGGCACGGCGGGCTGCTTCCTGCGCCGCCGGGGCTTCCTCTCCTCCCTCCTCCTGCCCGCTCCCCTTCCAGAGCACCAGGCGGCCGCTGGAGGTGACTCACGGGCCCGTTTTTAGCCCGGTGGCAGCCCCGTCTTCCTGCCGCCAGCCGGGAAGCACGGCCCCCCTCTGGCAGCCACCCCTTTCTCCAGGCTCCTCGTGCAGGGACAGAAAAGCAGGGGCTGGGCAAGCGAAAGGCAGCACAGCCAAAATGCACACACTGGACAGCTTTGTGTGCCAGCGCCCAGGTGCACAAATCCTTCATGCCATTGGGGTTGTGAAAAATAGGAACAGGGGAGTTGGGGGAAAGGGTGATGGGCAGGGTGCCGGTGGGCTCGTGGACACACGGAGCCCGTCGCGAGCAAGGGATTTGGCCAAGTGGAGAGGGAAAAGGGAAAAAAAAATAAAAAGCGAGGCCACACCTTTCCTCAGCTCCATTCCCAGGCACTACAAACCTCCTGGGGCAGGAGCTGTGGGCCTGCAGCTCCCACCAGGCACAGCCGGGGAGCTCCCCTGCATCGCTCTGTCCGTCCGTCCATCCGTCTGTCAGCACTGCGGCGGGGCGCTTCCACCCGCCCTTCACCAAGGGTCAGGATTTCTCATGCGAGCACGGGCAGGGAAAGGCAGCGCTGCCCTTGGTGTATCACAAATTTGGGCAGGCAACAGGAAAAATCTTCCGCAGCCTGGGAGGCACCCAGTCGGGATGGGAACAATACTGGCCGCTGCGCGCTCGGAGCCCCAGCGCTTTTTTTGTGAAAAGTAAGAAGAATGGATGTTTACTCACAGGAAAGCTAAGAACGGAAAAAGTTATCAACTCCATTGTGTGCCGCAAATAAGTTCACCTTACCCAGTCACAGGGTGAGCTTTTAAAATAAAACAAACCCCAAACCGCTGCTTTTTGGCACTTAACATCACTCGCAGCCCGGCGGGCGCGGGGGCAGCACCACCTCCTGGCCGAGCCCCCCGAGCTGCTCGCAGCTTCCCCGGGGGGACCATGAGACCCCCCTGGCACAAAGGACGAGGAGGTGGCACGGGCACGGAGCATCCCATGGCATTTTCATCGTGGGCTGAGAAGGGGAGGGACATGCAACTAGGGGACGAAGGGGGACCCTCGGTGACCGTGCAACCAGGCATGGGGAGAGGGCAAGAGAAGGGGAGCAGGAGGTGAGTGGTTTGATTCAAATCCCCCAAAATTTCTCAGAAGCCTGGATTGTGGTGTGTTTTGTTGTTTTTTTTTTTTTTTTTCCAGCAACAGGTGCCTTTTCCTGTTTTTATCACGTTTATCCCTGGGCTCTGCTGCCTAAAGCAGTTGGTTGACGGCAGGAGCGCCGCACACCCATCGGCGCACGCACGGCTCCCCTCTCCTGCACATTTGGGCATCAGGGGACGCAGCGGGGGGCGGGGGGGGCGCACAAATAGCAGCTGGGTTTGGAAGGAGAGGTGACAAATGGCAGCGCTGCGCTCCCTCGGGAATTATTAACGGCGGGGGAGGCTGAAACCTTGGCTTTGCCCGTGCAGACGGGGCCGGCCGGGAGCGGGGCCCCCAGCGGTGCACCCTGGCAGGTTTACGAGCACCGTGTCAGGGATAAATCATTGCCAGAGCCACAAGGTCAGGGGACCCCCGGGGCCGGGGGAGGTCTCCTTGCTGTGATGTCCTTGAGCTCCCCGAGCCCACGTTGCTCACTGCTCTTGCACACGAGGGGTTGATGCAACCCACGGTCAGACACGCGTTGTTGCTCCCAACCCAAGAGATAACAGGGTGGACCCAAAACCCAGGGACCCCATATGTTGACCCCATATCCTCTCCTTTCTCGCAGACCCTCTGGTGACTGCAGCAGCTCCAGGTGGCCACCGTGCCGCACTGAGTGTTGACCCAGTGCTATCTCAGCTCCCACCTTATCAGGGAAAGGGCCAGCTTCGGCACCGAGCACCTGCCCCATTAATCTTCCCCTGCCCCACGGGCGCGAGGTCTGGCTGGAGGAAAGGACCCATCTGGGGGCGGGGAGCCAGGGATGGGCATGAGCTGGTGGCCTCCATGGGCTGGTGCCCAGCATTTCCCAAAGGCCGGTGAGCAAGTGGGATCTTCTCTGGGGTTAGCCGACGTTGCACAGCCCGGTTCCGGATGCAAATATGCATTGATTTGCCCTTTTCGTCCGCCGTACGAAACCTCCAGCGCCGGCCCCCGCCCGCCCTCCCCGTCGTGTGCAGCCCCTGGCCCAGACGGCGTTTCCCCCTCGCGCAAACTTGTGATCTCCTTTCAGCCCCGGCTTTGTGTATGGGCTTTAAAAGGGGGCACTGCGGCTTTAAAGAGATTCCCAGACTTGCCTTTGTGACCGGAGGAGAGGGTGGGGTGGTGGCGGAGGTGGGGACCCAGAAGAATGAAATAAAGAGGAGTACAACAAAAAGAAGTTAAAAGTGTGAGTGACAAGTTTGCGGCAACAGGCTCCAGCCCCTGTGGGGTCGTTTGCGCGGAGAATGGAAACAAATGAACAAATGAGCTGGATTTTCATGCTTGGTGGACGGTGAATGAATAAGCATCTTTTAAAACCCTATCAGGAACTCTTTGGATTGTCATTATAGCCGCGAGGGGCTGGGGGGGAAGGCAGACTTTTGAGCGCTGGCCATGTGAAAGAATCCCGATTCTTCGCCTTTTCTTCCCCGGCGAGCGCGGCTACGCCGAAACGTGCAGGAGGTGCAGGAGCTGGGAGGAGAGGGTCTGCACAGGAGCATCCTGGCCCCGGGAGCATCCCAGCCCCAGGAGCATCCTGGCCCCGGGAGCATCCCAACCCCAGGAGCGAGCCAGCCGGGCATGGACGGAGCCAGAGGGCAGGGGCAGCGCGCTTAAAGCCACCCTCAGGGCACGGAGAGGGGCCTGAGGTCAAAAGTGCTGCCCCAGGAGCATGGGCATTGCCCAAGTTTTCTCTCTTCTTGGAGCTGAGGGATGCTATTTGGGAACGACGTGGTCAAAAATCCTCTTGTCCAAGCAGCAGGAGACCTAGACCCAAGGAAACGTTGGCTTGTAGCCATGGGGGTCTCCTCCGGCTGCAGAACGAAAAAGACGAGCACATCTGGCAGCGCATGGGCCGTGTTTCTCCCCAAGCACATGAGGGCACAAGCCCCATGGCCACCTGTTTCTGCCAGATCAAAAAGCCCGGAGGCCGCTCGTTGCGGCAGCCCCGGCCATAAAGGCAGGGCGCTGGCGCTGGGACAGCCCCGCCAAGAGAAATGAGACCATCGTGCACTAAACACAGAGAAAAGATAAATGGAAAAGGAGTCTTTCAGTCTTCATTATCAAGTTTCCATGGGCTTGCCAAAACCATAGCAACCAGTTCAAGCAATGATTAACCTAATAATGTGGAGGCAAAGGGAAAAAAAAAAAAAAAAAAAAGCATTCAAGCCCCTAAAGAAGTCACTAGTTCTGCAGAGGTAGTAAATCCGACCCCCCCCCCCCCAGGACATGCAGCCCCACAGCCAGAAGAGCGGTGGCATCCCGAGCCTCTGGCCAAAAGGCTCTGCAAGGCAGGAAAATCCTAGGATCATTAAGGCTGGAAAAGACCGTCAGGACCTTCACCTGGTCCAACCATCCCCCTACCACCAACGTCACCCACTGAACCATGTCCCTAACCCGCGGAAGCGCCCATGAGCTGGAGGTGTGGGGGCACCTGGAGTCACCTCTCAGGGCTTTGGCAAAACCTGCTGCTCCTGGGGCTTTTAGGGCCCTGTCTCCTGACCATATAGCCCTGAGCTCCCTTTGGGAATTTCTCCCAAAACGTCCCTTTTGCAGACAGAAGGGCTGCCCGGTTATCCCCCGCAGCCCCGGGGCGCACACAGGTGAGGCGCAGCGCTGTAGGACCAGCGAGGAGCGGCCCCGACGGCAGCAAGCACGACACCACTCCACCCCCAAACCACCACCACCATTTTTGGGTTGATTTTTGGGGACCATTTCCACCTTTCCCCTCGCTGTGACCACACACGCTGCCTCTCCCCACCGCCAACAATAACGCGATTCAGGCGGCGAGCGGGGCGGGGGGCAGGACTCCCACCACCTCCCCACGCCGCCCGCCCCCGACCCCCGTGCGCGTCCCCGCGGGCCGTGGCGGGGCAGCCCCCACGCGTGGGGCCCCGCTCGCCCCCGGCCCCTCCTCGGCCGCCTTCAGCACCAGGGAGAGCGCCCGGCCCGCCGGGACAGCGCCCGCCCCGCGCAGGGCAGAGCCCCCCCAATTTCCCCAAATCCTCCCCATCCGCACCCCCACACCCGGCTCCCCGCACCCTCTGCGGTTCCCCCCTCCCCGTTCTTCTTCGTCTCGGAGCTTTTTTTCTTTTTTTTTTTTTTTTTCCTTTTTTTTGTAGGGGGGGACGCGCGCCGTTGTGTCCCGTACCCAAATTTCTTTTGTCCTACAAATTGCCTCAATTGCGGGGCTCTTCGCTGCCGGCGAACGGGCTCGGCGGCGGACAATTAGCATCACAACGGGCCCGCGGCCTCGCGGCCCGCTTTGTCTCCCCGGGAGGGGAGGGGGCCCGGCCGTAAATCTGCAGCTACAAATTGAGACCCCGGGAGCCCCCCGTCCCCTTCCCCTGGGGGCTGAGCGGGAGGGGTTTCTCTCCCCACCTCCTGCGTTTCTAACCGCTCCGGCCTCCCCCCGAATAGGGGAGGCTGCTGTCGGGCCGGGCCAGCCCCGAAATGACCCCAGGGCGCTGAAAATCCGGCGGCGAGGGGGTCCCACGGCCCCGCGGGGAAAGGAGCGCAGGGGACGGCGCAAGATGCGCGGGTGGGTGGCGGGGAGCTGGGGTCCCCCTGCGCCGCCCCTGCCCCCGGACCCCAGCTCCGCGCAAGCCCCCGCAGAGCCCGGCGCAGCCTCCGCTGCGGGCTGCGCGCGATTTTGGAAGCGCTCCTCGGGGAAATCAAAACGAAAAACAAGCCAACGAACCCCAAATCGCCGCGTCGCGCAGGTCTGGCCGCGACACACTTTATTCTCCTCTCCTTCCGAATGAAAAAGAAGGCGCCCCCCCCCCTCCTCCCCGGTACAAACAGCCGGACCACCGCTGCCAAAAATACTCTTATATACAAAATATATATTTGTTACGAACTATAATCAATAAATACCGATAGCGACAAATTAATATAATTTACCGTTTCCGAGTACAAAACCGTGATTTGGAGCCGCCTGCCCACCGCTCCCGGGCCAGGCCGGACCGGGGGGCTCCCGCGGGTGTCCCCCCCCCCGGTGCCCAGCGCGGAAAGTGCGCGGGGAGCCCCCTCCGACCGCGATTTGGGGCCGGGGGAGGGCAGGAGCAGGGGACAGCAGCTCCGGGGGGCTCAGAGGAAGGCGGGGAAGGCGGCGGGGGGCGCGGGGGCGGCGGGGCAGGGCGAGCCCCAGGGCCCGGGGGAGGCGGCGGGGGGCGGCGGCGGCGGGGGGGGCTCGGGCAGGCTCTGCTCGGCCAGGCGCAGGCTCTGCGTGAGCGCCCAGATGTAGTTGTGCGCGAAGCGGAGCGTCTCGATCTTGGTGAGCTTGGCGTCGTCGGGGAAGGTGGGCAGGACGCTGCGGAGCGCGTCCAGGGCGGAGTTGAGGTGGTGCATGCGGTTCCTCTCCCGGTCGTTGGCTTTCATCCGCCGGCTGCGCTTCTGCTTGCCCAGCAGCCCCTCGCTGCGCGCCTTCCCGCGGCCCCTCCGCGCCTTCCCCTTCCTGCGCGCCGGGGACGCGCCCCGGCTGCCCGCACCCGCACCCGCACCCGCGGGGCCGCCGGCGGCCGGGGAGGGGGCGGCGGGGGCGGCGGCGGGGGGGCCGCCGAAATAAGGCTGCCCTTCGCCCGGGGGGCACTGGCTCTGCGGGGCCATCCTGCAAAGCCAAGCCCCGCGGTAAGGCTCGGGGGGAGCCGGCCCCGCGGCCCCCTCTGCGCGGCCCCGGCGGCGGCTTTACCTGCGCGCCCCGGGGGGAGGCTGCGGGGAAGGAGAGGGGCCTCGGTTCCCCTTCTCCCGTGCCGAGCCGAGCCGTGCCGAGCCGTCGAGCGCGGGCAGGACAGGTTGCGCGGCCGGCACACGACTGCCGTTAGGCCCCTATATATAGGGCCGGCAGACAATGGGGATTTCCCGGCCGGGCAGCGTGTGCGCCCCCCCGCCCGCACCCACCCCTTGGCACGCTTTTATCTTATCAGCCCGCCGGGAGCGTGCCGGGCCCGGCACCGCCCGCCGCCCCGAGCCGGGCCACGAGAGAGCCCCCGACAGCTCCAGGACGATCCCGGCCCCTCGCCCCCTCTCCTCGCCCCCACCGCGCCGGGGCCGGCCCCGCGCCCCTCGCTGCCCTCCGGGCTCCGAGCGGCCGGGGGGAGGACTGGGGGGGCCTCTCTCCCGCCCCCCCCGCGCCGTCCCCTCGCTCCCCCCGGGGAAACGGGGGCCGCGTCCCGACGGGGAAGGGTCCCCCCCTGTTGCCCCCGGCAGCCGGCGCCCCTCCAGCCCTGCGCTCGGGCCGGGCCGGGCGGCCCCACGGCCGGGGCTCGGTGCGCAAAACGTGCCCGGGATTTTTGCGCACCGGCAGCGACGGGCGGCGGGGACCGGCCCGTGCCCGGCTCCCGTTGCCCCGGCGCAGGGCGGGGGGGCGCGGACGGCGAGGCCGGGGCCCCCCTGCGGAGCCCGGATCCCCCTCTGGGGGCGGGCAGGGCCGGCGGGGGGGCGCAGCCCCGGCGGGGAGCGAGCCCCCCACTCCCTCCCCAAAGCAGCGCGACGGCGCCCGCCGGGGGAACGGCGCCGCCGGGAGCGGCCGGGCCGGGCCGAGAAGGGGCTGAGGCGGCTCCCCCGGGCCGGGCCCCGCTCCCCGAGCCCCGGTGCTCGCCCCCCGACCCCCGGTCCCCGTTGCCCGGCCCCCGGCCCGGCGGTGCGCGGTGCCTCTCCGGGAGCGCGGCGCGGCGGCTCCGCTCCCCCCCGGGCGGCGGCGGCGGGCGGGGGAGAGGGGCCGGGGGGCGGAGGGGGGCGAAGGGGGGGGGGAGACGACGGCGGCCCGGGCGCCCCTTCTCGAGGGGCGGCGAGGAGGGCAGGGGAGGATGAATAGGAAGGGCCCGGCAGGTTTTTTTTGTGCCTGTGCAATTGGATGACAAAAAAATCTGGCGAGCGAGTTTCCAAGCCTCAGACTGCCCACTTCAAACGTCCTTCAAACAAAAGCTGGAGAGGGAAAGAAAGCCCCACCTGGTACCACTGTTTGCTAAAATAATAATAAATAGATTTCGTTTAATAAATAATTACAAGAGATTGTAAAGTGGAGTGCTTTGGGAAGCATTAATCATGGGGCTGGGGGCAGACATCACCTGCTGGCAAACAAGACAACTTTATTGTTAAATCACCTTCCCACTGCCACTTTCCGATAACTCCCTCCTGTTGCCACAATGCCCGGCCGGGTATGTTTACTCATAGTTAGCATAACAAGCACAATATTACCACAAACGTGATAAAAATCTCCGGGGGCACCGCGTCGGGCTCCTGCTCACACCTGTCTGAGCCGCTGCGGCGCGGGGCTGGCACCAAACGGCCCTTCCCGGAGGGGCCCTTCTGGCGTTTACATTGGCCTATTTTATGCTCCTTTATAACAGGTTTACTGCAAGCCCTATCTCCCGGCCCTATTTGTCTTATTTTATTGAAAACATATGGCAACCAGCGGAGCCCCGGCACATCCCTCGCCTGCCAGGCGTTGGAGACGTTTCGCAGAGCCGCGGCCCGGCCGCAGCCCGCCCGCCCGACGGCCGCGGGTCGAGCGGCGGAGAAACGGGGCTGGGGAGGGCGGCCCGGACCCCCACAGCCCCCTCGCCCCCTTCCCCGACCCCCACGGGCACGGCCGGGACCGCTCCGCGCCCCGCAGCCCCGGCCGCGCACGGCCCCGGGGCGCGCCCGCTGCTCCCCTTCCCCTCCTCCTCCTCCTCTTCCTCCTCTTCCTCCCGGGGCCGCGGCCCTGCCCGGAGCCCCCGGTGCTCACGGAGCCCCCCAGGGCCCCGCAGCCCCTCGCTGCGGCTCCCGGCAGATGCTCGGCAGCCCCCGCGCCCCGGGGCGAGCGCGCTGCGGGCACCCGAGGAGCGCGGATGCCGGGCGCGAGGTGCGCCAGGGGCCCCACTCCGTGGGCGCCGGATCCAAACGAGATTTCTCCCTTCCTCCCCCACGGGGCCGGCTCCCACGGGGGGGGAGAGGAAAAGGGGCAAAAAGGAGAGCAAAAAAAAGCAGGAGGAGGGCAGGGAAAGTGGCGCCGGGAGCGCGTCCCCGCCGCCCGACGGGGCGCACGGCTGGGGAGAGCGGGGCCCCCCCGGAGCTCGGCGGGGACAGCGGCAGCGCCGAGCCCGGAGCCCCGCACGGGCAGAGCTGCAAAGGGAGCTCGGAAATCCCGCAGGCACCGCTCCGACCGTGCCCCAGGAGGAGGAGAGCTGCGAGGGCGCGGGGAGAGGAGCGCCGAAGGCTCCGTCCAAGCGTGGCTCTAAAACGCAGCCTGCGGGGGCAGGCGGCTGCTGGCGCCCTGCTTTAGGGTAGAACAGGAGCGCAAGCGTTCAGACACCTGGATTATCTCTGCTTAGGAGGTGGGAAAGGACAAAAAGTGCCAGGGAAAGGACAGGGAGGCAGCAGACGCCAAGCACGAGGTGGTCAGAGGAGGATTGGGGTGGGCGATGCCCACAGGTGCCCGTGCCACCCCGTTACACGAAGGCGCTCGCCCAGGGTTCGCCTCCAGCCCCACCTCCCCGGGTTTGCTCCCCTCTGCCTGGTTCAGAGCCCCCGGCCCCACACTGCTTCACCACCAGCAAGGGGCTGCTGCTTCTCCAGCTGCACAGGGACGGCTCACGCAGCCAGTGCCTCTCCCTTGGGTTTTCCAAGCGTGCCCAAGCCTCACAGCCAGCCCCTGGCCAGGGTGCTCGGGCTGGCATCGCCCTGAGCAGCACTCCTGTCCCACGGGGCAAACCCCAGCTTCTGGCACGCTGGTGCACAACGGGGCTGCAAGGGTGCAGGCTGGGATGCTCGTCAGCTCTTTGTCCTGCCAGCTGCTCATCAGACACAGGGACTGGGCTCACCTGCTGCCCAAAGTGACCCCAGATGAGCTTCCCTCTCCACGTTGTAGGCTCTGCTGGTCAAACTGGAAGCGTTGCAGGAGAAAGCAGAGAAATCAATGCCAAGTGCCAGCCCTGTCCCTCCTCACCCTGCTGCTCAGGACAAAGCCTCTCCTCGCCTCCCTCCCAGGTCCAGCAGAAGACAAGGCGAGTCCCAGAGACAAGGGGATGGGTTCTGCCCTAGGCTGAGACCTGTGATGGATCCTTGGTGATGCGTTCATAGGAAGCCACGGCCAAACCTCACACTAAAAAGCCAGGACAGCGAAAGGCAGTGATTTCACAGCAGATAACAGCAGGGAAAGCTCAAAACGCTCCCTCACCTGGCTGCACCTGTGTGAGATTAGCAATTTGTGTAGCCAGGTGACCCCCAGCCATGGTCTCATTGCTGGCCATGCCTGGCAGCTGGGCTCAGACCAGAGCCGGGCTCAGAGCAGGGGCTGCAGCCCATGGGATGGGGTCAGGACGGGACCATGGGCTGCAGAGCCCAAGGACGTGGTCCTGCTCCAGTCTGCAGCTCTGGCACGTGGTGTTCCCCGACCCACCGATGGGTTTGGGGACCTGGGGGCTGCCTTCCCCCCACGCACACACACGGGAGGTGCTGCTGGCCTGGGTGAAGCTTCCTCGATTTTATCAGCACCTTCCCCCCAGGGGACAGAGGTGGGCTCGGGTCCCACGGGGCACCCACAGGTGGTGCTCACGGCCACAAGGAGCAGCCCCCAGCCACCACCAGCTTCCGTGGGTCCTAGGCTCCAACCCCCCCGTGCTCAGCGCAGGGATCCCCTCCCTCCCCCAGCTCTTTCCATCAATCCCCACCACGTTCCCAACATCATTTAAGTTTCTGAAGCAATTTCTTTTTTCTCTTTTTTTTTTTTGTCCTTTTCTTTTTTTTTTTTTTTAAGCAAACCATCTACCATATGTTCTCCCCTGAAAGGGGTAATTGTTAACAGATCATTAAAACACCGTGGCGAGTGCTCTGAGATTCCTTCCCTCGGTCTTACGCATTATCCCGTCTCTGTCACCCTTTCAATGCGGCTTTGAGGGCTCTGCTTTTCTAACTTCCTTCTCGGGGGAAGAAAAAAAAAATAAATGAAAGAGCCACTAAAGTGACCCTCTTCACAGCTCTCCTCCTTTCTTTTCAATGTCTTTTTCGACACCCAACAATAATCGGGGCCGGCGTGCCGCTGCCGCGGGGCTGGGGGCTGCGGGGCCGCATCCTGCCCCGCTCGGGGGGCACCGGGGTTGAAAGGCAGCGCGAGGTGCAGCGCTGCCAGCCTCACCTTTCCCTTCTGGGAAATGGGTCTACTCACACCCTGTTTTCATTATGTGGCTCAAAAGCTGCCTCCCATCCATCCCCGTCCCTTTTGCCCCTGGGGTTTGTGGAGCTGGCCCTGGGAGGGCTGCGAGGAGCATCAGCAGGGGCAGGTGTGGTCGGTGCCACATTTCGGGCTGCTGTTTTGCTGCCAGAATGAGCCAGCAAAGCCACGGCCAGCCCCAAAGGCAGGGGACTGAAAGTCATCTTCTGCAGGGCCAGGCTCCCCATCAGCGAACGCCAAGTGGTCGGGGAAGGAGAGGGGGATCCTTCAAGGCAGGACAGGGACGGGGCAGGACACCGAGTTTCCTGCAGGGCTCCAACAGCTGCATTTGCAGGTGGCTCTCAGCCCTATCACGAGGCAGGACTTCAGCCCTTCCAGCTGCAAAGACAGAGCAGAGCACGGGAACAGGGGCAGCGTTTTCATCCCAAGTGTGAGCACAGAGCAGGGCTGAGCCAGCTGAGGGGCTGGATTTCATTTTAACAAGCCCGACACCTGCTGACAGCACCGGTGGGGAGGTGCCCCCTTCCCTCCCCGCACAGCCCCTTCCCCAGAAAGGTGCGCGGGCAAATGATGGAGACAAAGCCGAAGCAGCCCCGTGTGCCCCCAGTGCGCTCCGGTGAGCCGAGGTCCATGGCATGGCAGAGCCTGAGGTGACAGCGAGGAGCTGGGGGGGAAATAAAAATATAGATATTATTTCTTGTGCCGTGACAGAGCCACACCGCTAGAGGGGGAAGCTGGAGGGCTTCCTCCCCCCAGCCAGAGCTGCAGAATTGCGGATTTCGTGGCAGAACATCACAAAAGCAGCGGTGCTGGGGTCACGCAGGGCTGTGCCCAGCTGTAACAGCAGCAAGGAGCAATTCCCACAGCCGGCCAGGGAGGCATCCGCGAGGAGGAGTTTGTCCCTAGCTGTGGAAAGCAGGGACCGAGTGGGATCAGTGATCTTCACTCTTTGTAAGACGGCAGCCCCAAGAGAGCCCAGATGGTCTGGTAAAGCACGGGGCTGCTGCGGTTTTCACGCACAGCCACATGCAGGATGAGACCAGGACAAGTGTGGGCATCTTCAAAAGGCAATTGGGTCAAAAAGCCCCATGCACCTAGCCCACAATGGCCCGGTAAACCCTACTCTCAAGTACCACGAAAGTGAACTTAAATGGTCCAAAATCGGGTACACCCCATGAGTTTCCTTGCTAAAAGAGACCGGCTCACTGGCATCCCCCAGTATTCTCCCCATTCCATTTGCCACTTAAATCCCCCTAAATTTAACCCCAAACTTCTGTCGCTTCGTGCTCTCCTGGGTATCTTGTCCTTCAAACATCCACGACACTTAAAAGACACCAGTAAAATAATAATAATAATAATTCGTTTCTCATTCCCTCCTTCCAAATTCAGCAGAGCGCTCCTGCCACCCCAGCCCCGGGTGCTGCTCCCCTCTCGCTGAAGGCCAGGGCACAGCTCTGCTTCTCCCCATTCCTGTTCCCAGCCCATTTCCCACAGCAGGCAAATTTGGGCTTCTGCACAGCCCCCTCACCCCTTCCTCCCTTCCACCAGCAGCCAGCTTCATCCTTCCACCCTGCGCCCTCCTTTTCTTTTCCCTCTTTCTTGCTTTATCCATAAATCCACCCCTAAATCCTGCCTTGCTTCTCACCTTGCCAAGCTGCGTTAGGCAGGACAGAGAGCAGAAAAACGGAGCTGCCAAAGGCTCGGAGCAGCCAAATCCCCAAGCAAACACTAGAGTGTGCTGTGTAGGAAATAACCTCCCCGCGCTGCTGGGCACCGGGAGCCCCCTCTCACAACCAGCAGCCACCGGCATCAACAGCAAAGACTCGTGGTGGTCTTTATTGGCACCTGGCAAAGCATGAAACCCCCTCAGAAATCCTTGGTGAAGGAAGGAGTCTCTGGTTTCTAAGCTGGAGACAAAAAAAAAGAAACAGAAAAGGTGATATTAAGAAAAGCAGAAGACAAGCAGCGAGGAAGGAGTGACACGAGGTATTTCTTCTTAGTGGAGTATCAGAAAGGAAGAGATTTACAAAAGCAGGATAGAAACCATCATTTTAAACAACGTCTTTGTGTGTGTGTTTTGGTTTTTTTAAAAAACTTATATTTTTTATTTTGACAAGAAGAATCAAATTCAGAAACATTTCAGCACATACAACTCCAAAAGAAATCACCTAGTTAAATTACTAATGAGGAAAAATACAGTACATACAAGACTCAAACGTCTCAGGAATTTATACCAACCCAGATAGCAATAAATTGCATTAAAAGTACATCAAGAATTACCTGATTAATTCCACACTGGCATTTGCCCCATTATTAAAAGGCACAAAAGACTGAGCAATGAAAATGTTCAGCGTCACATCCATAATTGTCAGTAAATTGAGATTAGCATAAAAAATTATTCACGGTGTTCAATATCCACCATTCAGGTCAGTAAGAAATCCATCTTCTGCCTTGCAACAAGTAAGAAAATAAAGTTTGATGGGGCTAACATTTAAATACAACACACCAAGGTACAAAAGCTCTTGATAGAAATCTAGCTTCGGATTTTCCCAGCATGAAGCCGTCCTGACCACGCATCACTCAGCAATCAGGCAGAGAGATTCAAGCGCCGACAAGACCGCCTTGGAGCTGTAACAGGGAGCATCGTTCCCACCCTCCAGGACACCAAAATCACTGTCCACCATGGTCACAGCGGGATGGGGCATCCCAGAAGGTCGGCGTCTCCAGGGCTCGCAGAAACCGGAGCGCGCTGCCGAGGGGCCTCGCGATAGCTCCGCACGCACAGAGGGGCAGTAGAAATATTAAGACCACGGGGCAGGGAGAATTCGGGCTCTGTTTTTGGTACTGCAGTTTCAAAACTACCAAAAAGGAGTGAGAGTTGATTAATTACACCCAGCGTCTGGAATAGCTACGAAGCCAGCACAACCCAGCAGAGGTCGGTGGGCTCCTGCCGTCAGCCGGGGTAGCACATGCAGCAGCCCGAGGCAGCAAACTCGGGCTGGGATCTCTGCCACGTTTCTTCAAAGAGATTTTCGCTCAGCTTGTGTTCGCTGATGATGTCTTCCACTCGCGTTATGTAAAGCAGAGACAGCAGCACCCCGAGGAACTGCAAAACAAAGGGGCATCTCTGAGCAGGGGATCGCGTGCCGCTTGTCTGGGCTTCCACAGCACGGCGTTCACAAATCACGCACACGTACATCAGGTTGATGGCTATGTACACAGTGTAAATACTGACAGAACCTCATGCTGATATTCTTCTCATAGGGATTTTGTGTATAAGGGAAAAAAAAATGAATCCTGTTTGTGAATAGCTGATATAGCGAAATATTTACCAGCCCGGTGCCTCGGAGCACTACGAAGTCCTAGAGGACACAGATCAGGTGAGGACTTCAAAACTAACCCCAGCAACCCCCCCACAAGCTGCAGTGGATCACAGTAATGCTGCTAAATTACCGGATGCCATCTCAGCTTACCAGTCACGCTAAATTTAAATAAAAAATAAAATGAAATGTAGTAACTGGGACTTCACAGACCATGGCGACAAATCAGGCACTCCCCTTGCTGGGTACCGCACCGGGCTCTCCTTACCTGGGGTAGCAATATGCCGAGCAGAATGCCAGCCATGATGCTGTAGTTGTCTAAAAACCAGATGAGCACTGCGTTCGTGCACCCTCGGACGTAAATGATGTGCTGAACACTCAGGCGCTGCAAAGTAACAGAACAGACCCTGAAGCAGCAGCTGGCACAGGCGCAAGACGCGGCAACACGCGGCACTGCAGGGCTCAGTCACACTGGGTCTGACTCCTCCACACCTCTTTAAACCTGCCGAGTTTGGTGGAGGCCTCCCCAGGGATCCTTTAGGCTGTTCCCTAGCTGTTCCACACCTGAGCAAGTTATTAAAAACAAAAAAGCCACCTTCTTCTGATACTACTTCCCCAAAAGAAATGCATCTGATTCTAATTTTAGACCACATGGAAAGGACAGAAGTCTCCCTTTAGCTTTTACTTCTACTTCTGAGTTGAAAGTACAGCAGTGGAAAAATATAAATTGCAGACAGAGAGCTTTGCAATGGCCTACAGGAAGGCCAGGAACAAGACAATTTAAGATCGAGCCCCGCAGGCTGCCCTGCACTGTGGCCCCAACCCACTTGAGCCTGCAAAGAGCCCTGAGCAGATGAATTGGGTGAAGTTAAGCACGTGCTTGAGTGCTTTGTGCGTTAGGGGCAGGCTGGAGCAGTTAGGTTTTGGAGGCAGAAGTCAGTGCATCCGAAGGAAGGCAGGTTACTCCAGAGCCTCTGGGGGTAATTTCCAAGGGGGAAAACCAAAGAAGGGGGCAACATCCAGCCCCCAGGGACGAGCAGTCTGGCTGCGGGCACAGCCCGGGCAGACCCTTTCCTCGTCCAGGAATCAGTTGTTTCCAAGTATTTTATATCCCAGTAATGGCTACTTTATTTGTAGGTCTTTAAGCCTAAATTGGCTGCAAGGAAACCAATTTTAGTCACGCCACTGTTGAAAAGCACTGAAGTATCTTTCTTTGTATTTGCTGTGCAGTTACTGTAAGTGTGTGTGTGTGTGGGGGGGGGGGGGTTGGAAAGAAATGCTTCATGCACATCAAACGAGAAATCATGGAAGGTGCAAAGAAAGGAAGATCCAAAAATCAAACAAGATATTTTTATATATACCAAAGCTATTCCAGGTAAAATCAGGTTAGCAGCTGCTTTAACTTTTTGGTAGATTCAAGGGTGCTGAAGACAATTTTATAAGTGACAAAAACGAATCCAGAAAAGCACAAAAAGCACCTTTACTGTCCCGTGGTGGATATGGGTTACTTTACCTCTTGGTCAATTGTTTTGTATCCACACATGGTGTTGATAATGTCTGTCTGAAAAGAAAACAACCAATTTAAGTACAGCAAAGCAAAAACCTGAAGGTCCCAACTGCCCCGGGCTGTGCTGTGGCTCTGAGGCCATCCCACAAGGTGAGCATGGTGGGGTGGGTGATAATCTGTGCCAAAATCAGCCAGGGGGAAAAGGAAGAAAATGCTGGGAGAGTTTCTCCCAATGCCCCCAGGGTCAGACTTGGAGCCCTACGTGGTTTTAAAGAAATGAGTACTGGTGGCATCTCATGAGGTGTCTGACCCCGATCCATCCAGCAAGAAGAGTGGTGTCAGAAACCAAAGCTAGCTAGGACAGACCTGCAAGCTGTCGCTATTTCCAGGGAATGAAGAGTCGGTTTTAATTGTAGGGCTTTAATAACTTCAGACACCATATTAAGAAAGGCAGGGATTAAGGCCATCATTCCATCAGGATGACAAGTTTAAACTTGGAAATGCCCCGGACCCAAATAACGTCGGATACTACAAACATTCTGTGAGCATTTTACGAGACCAAACTCTGAATGTTTGCATTCGTCGCAGATTACCAGACCATTTTCTGTGGTCTTTTAATATTTTACTTGGGTCCCGAAGCCTAAACAGCCTGCCAAGGCTAACAGGAAAATACTGTCCTGGACTTGCAAATCAACTAATTTAAAGCCCACTGGCATCAAACGAAGCCAAAAATGAGAACAAGTAAATGAGAATAAGGCAAAGCCAACTCTACTCTACAGCAATACTCCCCCACAAAATTAAGACAAGATGTAGACTAGTTTTGTGTGTTGTTTTTTTTTTTTTTTTTTTTAAAGAACCCAAGAAGCCAGGCTTTCCCTTGAACATGCAACTGGCAGGCAAACGAGGGGCAGGGCACACCTCAAGAAAACCCCTGCCCATGTCCCAGGTGTGTCCCAAAGGCACGGCGAGGAGCCATTCGTGAAAGCCAAGGTCGGCAGTACCGGGGGCATCGCCGTATTGCCCTGTTTGCTGCCAGAGACTTCCCATTCTCACAACACTTGAGCCTAACATAAACACGCAGGCCATTAGCAAAATATTTGACAACAAAGGACTTCATTGCATCACCGAATTTTAAACATGAGGCTTGCTAGGGAGACATCGTGGCCCAAGAAACTGTGCGCAATGGAGATGAATGCACTAGAAACAGAAGTTTGTATGCTTCTGGGGACTCATTTTTATATCGGCTACACTTGTGTAAGTCTTTATTAAAGACTTTGATTTGATAATAAATCCTTCAGATTGCCCCCAGCATAAGCATGATCAGAGCCTGGCCCATCTTGCACAAGGCTTTTAAAAAGGGTCAGAATCCAACCCTCCTACATTAACAGGAGTTTTCCATGACTATGAAGCGAATGAGTAATTACAAACCATATCTGTAGTTTTCCAGGACAGAAACCAGACTGTATTTGGAAGTGTTTGTCAAACATATAAGATTTATGCATCATCTTTTTCTTTTTTTTTTTTTTTTTTTTAAGGCAGCTGGCCATACAGAGCCGTGGTGTTCGTGTCACCCTGCCCGATACACACCCGTGCTGCTCACGTCTCTCTGACCACGGCACGGCACGCCAATGGCTCCGTGGTCCTGCTCCCAGGTGCAGCAAAGCTCCAAGCCCTAGCACACTGCAGTGTCTTGCTGAAGTCTACCCTTAAACAAGAAATCTCGTCGTGGTTCGGGGACTTCTCCGTGCCTCTCAGTTAACTTCGCTGAGCTTAACAGTTTGCAGGCAACTCCCAGCTACTCACTCTGTACAAAATCCATCAATGCACATCAAATAAGGGACACGAACATACCACAAACAGGACCTAATCATTCCAAAAGTAACTTCCATGTAGCAGCAAGAGCCACTGCTTGTTACAGCACTTACCCTCATGGTACTGCTGCATTTCTACACACATGAATTAACAAAGTGTTTACAACAAGGCTTCATTTGAGAGAAGTGAGATTCAGAAGAGCAAGCCCTGCAGCTGAGTCACCACTAAAAAGCCAGATTGCTCTTTACTGGTCATCTCTGTCTTCCTTTACCATCAACTGAGGGCAAAATCCTGAGCTCTCCTGCCAGCTCCATGCAGTGGATGAGCGTGTATTATTTTCAGATACAGCATTTCTCAAACACCTGAGACTTAAAACATAACTGTTTAGCTTTGGTTTCTGAGAATAAATCAAAGCTCAGCACATATTTAAACAGACTCCTTCTGACCCACAAGAACGTGTAAGCTTATGTGATAAACACCTTCGTGCTATACACATTTCTCAGCAATACCCAGCCGGATTACTGAGATCACTATTGCATTTTTCTTTCTTTTTTTAATTAAACATTTGTGCTTGACAATGAAAGGACTGCGCCTAACAGGCACCAGCGGGCTATCCATCACTAGCTCTCCATCAAAACGGGTACAGGAGACAAGCTGCCAGGTGCTCCCCGTGAAAAGGAGACGTGGATTTGCTTCTCCGAGACGTGCCGACGCCTGCAGAGGGCACGTTCGGGTGACACCTCTCCTCGCTGCCAACTGCTGGCCCCCAGGGAGACAGGAACTCCAGCCTAATCCCGCTTGTGGTCCCCAGCCAGGCAGGGCTATTTTACGTAACCCTGGTCCATCCAAGCCACCAGGTCAGAGGATGCTGCCCCCGGGCTCACCTTGTTTGTGACACAGCACGTGTAAGGCACCCCGCAGGCCAGCGGTCCTGGTGCCTCACAGCTGTGGTACACGTTTTTTGCCCAGTCTCTGTAGTCCTCCCCACCGCAACACTTAAACTGGGAAAACGACACAAAAGACAAAGGAAAAGAGTCAGATGTTAAGAGCAGCTCTTCTAATAACTGGAGGAAAGAAAAAGAAAATAAGAAATAAAACAGTTTTAAGAGCACCAAGGAACACGGCAGCTACCCAGCAATTCTGTTTTTCTATCAGAAAGGCATATGTAGATATATTAATGAAGTGTGACTATATACACAAATAAAATATGTAAGAAAGGGAAAACTATGTTCCTGATCAGATCAAGCAACAAACCTTTAAACCTCCTGGATGTTTTCAGAATCAGCTGAGCTGCAGGGATTGGTGAGAAGTGAAAAAGGAGTCTCTGGTCCCAAGGAGAAAAATTGTTTAATAATGTATCTCATATAAAATCACGTCCAAAAGAATGCTTTCATGTTCAAGACAAACAAAAAGGGCAGAAAGAGACCAAATTGGTATCTAAAATCTGTGAGCGTGGCTTGGCCGAGGCCAGCATAACTCAGGACAGGCAATCAACTGAAGTGCATCTCCAAGTGCTGACCACTACTTTACACAAGCCATCAGGGAGCGCAGGGAGGGTGCCAGATGCTGGAGGCTCTCGCTCCTGAACAGCACAAATATTGCTCCTGCACCAAAGAAACACATCTGAAAAGAATTCAGGACATAGACAGCATTCCTCTGTTGCTCATCAAGCTATTACACAAGGTGTCAGAGGAAAGCACCTGGTGCTAAGTTCCACCTCCAACCTTTTTTCAGGTTGAAAAACCTTCTTTTCAGGTCTTGACATCACTGAAAAATGTTTTTACGTTCACTTCAGCTCATCTACAGCTGTAATGCAGTCCTTCAAATTTTTAATTTTTAAGACATTTCTAAATGTCTCTAAAAGACAACAGTGTTGATATAAGGCATTAAAAAAAATCACCAAAATATTTCAGGTATAATTTAGTTAGTAGAACTGAGAGCTGGCAAAAAAATACTGTAAGTTTACACCAGCTTAATAGAAACATTCCTTTCCTTTAAAACATAAAGTAAACAGCAGCAGTTTAGATAATCACTAACATTTATATTCACTGCATATATATAAAATTTTGGGCAGTGCATGGAAACTTTAAAGCGTTATGAAGTATTATGACAAAATTTCCTCGGGATGATTTGTTTTTGACAGACTTTCTGTGCTAACTTTGTTTTTTGAAGCAGGCTGCCATTTCCATAACGATGTCATAAAACATACATACCATTTACTAAGTTAACGTGTTGTATTTTATTTTTTTCTATTTGGCGTGGTCAATGGCATCACATGGGCTCTGTAAACGTTCACATTTCTGAACATTTTCTGCTTCTTCTATAGTTTCCAAACTGTAGGTCAGAGCTCTTCAGTAAGCCAATAAACATTTCCACACACCAGTGTGAAAAAAAAGGCTATGAGTCAACTGCAAGTGCCATTAAGTAATGCTCAGCTGTGCCCAGCACAACTTCTGATTTTTAATTACAGGTATATATGCTTCCATGGGGATTTCATTTGAATAACCAGCTTATTAAAGAGCTTGCTATGTGCCCTTGAGTGAAAATACGATTGACCAGGTTAAAGCAGCTTACCTGCCACCCAATTTCTTCTTATCCAGCGCTTCCCGTTAACTAGATGTTGTTGAATGTCTTAGACCAGTCATCAGAAGCACTAAGAACAAGAACTTGGGTGGAATTTAAGCTGAATTTGTCCAAATCTGGCTGTGGGCCCCATATAAGCTTAAATATTTGCAGGATCTGGCCTCGATCATCAGTCACACCTACCAAGGCGAGAGCTGTGCTGTGCCCTCCCTTCTTGCAGTGATTTAGGGAGCTTCGGATGCCAGCTGGGACGCTGGAGGAGCCCTGCCCACAGCCACGCCGTAACAGATGACACATGAGACCTTGTCAATATGAATTTGATTACAACATCACTGGAAAAACTTAACACTGTCACTGAGGACCCACTACATCTTGGCATTGCTTGGAACTGGGTTAGTCCCAGGAAAAAAAATAAAAAAAAGCAAACCTGTTTCTGAACTGAATCCATGATGTTCTTGAAGTCCAAATCATCGTAGTAATTCTCAATTCCTCTTCTAATATTATCGTTCAAAAATTTGATTGTCTGGAAGGCAAAAGTAAAACAATTCATCAGTTCGAAATGATGAAACACTTAAAGAACAGGTTTAAGTCCCAAGTGTACCTGACAAGCAGAAAAGAATAGCCTTTTTATTTTTATTTAAATAAATAAACAAAAAAAAAAAGGTTATCACCTCAGCAATTACAACTAGCAAGGTATTTTGCAGGACTCTCCTAACTATCAAAGAACAAACAACAGCAAACATCAGCTACTCTTGTGCCATCTTTAATTACCATCTCATTTAGACTCAACTTCTTAGGATACACTTTGTCCTCTCATCAGGCTCAGGAGAAGCAGCGAGCAGCCAGCTCAGCTCTAAATAATTCATACACCTGCATCACAGCACTGCAACTACTGCTTTAGCTGTAAGGGGCAGAAACATCGATATTACACAATGGTTTTTAGTCCAAATCACAGCTGAAATAAACAAAGGTACCAAATGGACATGAAGAGAAAGGACAAGCAGGGCCCTGTGAAACCCAGTGTAACACATTCAAACAGTGCTTGTGCAGTGTGGCAGACAGGCGAGCTGCACACAAACACCAACAACGCTTTCCTTGTAAATACAAGCCATTGAAAGGTATTTCTCAGAATAAGCATGACTCAAAGAAAAGGAATAGACTGTCCCAGCTCTGAGAAGGAAATAGAGAAAGAAATGGATAAAAACAATGGGATGTGTAAAACTATCAGGATTTAAATGGAGGCTCTTGGTGTAAGCATTTATTAAATACTTCCTTCTCCTCCCCATCCTAACCCCAACTTGTCCATTAACCTCATAAACCGAACAAAAAGCCCTATCCCCTGCACATAGCTGCCCTGCTCAGCCAGCCAGTAATCGCATCAGGAAAGTGCTCAATGCGCAGAAAACCAACAATACTCTGTCTGTGTGTGGGAGTCAATAGCTATTCTCCCTCACCCTCTCAGAAATACCACAGTTGGTATTTACTTAATTTTCAGACAACCAAACCCTCTGTGTCCCGTGATGCCCCCTCCTACACTGCTGAGGCTGATCTGCTCCGTTCAGATGAGCCGGGTGCTCCCACCAAAACTCACATGAGTATTTTAAAACCCTTCTAACAGAAAAATAAATAGTCTGCTGCTTTCCATTAGAAAAATAAAGGTTTAAATATATATATAGGTAGTTATAGTGAGCTTGTAAACGGTGTGGTCTCCTACAGAAATGAGTTACGTTGCTCATGGATATGGGCAGGGAAGAGGTGTCCCTTATGCAAGGTAAAACATTTTGGCCAGTAAAAAAATAACATAGTCTCCAAAATGCAGCTGGAAACTCCCTGAAAGAGCAATCTGAGACACAGGAGGAAAACTAGAAGAAAGCATGCTGTAATGCATTAAAAGCTGGAAACTCGTTTTGCCTGTATTTAGTTAGCAGATTAAGTTAACAGATTTTCTCCAGATCCTTTAATCTGGAACTAATTTCCAGAACTGATGACCAGTTCCACCCTTCCCTACCCCGACAGGCCCTGAGAAGCCCGGACTTGCCTTCAGGCTCCCGTCAGCTAGTGCTTGGGTGACAAATGTAGTGCCTTGTATGTGCTCGGTAGCACAGCCACAACTTCATGTGCCAACCCTGGCGAGTGAAGCCTCAGCTCACGCTGCTCACCTGGTTTCTGAAGATCAATGCCACAACTCCACCCGTCAGCTCAATCAGCAAACAGAGACCAAGGATGTACATGAACTGCGGGAGAACAACAGCAAGTGAGATCTGAGGCAGAACAAATCACAATTACTCTTCCAGTTACTCTCCTTAGAGTCTATAGTATTCAGTCGCCAGCGTACCTGGCTTTCTGGAAACGAGATGTCTTTAAAGAAAATAGCATTTGTTGTTGTTCTTATAAAAATGGCTTATGTCACAAGAAAGACTTTCTTCTTCACTTGAGTGATTCTATATTTTTTTCCCAACTGGCAAACATTATTTTACAGCTCTGAATGCAATCCAAACCAATAGATGCATTTATCATGCCAGGACACTTCTCCCTATAAGAGCAGCCTGGCTCATTGCGAAGTATGTACCTGAACTGCTAGAAAACACACAGAATGTTGGGTTTTGACACTTCCAGCAAAGATGGCACGTAGCTGTTTTCATTTTTTAAGTAAAGCAGTGCTTTAAGATAAGCCAAACCATTTTATATTAATTTGCCAGTGTTAAATCAAAGCCAAATTCTGGCCTTGGTACCTTTCAATGTGCTGTTTCAGAAGTGAAGCCAGCAACTTGACTGTAGAGCCTTCAACGTGTGCACTTGCTGTGCCCATGCTAAGAACAATGGTATCAGCTAGCCATTTATTTACTTGTGTCCTCTGAAGCCAGGACAGTGTGTAAAACCACATAGATACATACATATTCCCATACGCATTGGCACACAGCCACAACACAGATATCTGTGACTACTGATCAAAGCACATCCAACACATGAGTATGAAAAAATACCAAGAAATCCATAGCAACACCATCAAATAACTGAAACATGCCAGTACTTGAAATGTTTTTCCCATCCAGAGGATTCTCTAGGTATAAAAGATCTGTTATGTGAATTTAGGTCTGCTTCTTAACAGCAAAATTCACCAAGAAAGAAGTTTTACAACCCCTGATCTGAACATAATCTTTAACACTCTTAGAGCCTGGTTACCCTCAGGAGAAGGAGGTTGTCCCCATTCGGTATAATTTAGACGGACACCCAACAACACCACGGGTACCCCTGCTGTTCTGCTCACTAACGAGCTCTCTAACGAAGCCGGTGACTTCTGCTGCAGCCCTCCCTGTTGCGAAACCCTGGGCAGCTGCAGGACTTGTCTCTGCGCTGCTCGCTCCACCCCAGCGTGCGGGTTTAATGCCTGGCCCATCGATACCTGGAATGGGTGTTATGAATTTACTGGACAGATGGATATCTTGCTGTTTTTTCCTGCTAAATATGGAATCAGTCTGAGAAACAGACAGCAGGGAGCTCGTTTGTTTAAGTGCCCGACCAGACTTTCTACCACAACGTGAACAGAAAATGCCCTGGGCATCAGATGGGGAAACAAAACCAGGCTGAGAATTGAGGAAATCGCTCCCAGCTCAGGACAGACTCAGCCATTTCTCGTTCCCTTTGGGCATGACTGCACAATGCCTCTTAGCCAGGTTCCAGCATAATTCCAAAATTCCCAATTACCTCTTGCTTTGGCCTAGGTAGCATACCATACACTTAACATTTCTTCAGAAACGTGCTCCTTCCAGGCACTGGAGATCACAGCTGTGTCCATTTCACTTCTCCCCCAGGACAGGCCCCCGTCTCTGAGCCTGAGGGAAACCCCGCTGCCCTACACAGCTCCCTAACAAGTCCCATTTCTCCATCCTCCCCCCGATTTCACACCCCAGCTGAGGGCAGCCAGACCTCAGCCACCTGCCCCACGTCAGCCCTGCAGCTTCTCTCTCTCGTGGCTTCCTGCGGGTCGAAAGGAGAAGCTTTTAGAAGAACCACCAGCGACCACAACTAACCTCTTCACTTTGTGCCTTCCCTGTTTGCTCACAGTACAGGCTTACAGCTTTCAGGCTTGCAGCATTTTCAGATGGGGCACGCCAGGGGCACTCCCACCCCGTCTGCTGCAAGCCTGCAGACCCCTCCTGTGCACTGACAGCACCCCCTGACAGCTCTGGCTCCGTGGTTTAGGTGATGTTTAATCTCTTAATCCTTCTGCCATTTACTATTTTACCTCCAGTACCCGTCCTAGTTC
Source organism: Anas acuta (assembly GCF_963932015.1). NCBI lineage: Eukaryota > Metazoa > Chordata > Aves > Anseriformes > Anatidae > Anas > Anas acuta. The sequence goes on from NC_088985.1 coordinate 4,924,025, forward strand.
CCCTACACAGCCACCTCCTGCCTTGATTCCACTCCACTTTCAACAAAGTCCCAACTGGATATATTTTAAAGACAGCAAATTAATCATCAGGAGGAATCAAAGCCACCTATGAAATAAAACACGCCCTGGGAGCAGGCTATCCCAAAGCCGTGATTCCCCAATCTTCTCAACTTTTGTCTGCTTTGGACTGATTTTATCCATCGGTGTCTCCAAGCAGTGATGGGGGAACCCTTGCAGCAGTGAAAACTGCTTGCTACATGAGGCTCTTTGGGTCTCAAGACATCTACAGACAACAGCCAGAGGACCAAACAAACTTAGAATATTTTTCAGTGCAGCATAGATAGGGCTACAGGTTTAAATTCATGCGGCACTAAAAGGAAAAGCAATAAGCTCTTAATATTATTAAGAAAAAATAACAAAAAAACACCACTCACCGCTTGAAGAAGGCATAAATTGTCTCTTAGAGAAGCCACTACGCCCACTAAAGACACAACAAACATTATAACGCCCAGAAGTATTAAAATAATTGCTGGGGCTAGGAAGGCACTTTCCAGAGTTTTGTACTTCTGTCTTTCAACTTCTGCATAAATCCCAACTGCAAGGACAAGGCCTCCGATCACCTGGAAGAAAACAAACAAACAAAAAAAAAACAAAACAAAAACAGAATACAGATGTTAAGCTTTTTCCCAGTAAACACAGAGATGACATTTTATGCATACACACCAACCTGTGACTACTCACTTCAGAATTAATTATAACCTGTGAAACACTTCAATCAGAAGTTTGAAATAAAAAAAAAAAAAAAAAAATCTCAAAGTCTGAAGCCAAAAAAAGCTGGATTAGCAGAACCTGAGATTTGTCCATTTCCAAAAATATGTATATTTAATAACATTTTAATGTTCTGGAATTCAAGCAGTTACGTGTGCTTTAATGTGTTTAAAATGCAACTTATTACTCATCTGACATCACATCTATTAACTCACACTACCAAATGGCAGGGCATTACTTCTCCTCCTTCGCATGTCTTTCTTCCCCGCCTGTGTATGCAGATAGATACACATGCCCCTAAAGCGTCCTAATTCCTAGCCAGTCTGCAACCAACAGCTCCTATGTCCCTTTTTTTCACTACCCAGCCCAGCTCCTGGTGTATTTAGGGTCACTACACACAGCCAGGTGTATCCTGCATCCCCAGTCCTCTTGCCGTCATGGGAAACGGGCCCAAATAAAGGGAAAAACGGCACGTTTGGGATGAGGTCACCTTCCTGAGCAACTACCGGACAGAGCTGGCAAGCGAAGCGAGAAGTGATGCATTTCGTATAACAATTTAAAGGTATTCCAATCAAAATAAATATGACTAAGTCAAAATCGTTTGGTATTAATCCCATGGCATGCTGCAAGTTGATATAAACGATGCTGAATTTGGGAAAAAAATAAAAAATAAATAAAAAAGAACAAGTCCACAGTACTCAATCCACACTGCAGTGGAAAAACTCCAGCTCAAAGAGTCAGGCAAGTCCTTAGGGAAATCCCACAAAGCCCCGAGCATCAAATCCATCATTTTGGCAATCAGATAAATAAGAGCCACCTCTCCTGCCCTGACTTCGCTGCAAGCTCCACGAGCCTGCTGCCCACACGCAGGCGGTCGGTAATTACATGAGACTTTTCGATACGACACAGAAAATCCCAGCCCCAGCTCTGGGCAGACACACAAGCTGCAAGATCGTGAGCCCAACAGTCGAAATATTTGTTCTTTATTAAGTGCTTTTAAATAAATAACTTCCTGGAAATACTTGATTTTCTAGAGAAGAATAAACCCAAAGGGCACTGTGTGAGGAACGCCACCAAGTTGTCATTTAAAAAAAATCTCCGAAGGGTTTTCACCTATAAAAATAGGTGCGTGGGAGTAAGTTAAAAAGCAACTTAAAATTTGACACAGCCAAATTCAAAGCAACTCCTCCCCTGACAGATTTAGAAGCCGTAAGATTCTGGATGACAGAAGGATGACACAGCGGACAAACAGCAGGTACACGCATTTACCCTTTCTAGGATTTGACCTTTTCTGCTGTAAAACTTAATCGGGTATTACATTACTGCACGGTCACTTGGCAGTGTTAGCCAGAATCTTTACAAAATTGGAACGACCGAGTAATAAATTACAAAATACTCAAGTGGAAAACAATATGAACAACTTATCTTGAAATCTTTAATGTAGAAATATCAGTTGAGGAAGAGTCTCCGAAGCAGACAAAAATAACTAGAGAATTTAAAACTTGCCAAGTCCCTTCATTTCACACCGAAACACCACGCTGGGAGTGCTCTGCTGAAATGCAGGCACCCAGCACCAACGCAAGGAGAAACTGAAATTAATTCAATTCCGCAGACCCTGGGGACAACAAAACACTCCGCTAAAATGAGAGAGCGGCGCAGGTGTTTGATTAAAACTCTAATATTACTACTATTTTTTTTAAATGAAAGTAAAAGCCCAATCCCCTTATGTCCAGACCACATTTACCTACTAGGCAAGCAGCAGGGAATGCAACGCACGGACAAGCCCTGACCCAAGCCCCTGAATATATATATATATACACCCCAAATTCCCCATTTCCTTCTCTCAGCCCCATCTACTGCTGTCCTAAGGCTCGAGGTGGACAATGTCAGACCCTAGAAAAATCACAGGATTAAAGATATCTCACAAGCCTCGAGGGCTAACAGGGCCCTCCCATCGCTCCTCTGCTCCCCGCCAAGCTCTGCGGGGCTGCTCAGCGTGCAGATGTCAGCGCTTCACCGGGAGAGGAACCCAAAAACTCGGTGTGATACAGCTGCCTCGAGTGATTCTGAAATAAGTTCTGCAAACCGTGAGCTGCAGAGAGCAGGAAGGCTTCGAGCTGCATTCGTCAGCGTTGCTGTTACCTCTGGGTAAAAGCACCAGCTGATGGGTACGAGACAGCTAAAAACCATTACTGGGGGGAAAAAACACCTAATTGCACTATTAAAATCCTCATTCCCCACAATTTATGCTTTTATGATGTTGTGGCTTTTAAAGTATGAAATGAAAACCTTTTCACCCTTTCCCACGCCGCTGTGCTGACTCAGTGGGAATTTCACCCCGCGGACACCGCCTCGCCAGGAGCGCTCTCCCTTCCAGTGCCCAGAGGTGGAAACACAACTTTTACGTCAGTGGCCACAAACACACCGCCTGTTTACATCCTGCATCCTTCCCAACAGCTCTGAATCCAGCAGCTCAGGCTGCGTCCGCAGGAAAAATCGACCGGCCTTGACTCACAGCCAGCGAGCATCCAGCCCCCTGCAAACACCGGGGGCTTTCCCAGGTGCGGAAGTTGCTTTCCCAAGAGGAAAGAAAAGCTTTGATTTCCTAGCTGCTGCTTTTAACCCTGTGTTTACAGCATGAGCTCACCTGCCCACACAGCAAGAGCACCCTCTGTGTAAAAGGCTGGATGCTGCTGGCAAAGACTGGGCTCCCGCCCTGTGCCGGGAGAGCACTGGGGTGCCACCCATGTTATCAACAGGCTCCGGGTGGCACCGGCAGGCACCCAGGTGACACCAGCGGGCAGGGCAGCGACAGGCCCGTACCAAAATCAGCCGTCTGACGCTGTCACACTGACCTGCTTCAGACCCCTGGGATTTTAGGGAACGCCAGCAGCCGCCGTGCCGGGGAAACGGAAGCATTCGGCTGCAAACAGGGACCCGGGGTTAGAAAATCCGGAGCAAACAACCACGAGCAGTAAATGAAACCCTCACACTGCTGAAAGGGGCTTTGTTCCAGGCAGCCGCTCGGCGAAACGTGACAGCGGTGTCCTTTTTGTGCTGGCAGAGGGATTTTTGCAGCCTGGGGGCCGAAGGGAGGCACGGAGCAGGCAGCGCGCACCTTCCTTCTCGGGGAGCCTGCAAAACCGGGTGTGAAACCAGCACAACAAACCTGCCTTCCTTCCCCAAAATCGCACCCACACAATAACCGAGTAATGCAGGAAGCCTTCAGAGTCGAAAATAAGGGGGTTCCTTTTGTTTGCTTGCTTGTTATCAGAGACAAAACCACCAGAAGGCATCCGGGATCCCCCAGGAGCCGAGCTACACCCAAAGCACTTGGCTTTTGGATTTTCATTCATTCCTCAGCTCACAGCCTTAATTAAAGAGGCACCCGGTGAATCCGAAACCACCCTCCCACGCCTTTAACCTCCAAGGCAGAGACAAAAAGAAACCTGCTGGAGCGCCTGGCACACCGACACAGCCCGCAGCCCCAAAAAGCACCCTTTGAGAGAAAACGCGCGGGCTTCACCTGACAACCTGCATGAGCGTCACAGCACGGCTTCCCCCAAAGCTCGGGGGAGGAATCGCCCCTTTACGCCGGCGGATGAGGGCAGAGGCTTTACTCCTCCATCTCACGCGGGGAAGCAGCAGCAGCAACACGCCTGACACCCCGGCACCCCCGGCTCACCCAGAAGGCGGTGGAGTAGGCGATGAGGGTGAACTTGAGGCAGAGGTAGGACAGCCGCTGGCAGTAGCGCGCTTGCTCCGCGTCCCCCGTCGCCATCCTCGCAGCACCTGTCGCTGCTGCCCTGCCCTTCCCTTCCCTGTTCCTTTTTTCCCTTCCCTTCCCTCCCCAGCCTGGCAGGGAGCGGCCCCGCTGCTGCCTCTTCCGCCCCCGGGGACGTGGGGAGCGTGTTCGTGGGACGGGCTTCGTCAACCTCCAAGGGCAAAGGAGAAAATAAAAGCGTAGCGAGCACAAGGAGGCGTCCCCAGAGCGCTCTCCGGCTGGGTTCCCTCTGCTTCCCCCCCCAGCAGGGCCCTTCAGACAACAACACGGCCGTGGGGATGTCCAGCGATGGCTCCGGCTCACTGCCGTCAGCGTTCACGCTCCGTTTGCCACCGCCGGGGTTTGGGGAGCCGCCAGGGCTGCGTGTGGGTCAGGTTTGCTTGGGGGCAGTGAGAACACACCCGTCTGTTGTTAACATCTGGAAAAAAAACACCATCAGCAGCCCCTCACCGCCGGCTGGCAGGCAGGGGATGCGGGAAAGCTGCAGAGCGACGCTGCGGTTGGGGGTGCCCCCACATAACACAATACTTCTGAGTATTTATCTTCTAAAACATCACCAACTTCAACCTTTGCACAAAGCTGCAGATGTCCCTGACACCCACCAGCTGTACGTGGTCAGGAATGTCACCGCGTGGAGTGTCACCTCGTAAATCATTGAGCACCCGTCCCTCGTGTGTTGTGGGCGTCGCACCCACCCAAATACAGCCCTGCCACTTACACACTGCCCTGGTTTAACTCGGTCAGTAGCTGTCGTTCGGCTTTCCTGCCGCCTTGCCTTGCCCTTCGTGCTCCGGTTTCTGCAAATAAAGTTTCAGAGCACGAGGGGCTGGCTGGGGAAGCCGTTTGACAGGAACACCCGTTCTCCCGTTGTTTTCACTCCGGGCTGAGCCAATATGCCAAAGCAGGTTTCTGTTATGAAAGCGTATGGAAACAGCTGAATAATCCTCTTTCGTCTACATCCCAGTAACTTCCACTTCTTCTCCCTCTCCTTCAAGGCCAGGGAGCCATTGCAAGCACACCCAAGGCACGGTAGGTCCCACAGGACGTCAGAAAGCGATGGTCTGCAGAGAGCTTGACCCAGGACACTGGGGATCTGCAGGAAAGGTAAGTGAAGCACAGCGAGCCCCCTGCCAGGGAGTGGCAGGAGGACCCCGAGCATTTCAGGGCTGCCAGCAGCCTTTCTGCTGCTCTCTTCCAGTTCACGTCTGGCTGCTACAGCTGCTGCCCAGCTCCGTCCTGTGGTCCTCACCTCCTGGTCTCAGAGCTGTTCCCTGGACAAAGGTCCTTCCTCCCAAAGCTGAGTCCAACGTGCAATGTGATTAAAGCCCCTACCACCTCTTATTTTGTATTTTTCCACCAGACCAACTGTACCTTTTTCACCCTTCATTGACCTTCCAGACCCACATCTTCTGTTTGCATCTCTCGCCCTCTGCCTGGAGCTGGCACCGGTGACTCAGCACAGCAAGGTTTGGCCCCCAGCTATCTTGCCCATGGTAAAAACAACAATAAAGCCAGCCAAACCCCACAGCATGCCTTCAGATAGGCCCTTTCCCTGGTCTACCTCCAAAAACCATTACAGAAGCAGATTTTGCTTGCGGTCACAGGCAAGAGTGACTTTCCTGAAGAATTTGGATTCTGCCTTTGTAAAAATTGCTGGAGTGTGTAAGTCAAGAGGCCAACAGCCCACACTTCACAGCTGGCCAGGCTCCAGGACAATAACCTCATCGATGCACAACCGGCAACCAAATGCAAGGTGTGGGTGTGTGGAAGTGAAAGCGAGTCCCCAGCAAGTGGTATGATGAAATGTTGACCCAAGGGTGGCTGCTCTCAAACGAACACCCAAGTAACAGATCAGATATAGAGGTCAGAAAAAGGCCGGGGTGGCTCCAAGGAAGTGCAGGCGCCCTGAGCACCTTCAGTTTCATGGTCAGCCCACGGGGATTTTGGTTTCACCTTCGAAACATCAGTAATTTTTGTGGGGAATGCTTGCTAATATTGTGCTTCCCGTAACAAAGGCTGATGAATTACTTTAGCCACCCTCTCAGCTAGACACACGGAGGCTTTTGCCTCTGTGAAACTGGAAGAGATTTGAGTGAGCTAAATTAAAAAAAAATGTGAACACAATTAGCTACTGAACTCACATTGCAAAACAGATGAAAAGCCTTCCTGCACTGTACACAGAAAGCGAAAGGCTCGTAAGCTGTTTAACAAGGTGTCAGGGGAAGGGCCTGGGACAGCTTGGCCACACACAGGAAGAGACATTTTGTGCATTTTTGCAGTTTCTGGGTAAGGGAGTGAGTTGAATCCTGAAAGCAGGTCTTAATACCTGAAATGCTTTTAGCTTCTAGCAGAGCATGCACGAGCCAGTGCCAAGTGCTCTTTAAAATCTCAGCCTTGACGTGTTGCATCTGTTTACGTAGCTTGCTCCAAAGCTGCCAGCGAGCGGGAGAGCTGTGCTCCCAGCAGAGGTGGGGCCGGGGGCTCCCCTTGCAGGTACACCAGATGTGGGCTCCTCACATACATTTTTCTGCACCACATGTTGGGAAAATGGGTGCAGGGATCCCAGGGAGAACTGAGCCTTGGTTTCCGCATCCCTCACTCAGCCCCTCAGCATCACAGGGCTGGGAGCTGAGGTCCCTTGGTGCTAGACAACAGCTGACGGTGGCTTTCTGGAGCTCCAGATGAGATCCTGGGCACCAGCTTCCCCCTGAAGCCTTATTACAAGTCACTGCTCAGGTTTACTGTACCAAAAGCCTCTCTCCAGGCAATATTCACCAGTGATTCTTCAGGCACCAGCAGGACATGCTGCTCTGATCGACGTAAATCAAACCATACCAAGTCTATTAAATAGGGCTGGCTGAGTCGCATTATAGCGGAAGGTCCCCATTAAATGAAACGTATCAAAAGCACCGATAAGCCTACACAGAGCTGCAGAGAGCAGGAGCCCTTTGCTCAAATCTCACTGAATGTAGTTTGTTCCTTTGTTGCTACAAGGGCTCCCATGAAGCCAGGAAGGGTCCTGGAAACCCAAGGACGGCAGGACTGGCAAGCCCAGCGCAGCAGCTACCTTTGCATTTAAGCCTACAAACGCTGATACAGCAGCACGTCCATTTCAGAGATGACTTCCAAATAAACAGAGGGAGGAAACGAGTTTTAAGCACCACTTTGCTGCGTTTCATTCGATGTCGAATTGGTTGTTTAGCTTTTGCCTGCAAGAGACTCCACCTCCTTTCAAAGTGCCCTTAAACCCCGGAGCAAACCCATCCCAGAACAGCTCCCGCCTCGGTGCCACTGCAGAGGGGTCGGATACCTGACGCCGTGGAAAACCACTGCCTCGAAAAGGGATTTCCATTGGATCCAAGTTACTAATGGCTTGATACTTCTATTGTATTTTCTTGGCCCTAAAAATAAGGTAAAGGAAGAGATTGCCTGTCACTGACCTGGAAAACACCCCCCTTCCTTTTTTTTTTTTTTTGGTCTTTTTTAAAGGAAAAGGACCTCTAGTGGGAAGAGTTAATCTCTTGTGTTTGTTCTTCAGGCACAGGTTAAAATGCCAGGCAAGTTGGAGGCCCTTGCCATCAATCACTTCCTCCTGGAACTGCATCGCCTCACTTGGAAAACAGGAGGAGAGGACACGAGACATCGCATCCCAGGGCCTTTTTAACAGCACTTAAGCCATGCACATGGGGATTCGTAACACCAGCACTTACCGCAGGAAAATGAGCAGACGCCAGCTGATTTTATTCTCTGCTTAGCCGAAGAAAAACCATGAGCACATTTCCCATTTCAAACACGAGCGACATTTTGCAGGCAGACTCCCTCGAGGAGGGCGACAACCAGACGGCCGTCACCCAGTTCACCCAGCCGGGCTGGCAAATCGCCCTGTGGGCTATCACCTACTCCTTCATCGTCATCACCTCCATCGTCGGCAACATCACCGTCATCTGGATCATCCTCGCGCACCGGAGGATGAGGACTGCCACCAATTACTTTATCGTGAACTTGGCCCTTTCGGATTTGCTGATGTCCGCTTTCAACACCATCTTCAATTTCATTTACGCCAGCCACAACGTCTGGTATTTTGGCAAGGAGTTCTGCAGGTTTCAGAACTGGTTCCCCATCACCGCGATGTTTGTGAGCATTTACTCCATGACAGCCGTGGCCGCCGAGAGGTAAGAGGCGACTAGGGAAGATACAGAGCTGAGAAGTCTGCTCTAAGGTAGAAAATGTTATCGCAATGCTTTGTGCAATTGGCCCCTGCCTACCCTGTCAGGAGCCTTATCAGCAAAGTGGGGAGAGAGCTAGACAAATAGGCTATGGGGTTACACACTAGTAATGGGAAGAAAGTTAGGCTCTCCTCTCTTATCTCCAGCCTGAGCCATTCCTGAGTCTGTAACAAGTAGAAGTGGCTGAAATTTTATTGTTCCCATGTCCCTGGTCATAAAATGTTTGCCCGTCATCACGCAAGCTCTTTTTTCTTTAAACCACGAGAAGGCCCCATCATTGGGATGGAGCTGGAGCAATAGGAACGTATTGTGGGATGCTGAGAGCATCATAACCCACAACCCCGCTTGTGAGTCCAGTGCAGTGGCAAACCACCAGAAATACTGGGAAGTGGATCAGAAACGGCAGTGGCTTTCACCAGGTCACAAGAGTGACCAGTTCCAAGCGGGAGGAAAGTAATTACAGAGGCTTTGACTTCTGAGGTAATTTGGTATTTTCGTAATGCTCTCTTGCATCCACCGAGTCTCTTTTACTTGAGCTTAAATTTGGGCGCTCCGGATGTGCTTACACCTCGTTGTTGAGCAGCACGATGTTTTGCTTTTTACTAGAAAGCGGTCAAAAGCCCATGGGAATTTCCTGCCTTATGGGCAGTGCCATGTGAAAGAAATAAGGGAGATTGTGCTCCCTTTGAGACTCTCTGCCTGCCTTCCTTCCATTTCTTCCTCTGTTTGCCCAACTCTGGGGAGGAACATCTGTGTCTTTTCCATCCTATGCCCCTGCTGCAACCCCATGGCAAAGGTCTTCCCCCGGTCAGCCAGAAGTGAAGCCCTCGCGTTGGCTTTGCAGTTTCCTTCAGCCTTCCTCTGCTTCTTATCAAGCGTGCGTATCGGCACGGGGCTCTCCCAGCTCCCCCAGCCAACATCCCTCCGGAGCCATCTGCAGACCTTGCTCCCTGAGTCATCGGGGTCACTTCTGCACCGCCCGTCCCTGCGGGCAGCTTGGTTTGCCCTGGCACGCCCAGCCGAGGAAGCAAGCGATAGATAAATCCCATGAGATAAACAAACCCAGCTGGCATAAGAAAGCTTTGCCCTGCAACGCCCACTGAAGCTTGTACCTGAAGCCGGGACATGGCCGTGCCATTTCCAAAGAGCAGGGCAGGGGCTCCTGGAGGCACCGGGAGGATCGCTAATGAGCCCGGGGAGATGAGCCGTGTGCTGGTCACCCCGCAGGTGTCCAGATGAAAGCAGATCTCCAGTCTCAGTTTGAGACTCGAATACCCTTTTGCTGTTCCTGGCTTTTAATCATGGGTTGTTGGTAACAGCTATTTTATACGTGTGGTCTGCCAAAGAATATTAAAAAAAATGATAATCCTTTTCAGCCTGTCCCCATGTCTCCCAGCTCCCATTTTCCTTGGGGACACTTGGCAAAAGTTTCTATAAAGCCAAAATCTCTTTTGTCGCGTGACAAGGATCAGAAAGAAAACTTGGCATCTCCCTGCGAACCATATTTAGCTATTCTCGCTTAACCTTAAAATAGATCCTGACGCTGTCTCCTGGAAAATTGCAGCTTCCACTTGTTGTTATGAGAACTTGTGTCCTCTTCGGCTCGGTTGTTTAAGTTTAATAAAACATCTTTTGAACCTGTTTATTGTAAGGCAGGAGGACAAGAGGCGATCGATCTATTAGGCATCTTTGCTGTGGACAAGGCTCTGTCACAACCGCTCATCATCGCGTTTAGGACTACTCTGCTGCCCCATTTGGGGCTGCTGTGTGCTGGAGCAGCTGTTTCCACTGCACGCAGCACTCCAGGCAAAGAGGTATTATCAGCTCAAGTTTCACGCTCCAGATAACAAAATCTCCTAGGCCCTCTTTGCAAGAGCGGTAGGAGCTCAGCGTATTTCGTCCACGCAGGACAAGGACCAGAGAAAGGGTGCCAGCATCTTGGGGTGTCGCTTGGAAGGGGCACAAAGCAGGGGGGAAATGGAGCTTTTCTGCACAGCCAGAGGAACGAGGAGACCTCAGCAGATCTCACCAGTGGCAGCGTTTATACCTGGGGCTTGTTGGTCACCAAAAGCTGCAGGGCACGGGTTTGGGCACTTCCCTGGGCAAATATTCAGGAGAACGTTTGCTGCTTGATCCTTCCCTGAGCAGTTTTGAGCACTGTATAGTGAGGATGAGCTAAGGAAAGCGAGGTGACACGAACATTTCATAGCTAAATAAGGCTCTGCTGCCGTGCAGCTCTGGCTTACTGTGCTGCCTGTCCGTGCAGTCCCCCTCTGTCCTGCAGCAGTGCCTGAGCAGAGCTCTCTCCAAACGGCTTGGCCAGGAGACAGCACAGAATTTGTCACATTTTCGCTGTAAAAACCAGGAGGCAATTGGCATTTTCCACTCTGTTTTGCCTTTGTAAACAACCATGACAAGGAGAAGGGAAAGCATGACAAGAAATGCATAATTGATTAAGGGCTTGTTACGATACCCTGCCTTCCTGCAGAGGAAACTTAAAACCAGACAGCGCCCTGGGCTTGCAAATAATCTAATAGTCAGATGTGCCATGAGGGCTCCGAGCAGGTGTGGGAAGAAAGGGTCAGCCTTTCCCTTAAATCACAAGCACAAGTGCTCCGGCATTTACAGGCAGAGGTGGATGGCACAGGGCTTTTCCACTGCTAAAAATCAGGGGGAAAAATTCCAGAGAAAAAGAAATTCAAGGCTTCAATCTGCTGTTGTCATCACGTGGGGTGTAAACAAGATTGAGATAATTAATGGGACCAGCACGTTTAGGTCATTTTCCTGAGGAAGGAAGACGGGCATGGTGTTAAACAGTGCATATCTCCAAACTAACACGGTTCACAGCACCAAATTTCAGACCAAATGTACAAAGCATTTTAAAGTGTAATTTAAAAAAATTATCAAAGAGAAATACTTGCGAAGGCCCATATGCAGACAGTATAAATGCTTGCTTCCTCCTTGCACCAGCTGTATCCATCCAGATGGGATCAATCCATCCTACCTTAAGACTTGCAGTTTTTCTCTTCAGAAGGGGGTTAGCTCCTGGAACCTGACCGAATGGCTCTACAAATAAATCCCACCGTATCAGCTGGGGAGTTTTTACACCTGCTGCATTTGTTGTACGGTTTACCAATGGAGCCATAAAAGCATTACCCATTTTTCTTACAGGTATGTGGCTATAATCCATCCCTTCAAGCCCAGGCTTTCTGCTGGAAACACCCGAGTCATCATAGGAATAATTTGGCTGGTGGCATTTGGGCTCGCCTTCCCGCAGTGCTTCTACGCCGAGATCTTGACAGACAATGGAACGACAAAGTGCATCGTCGTCTGGCCAGATGACGTGGGATCGAAGCACCAGCTCACGTAAGAGAAACAAGAAAACTCACGGTTCCTGCTAAAGTTAGCTACGAAATGAATGTCGTGACCAAACTGTGGGCTACAGACAGCACTGGGAGAGAGGGTTGAGGGAGGGGGAGATTGTTAGGGGAACATGGGTTTGGGGCAGCCCATTTAAGCTTGGTTTAAGGCAGCTGTGGAAAAAGCAACCATGTTGTCATGCTCAGGGCGAAGAAGGGTGATACTCCATCCTCCTGCTTTGAAAGTTGGCTATAAGATCTAGAAAGCCTAGATACAGGGCTTGGTGGATTTAAGAGAAACGAGCATAAAGTCTTTAAACAAGCAATAAATTCTGGTTTTTAAAGATTTTGGATTCTCCCCCTCCATCAGGCAGAAGGGAGCTGGGTATTTTTAATGCCGAGAAGCCACATAATTAGCTAAAAATCATGCTGCTGTCTGTGAAAAAAAAAAAAAAAAAAAAAGAGGAGCATGTTATCTAGACACACATCTGCACTCCCGAGAGCTCCTAGCCCTCATAGCAATTTCCTCCTGCTTTAAAGCAAGATTGTTCAGACAGATGAAACAAGCCATACCCTGCATTTGGGGGATCTGCTGTGATTAATCATGATTCAAAGTACATGATATACAGAGCAGCTTGAGAAATCTATCAGGCAAAACATTTCTACAAAGCAGTAATGGAAGAACTGAGGAAAAGGAACAAATTGATTAACAAAATGGAAACAATTCCTCAAACCAAAACCAAGTGCTAATCTCCCCGCATCCATCCTTCGCTGTGAGCGCCTTTCCCCAGCTACATGCACCACGGATGCTTTTCCCTTCAGCACCTCTGGCAGACAGCTGGGCGCCTTCTACAGTTAGTTATTGCCCAACTAACAGGTTTTCACACTAATAAGTGCCAAGTTCCAGGAACTCCATGTAAACTTGGCTGATCCACGGCACATTCAGCCCCTGGCTGTCAGTTTTTCCCAGTCCCAAAAAACAGCAAAGAGTAAAAACAGGTTCACATCCCAGCCCTGCTGGGTCACATACCTCCGAGGGCTCCTTGGTGCTACCCCCGTCCTACGTGCTTGGGAACAAAGTACACCAGGTTCCCATCAACTGAGAAGGAGGGGTAGTAGGAAATCACCTTAAAACCAAGAAGCCTTTTGGTAAAGCCTGAAAGTGAAAATAAAAGATTGTGTCAGCATTTGGGGCCGAAACAGCATTTGGGGCCTATTTGCTTTTATGAGTCAAGCTGGAGAAAGCCACCTAACCCCTCACCTGCAAAGGTGCATGCTATTTCATTCAGGTGAAAAGCATCAGGTTTATTTCTCCCACAGCCATTCTTTGGGAGGAATTGAAGCAAAGCTTTGGCAGATTACCAATGAAATCTCTGCCTGTTATCTCTGTGGGCCCAGAAAAGTTGGGTCCTGACCACAGCAAATAACAGGGCAGATTCCTTCTGGGATCCTCAGCTGAAGAGCAGCAGCTCCTGAGCACAATAAATCTCAGGATGTTCACCAGCTCACCCCCTGAACAGCCTCAGATTTGAAGATTTCAGTAGCTTTCCTAGCAAGGAGGTTGGAAGCAGTGATCTCCAGAAATCATCGTGACTGATGGCTCTGTCGGGATGAACGCCTGCGATACGGAGCAGGGAGAAAAGGCCACATGCAGCCACTCTCGTGACAGTCCCAATCCTAAGGAAAAGAAGTATTAAGAGAGGTGGAGAGCAGGCTGACAACAAACACTCCACAGCTGACAAACAGAGTATTTTTCCACACTTATTTACTTTATTAAGTGCCTTTTCCAGGGCAATGGCTGGCAATGAAATGCAGCCCCCCACACAACAGGGTGGATTCCCCCTCCCAGCACAGCTTTGTGTTGCTATTTCCTGACTCCGAACCATCCCCGCTCCCCTTTCAGTGTCTGTCGGCAGGGTTTAATGTTGCAGAAAGGGGGTCCCATGTGGAGAGCCCCAGTGCTGACTCCTACAGTGCTCTGCAATACAGCCGAGCCCGGTTGTTAATGCGATGAGTATCCGAGTACCCACACGGTGTTGTCCCACTGAGAAAAAACACGCACCCAGCCTTTTGTGGTCTCTGCCAGCAGCGTGTGCCAGAGCCCTCCTGCCTAATCCCAGTTTTTCACACTGTTTATGTTAATGGGACAGCTGCTGTAATGGAGTGAGCAGGTTGTTCCCTCCCCATAAATGGTGGTGGCTTAAAAAAATCAAACCCAAGCACGGGGGAACCAGCAGAAGCTCATGGGGTATCACAGCTCAAGCTCACGTACAGCCAAGGGAGATGGCAGCGCTTTCATCCGGAGCAGAAACCAAGCGGCCTGGTGGTGACAAAAGATTTAATTGTGCATGTGCTCACAAATAAAACCAGCCAGCAACAGAAACACAACAATGGCTGTCACTCACCATGCACGTGCTATAAACCAGCAATGCTCCTTCCTCCCTACCTGTCCTGCTGAGTTTGTGCACTCTGCTAGCAGCCAGCTACATTTGCAAATCCCTGATCATTGCTGACTTAAGATTTTGGCTCCACTGCATTCATCAAGTAGGTTTTTGGAATATTCCTTTTGCAAATACAATCTAAAGGTTCATATTTTTACAGCCAAAAGCCTTACAAGTCTCTTCCCTGAGTGCAGCAGGATAGCAAAGTCCAGGTGGCTGTGGACTGTAACCCTCTGATAAAAGATAAATAGCATTACACTGTCGTGAAAGAGCAGTGAATCCAGTCCAAGGACTAATCATCACAACATGGGAGAGATGAGATGAGCCTTTGCTGCTTACAGAAGCCCCTCTCTAATGATGTTTGCAGGCAAAATTTCTGCTGCTTTATGCTTTGGGGTTGAAGTTAATGGGAGCCAATTTCTGCCAGATCCCTTCAAAGGATGTACTGACGATGCAAATGTGCCTGCTTTTCTGTTTCAGATACCACATCGCAGTGATCGTGTTGATTTACTTACTGCCTTTAATGGTGATGTTTGTTGCGTACAGCATCATAGGAATTACTCTGTGGAGCAGCGCGGTTCCAGGCAACCACATTAATAGAGCCCTCTACGAACACCAAGTCAATGCCAAGAAAAAGGTCAGAGGTGAAACTTAAAAATAATTACCCTAAACACACCAGCTCTTCTGCCCCCAGCTCCAACACAGAGCTTGCACGTCATGCAAGATCTTGTGGGACTGGGCACGAAAGGTTGACGAATTATTTTGGGCTGGGGGGTAAAGGGTAAAGCCAAGAAGCATGAAAAAATGGTGATTCACACGCACCAGCCAGGTTCCAAGGAAGAAAGGCTCACATCAGTGGGCCAGGCTGCCCGGCAGTCCTTAGAGAGTAAAGCAGTGCCCAGTGAAGCCACACACCACAGGGATAAACTCTGGATGGGGTGGAGAGGTTTCAGGGTAACTGCAGTTCTCCCATTTCCCTACCAAATCTCCCTGATGGCTCTTCTGCAGGAAGTGCATGGCAAAACATTTGCTCTCGCTCCCTCCTTGTTCCTCATTTCCATCACCAGGAGTTCGTTTGCCCAAGCAGCCCAGCTCTACGTACCACACACAGCGCTTCAGGAGGGCAAAACAGACCCAAAACAACAGCGGCATCTCCCATTTCCCCAGCCAGCCCAGACAACCCTACAGAGCCCAGGAATAACACACGGTGTGTTTCTTCCAGTTTGTGAAGACCATGGTGGTAGTTGTGATCATCTTTGCCGTCTGCTGGCTGCCCTATCACATATACTTCATCCTGGGGAGCTTCAAGGAGGACATCTACCAGCAGAAGTACATTCAGCAGGTGTACCTGGCGATCTTTCTGCTTGCCATGAGTTCAACGATGTACAACCCCATCATATACTGTTGTCTTAACCAGAGGTGAGTAGCGTGCACGCAGATCTCAGTCTGTAAAGGCAGAAACCTCTGGAGGTGAAAGCCACTGTGATTCTCAGCTGTGCCCAGCAGGCAGAGAAGTGAATTTATATGCTACTAACAACAAAACCGTAAGATTTTCTGCCTCCAAAGAAAGTGCAGACAGCAGACGTGTGATCAGCACGTGGCCAAGACTGAGCGGCTGTGCGAGCACAGCCCTGCTGTGCCAAGAGATGTCTCCCTTGCTCTGCCCTGAGAACGGGCTGCTCTCAGGACACTGGTGAAGCAAGCCCAGCCTCAGGCTCCCCGGTGCCATTTCCTGCTTCAATTTCAATTGAAACCTTTCATCTCCATGGTCATTCCGAGGTAGAATTACACACTTGCTCTTTCTCTGCGCAGTTAAAAAAAGATCTGCCATTTAATTTCTTTTCTTACGCTTACAGGTTTCGTTCAGGCTTCAAGGTAGCCTTCCGGTGGTGTCCGTGTATAAAAGCAACTGAGAAAGACAAGCTGCGACTTACATCCCCATCCCTTTACCAGTCGACCCGCAGGAAGTCAAGGAAATCAAGTTTCAACACAGAAACTCACTTCAATGAGGAAGAGAAGACATCATTTACCCCCACCCAGCAAACGCTTTGATTTCTTCTTCTGGTTCTGACTCTGCTAAAATCACAGAACGGTTTGGGTCGGAAAGGACCTTAAAGAACATTTAACTTCAACCCCCTGCCACGGGCAGGGATGCCTCTCACCAGCCCAGGCTGCTCAAAGCCCCACCCAGCCTGGCCTTGAACGCTTCCAGGGATGGGGCATATCCTAAGACACCATTTAAAGGCAGCAGGTTTGTAGATGTCCTGAGGCAGGTCTGTTTCCTAGGGGGCTTTTACAGGTGCCATCAGCACCAAAAGCACTCTGACAATAAAACAAGACTTACATCCACGTAGGTCCGAACATCACCCAGCTCTGGATACAAGTTCAGCCCTCCTTTAAAGCCACGCTGCAATACAGAAAAGACAAGGTTTTGCCCATCACGTCAAAACAGAAGCAAAACAGACCTCAGGCAGCATCCTACCAATTATTGCCTTCCTGATGGCGAGCTCCTGTTCTCTGTTCCACAAGACAGCTCCATCTGGAAAAGAGCTGAAGGAACAGAAAGGCTGGGGCTCCTCTGGCCCAGTCTGGGCGGACCCTTGGGGTGTGTGGGCAGCTAATTCCTGTGGCTCAGCAGCCTGGAGGTGGACGAGGCTGTGGAGCTGAGCTCCTTTACAACAAAGGCACCCGTGCTGAAAAGCCTGCCCTGAAGCTTTCCTGGATTTTGAGGCCTGTGATTTCACCTGCACCACCTCTCATCATTTAAAGTGGGAAACAGCTCCCTAGAGTCATTTTTTCATGGATTTCTGTAAGCTTGTACCAAAACACAATGTATTTTTCCTGTTGAAGCGTGCTTGAGCAATTCCTCCACCTGCACATAGTCCCTTGTGGTACCTCACCCGGGGAACGAGGCTCTCTGGAGAGCCACAGGCAGGCTTGGTCAGAGGGGCTGCAAGCTCCCGTCACTGGGGAAGGTGCTCAAAAATAGCTGCTGAGCATTGCTCCTCAGCTCCCTAGCTGAGCAGTCATGTTTGCAGCACGACTGCTTGCTTACAGGAGCAGAGGGCCGCCCGGGTGTGACACAGGGGTGGTGCACAGCTGGTGGCATCCCAGAGCTCTGCGCTTCCAGAGCTGCCTGTACCCCGACCCCGACAACCCCACCGTGGTCCCCACCACAGCCAGTCCCTTCGTTCCCCTTTCCAGACTTACCCCATCTTGTCGTCACTGTTCTTCTCTTCTCAGATACTAAAATAAAGGCTGAAATTTGTCATCTTCGAAGCCTGAGGCGTTATGTGCAGACACGCAGAACGGGACAAGCTGAAACACAAGCACAATACTTAATGCCATGCAGTATTTAATGCTGGTGTGATAAGTAGCACCTTGCAATCACCTTCACCTTTGGTGACAGGTTGGCACATAACACCCCAGAGACATACCTTGGCGCACAGGAGGCTCCTACAACACCACCAAGTCCCAGTTATTCCAAATAATCCCCTTTGCTCTGGGAGAACAAAAGCCACAAAGCGTTGCCAGGCTTGACTTATGCAGTAAATTCAGCACAAAGCTTTGTTGCTTGATCAGAAAAAGTGCTCAGGGAAATGATTTTCCCAAGTCCATTTCAGCACAGAAACCAGCAGACACATCTTTCTTCTCCACTTAATCTCCTCCACCTTGCTGGCTGCTGTGGGGAGCAATTATGGTACAGAGAGGCCCAGCAAACTTATCTCACTAATAGGCCGTGGCAGATGGCACAGGGCTGTGCGCCTTTCTTAAAATGTTCATCATTTTAAATTGTTCCAGCAGGCAGCTTCAAGCCTCGATGTTATCTGCCCAGCCTGCTCCTCCTGAGAGCGCACCGCAGGGGTGCACCAGGGCAGAGGGAGAACAAGAAGGAACAGGCAGTGGCAGCCAGCCACCACCAAGTCTTCTCCTACAGGGATTCAAAACACTTTGGAGAGGTGCTCGGCGAGGCACACGCCTCTGGGACTCACGCTCCAAGGAAGTGAAGAACGGCTGCACGACTATTTTGCTGTGTTACATACACAGGCTGTACCTCTCCCACGTGCAGCCGAGGGGACGGTAAGGCGTTAAAGCCCTTCTCCAGCAGCTTTCCAGTGCAGATCTTTTGGGACCAAGAGGGTCCGTCTCCAGCATCCCAGCTTACATTCCCCCGTGCAGCCCCTGACAAGCGCCGACGTTTCCTGCTCATGGCATCTCTCTCATTCTTGGTGCAGAAAGCAGAGGACGACTTCTCCTGTCTGCAAACGAAGCTCCACGTCCCCTGTAGGACTCACCCTGGGGATCCTGAGAAGTCTGTCTGCTAGAAATAACAACGGGTAAGGAAGCAGAGATGCCCCAAGCCCTCGTTGGAAAGAGGAGGGCATGCCGTGGCCAACGACTTTATTTCCTGTGATATACGAGGTAACAGGAACACTGTGCTCCAGAGTAAACACACACAATTCTCCATATAAATATAGACTTGATTAAATGCCACGCAGCAGTATAAAATGTCCAGGTCAGCGATAAATCCCCCCTCTGTACAGCTACTCGTGCCCTAAGTACCACGGAGTCCCTGCAGACTGTAAGGAAAAACATTTGAAGAATCTCATTGTTATAGCAAAGGAACAAACAAAAAGCACAGAGCAGGGTTCAGAAGTTCAGAGACACTTTATTTTGCCTTCTGCTATTATTTTTCTTAAGAAAACAAAACAAAACAAGGGCTGCTTGTTTTAAACCTATTCAAAAGGCTTCTGAGAAAACCCCCAGAAGAGTAAGGAGCAGATGACATTACAACAGCGGTATGCAAACGGCCTTTTCCCCAGGAAATGTAAGATTTGTGTGTCGATATCGAAGTAATTTCTACAGCTTAACAATTAAGAAGACCATGATTTTATTCACCAAGCCTAAAAGCTTTAAGTAAAACATCTCAGTCATTGCTTGGCTAACACTGAAGACATTTCTCCGGACAGTTATAGCTTGTGATTCACTTGCAAGTTTCCTAGGGATAAGAAGAAGTATGGAAATGGAGGATGGAAATGGAAGTCCCACCAGGTCCTGCTGTTTCTCCTCTAGTACATCACCTTTGGGCCACAGCAGGAACCGTCACGCCGTTGGAAGCACAAACTCTCTCCCTGTTTGTTATGAGCTGGATCCAATAAACAGCACCACCTCTGCCAGCATCTCCTCACTCCACAGCCACCCCACGACCAAGTTTAACTTGCACTTCACATTCATCCTCTGTCCTGCACCGAGCCTAGCCCACAAATCATAGCACGATTAAGGTGCTGAGGAGCCGCAAACTCAGGTCCCCCACTCACACCACCCCTACAGCAGCCCTAAGATTTACAAACCTTCAGCAACTAAAAGGCATCCCCTGCACCCGTAAACCTTCTCAGCTTCTTCTGCCTCCTGTTTGGGGTCAGAGCTGCACATCGAGACTGTCCGACTACTCAAGCTGTAACATCAAATGGGCTAGGGGAGAATCCCAGCTGTAGGGTATGCAGGAGGGGCCTTCATACACAACTCCAACGTAGGACGTGCAGCCCAGCAGCGCAGGAGCACCTGAGGCCGTGCTTCTGCAAGCACCAGCCCTGCGTGCACGTGGCTGCTGTGTGCCAGGCTCCTGCAGGAGCACAGCTCTCACAACGCAGCCATCAAAATATCTGGCAAAGCCTAACATAATCACATTTGCATTGGTGCAGTGGGCTGAAGTCTCCCTGCACTGCGGTTTCCCCTGCACAACAGGGCATGAGAGGCACGCAGACCAGCTCCACACACCCCAAGGTTTGGGCACTGCAAGCTCCGCGCCTCTGCTGAGCCACGTTAGGAAAGGCGAGGTTTGGTGTCAAACAAAACCCAACCCCTTTGAATCTGACCCCGAACGCCCGGGAATAAAAACACACACACACAAAACCCGGGCACCAGTGGGATTAGGTTCCAGCTCTGCCTGCACAATAGCTCTGCCCAAAGCACTGCGCCAGCAGCCAAGAGAAGCTCTTCCAGAAAGAACCACCGCACACCAGTTAACGCACATCAAAAAAAGTTTAATATTTCCACAGATATCACGTAACACTAGTATCGGAGCTACTAGTGTGCAAAGTAAAAAGACTCTCTACCTTTGCAAAACCAGTTAGGCATGCAATTTTTCAGGTAGACACACACGTAAAGCTGCGAGGACTGCTTGCGACTCACATGTTACTTTACAACATTCACTCACAGTGCACCATAATGCATATTGAAATGTTATCCATAGGCAGGGCAATCCAAATCTTAGGGGGTGGAAAGAGGACAGAGAAGAGTAGCCTGCAAATTTCCATCTACTTTCTGCAGGAGAAGAACGAGAGCAGGGAAAACCATGCAGAGATCTCAAATTCATTTTTGGTAGGAGAGCGGGAATTAAATACTGCTGTGGGGTCTCCCTCTTTGCAGAAAGCGGCGTGACTTGCAAATGTTAATTGCCTTTTGCCTTCCGAACTGGTTCTCGATTTAAGTAATGCAACTGCTACGCGAGTATAATAATGGCATCAGCTCGACAGAGGGCGGAATACACCACGTGTACACGATACCAACCCTGCTGCTGCTTTAGTTCGTGGGATAAGCTGGGTCCGATTCTGTCTGTGTGGTTTGTTTGGTTTACACACCCAGCTCCTCAACGTCGAGATCCAACTCGAGCCCTCATATTCCTTCCTGATCATTAACTCTAGCTGAGTGTTTGTGTTTCGAGTGGCTGCTTAACAGTATTAAAGATTAAAGCTTTGTGTGGAAGCAAACACCCATTTAAGGCAAGAGACGGAGGTGTGCACATCCAGGTGACACTGTTTTGCTGCAGATCCTGTAGACGGGCAGCTGCAGTGCCCTGATCTAAACCAATAACAAGAGAAAAAATAATTTTGCTCCGACCCCTTATACAGACAGATACAGCACAGCCTGCCTAAGGACCATAAATGTACCCATTTCCCAGGTCTGGAGATTTGGATTACCCCAATCACCAACCATTGTGTTTTACTCGTTAGGGATTTCTTGCCCAAATGTTACAGGTTTTGCTCGGTAACACAACACCATTCACAAAAGCAGTGGGAAATACCAGTGGATCCAGATCCGTGGGACAAGGGCGTTTACTTTAATTTTACCATGACAAAACAGGCATCAAGGAAGCAAGTAAGTCACATTGTCAAGTCCCACTACAGAGTTATGTGCGTGCACAGTGCCGACACACCGCGATTTTTCCACGATTGCTTTAAACGAAACAACAGCAGGTAGGTATGCAGGAGGGAACCGCTGCTTCCCTTTCACTAAAAGCTTCAACACCCAGGTTTGGTGGTCAGCGTGCTGGCGGTGCACGTAACAGGGATGCTGCAAAGGTCACACTTGGTACGATGCAACAGCAGCTCTCAACGCACATCAACTGGGGGCAATTTCATCTCAGACAACAACTGATTTTTGACAGCTGCAGAAATTAGAGACTGATTTTTTCCATGACCTACAGATGGGGAAGGTACCAACAAGGTGAATAAGAAACATGCAGATTGGGGTCCATAAACAGGAGATAGTATTAACAGCACACATTCTATCTTGTATCCTATACTTGTTTATGTCATTAGTTGTATTTTTTTTCCCGATAAAGCAGTGAGTTCTGTTTTATTTATTTATTTACCAGTTCAGACTACGCAGTCGCTGCTTTATGAGAAAGTGCTCACAAGACAGAATCAGGGCCGGGGTTGTGGAGTTCAGTTCTGCTCGGCATCACGAAGCCTGCATCCCACCGCCGTGATGAGAGCTGCCCCTTTCCCACTGCCGTCTTCCGAAAGCAGGAAGGTCACGTCGCACTTGGGTGCCAGGTCTTTGACTGTTTGGTGCATAATCCTCGAAAAGCTGTGAAGGGAAACAGTGGCCGTGGGCAAGGGAGGCCTTGCAGCACCTACAGAGCATAGCAGTGCCACGGGCCTTTGCAGTGCTCCCCCTTTCACAGCAGAGAGAAATAAAATGCTGGAAACATGTTACTACACTACACACACTACAGTGGGTGTGAAGATTGGGAGCAGGGGCCAAACCACTTTCATCCCAGCCCTTTGCTCTCTCTCCGTGTGGGGTTAGCTGGATCTCTTCTGCCACAGAAAAGTGCAAAAGACAAGACGGTGCCCCACCTCCTCTGCCTATCGGACAGAAACATCTGCCCAAGAGGCACCAGGCATTCGAGCAGTGCTCTCTCACTGCGTCTGCATAGCCAAGAGATCTTTCCCCTTCCTGTGTGGCTCCCAACCTGCCCAGCAAGCTGTGTTGCCTTTAGTTTGGCACAGCCCCCTGAATCCTTCATGATCCTCTGATTACCTTTTAGAAAGCCCAAGCAGCCCTGATTAAGATCTCTTTCCCCTGGCTCTTACCCTAGCAAGTAAGAGAAATCAGTCTGGAAAAGGACACGCAGCAACACGTTACAGGTCACGGGCAAACAACCACAAAGAAAGGTGAACACTCACTGTGGGTGTAGCTTGTACAGCGTCCCGTCCACACCAACCGTAATCTCCAGGTGCTCTAATCCTCTGTTCTCCCGAATTTTATCTACAACTGCAGCCATGCCAGCCCCGCACAACTGAGCCGCTCGCTTGGACACTGCTCCACACACGGTCTTGACGATGATGCTGTCGTCGCAGGTGCTGTTGAGCCCCAGCTGCTGGAGGATGGTTCGCACCTGAAGCAAAGCTAACCTGTCGCTGCAGGAGCAGAGGAACACAGAGCTCAGTTCAAGGCCCTCCTCAGCTGAGCCACCAGCATGACCCCCACCACATCGAGAGCTGCAGCCACACTCCCAGGCCACGCAGCCGTCCTTGCTGCTGGTACAAGAGACCCCGGAGAATGCAAACGCACTCAGCACCACGCTGCTGCCAAATTCGGGCAGAGCAGGAGGAGAGCACAAGCAAGCCAGAGGGGCTCTGAGCACAGCTCTGCATTGCTTCCCTTTCTCTTTTCATACCAAGTGCATTTCAGGAAATTATTTTTAATGATGGACTTTATTGTTTTTTTCCCCCCCATAAAGACTCAACAGATTTTAAGACAGTGTCTGAGCAACAAAGACACAAAAACATCCACTAAAGAAGTACGCATTCAGCTAGCATTCATTCAGTCCAACAACAACAGCTAGGCACTCACAACAGGCACAGGAAAACAGCCTGATTTCTGGTGCTTTAAAGAGCCTGCACAGGTACAGGCTCTCAATGAGACCAAAATCATCTCCGGAGCTCTGATCCATCCTCTCCAGCCATCAGTCCCCTCCAGCAGCATCACCAGGTGAGCAATACCACAGTATTTCACTCTGAACAGCCTCCTGTGCTCTCTTACCTCTCGATCTGTGAAAGGAACTTGGTTTCAAAGATATGCCTGGTCTTCAACGTCTCTGAAATCTGGCCTCTGAACAGGAACCCCCGCTTGGTGAAGTCGATCAGAATATTGCGGACTATTTCCCCCAGGTACATCCCACTGATCATTTTCTCATACCTGCAATGAAAGACAGCAGCACAGCTCAGGACACAGCTCATACTTGCAGAAGTGGCACTGCAGCTGCTTATTACCTAGATGTCCTGCCTGCACATGCTGGGGACATGAAATCTGCAAACTGATTTACACAGAATGGCCATTTATGAGGAGAATTGGGCAAGAAAAAGCAGTGGAAAACCTTGCAAGGTTTTCAAACAACCCTTGTTTGCATCCTACAAACACCTCACATACTCCTCACTACCATTCTCCCCCAGGGTAGACCCCCAGGGTCTCTCCACAAGGTACAGGCACTGGGAGTGCAGAGTTTTTAAGGGAGTCCTGTGCTGAAAAACACCCTGTGGAAATTTGAAATAAATAAATGAACGTGAAGAGGTATGTTCAGCATGTTCCCAGGATCACTGACCTGTAAATGAGCGAGCCAGGGGACCAGGGTTGGTTTGTGCTTTTCAGTTAACTCCAGCACCTGGTTCCCAGCAGGGAAATAACAGCCCAAAAGCCACAGGGAGGAACCAGGGTGTTTTGAACCCCCTCTTGACCTCACTTTGCACACAGAACCCAAGTTTTCCGCTGGCAGGCTTGCCCCAGGCTAGAGAGAGGGATATTTTCCACCTGCAGGTCTCTTCCTGGCACACACTGAGGGGTGCTCAGCGCTGGCACGGGGCAGCCCCATGCTGAGAACAGGAGTCTGCTTCGCCTCCCTCCCCTCCAGCACCATTCTGCTTTGAAAGGGGCATTCTGCAGTCCGTGACCGAGTTGTGCCCTCAGCAACGAGAGCTGAACACTTTCACATTTATTGAAAAGTTCATTCAGCCACGCATCCTTTATTTCACCTCCTGGAGCTCTGAGCAGGGTTTCTGCCCTGGCCTGAGCTGAGCACAGCACACCAGCCACCTGGAAGCAAGCCACGCAGTCCATTTAATACCATGAGCTCTCTCGGGCTTGTACCCAGCAAGCGCCTTCCCTCTCAAGTGCCTAACTTCTTCTGGAATAAATTATTCCCCTTGGCAGCTTCCCCTTCTGCCTTTGGCTGCTTACTCCATGCCAACCCTGCCGCCACATCAGGCTTGCTCAGCGTCCGCCTCTCCGTGTCTGTTTGTGCCCTAAACCCTACAGAGCTTCCCAAGGGAGCTGCCAGCTTGCCTGCATCCCTCAGGCTTCCAGGCAGATTTGCTGGAGTCACACAGCTTTCTTAATAGCTTCACTGCCCTCATGTCAAAGCAGAGAAATTATGAAAAATTGCAGTCTGGGCATGCAGCAGCCTCAGCCCAGGAGCGTTGTGCTGGGTCCATCTCCTTGTCAGCTCTTTCTTCGTGGGGGCAGGGAAGCACTTGCTCATACCAGAGCTGGGTTCCCAAAATGGGATCCATCCTCCAGGGCCAAGAAAGGCAGGTCCTCTACTGTGGCATGTCATCCAGAATATTGCCTGATGTCAGAGCTGGCTGCAACTGCTTTACAGTGACCAGCCCCGAGCTCCAACCATGCCTGCAGGTCGAGGCTGAGGATTTCAAGAGGCAGAGCCCTCGAACTAAGAGAACTCAGCTAAAAGAGATTAAACTGAGACCAAGAGCATAGGAATGACAAGCCTTCTTAAGCCTGTAAGTACAACATGGGATGAGAAAAAGGGTATTTTACTAGTTTAAATCCTCCTGAAGTTCTCACCAAAAACCCTGCTGCAAACAAGCTCTGGGCAGATGCTCAGTGGCCACAACAGCTCTGCCCACCCAAAAGGCTGGCAGAGGAATTTGGCTGTAGCTAAATGAACGGCTGCAAAACGGCCAGACAACGGTAAAGGCATCCATTGCCCATACAGAAGAGAAAGCAGAAAGAGAAGATCATGGATGTTTGTCCTTGGGGAAACTAGAAAACAAGAAGCAACCAGAGGCACAGAGGAGGGAAATCCCACAGGGCAGAAGGGCTGCATTCATTTTCCACTCTTAACCTCCTTTCTGAGAAGGGGACAAATTCAGTTCTCTCAAAAGCATTTGAGGCAGCCTGGCTTACTCTTAGCACAGCGTTTACCCCGCAGTACCTTTGCTTTCCAGCATTTAGTGAAAAGTCATCAACCGCTTTGTCATATATCGTCCTGATATCGTCCAGGCATCCATTATCCCCGAACGCTCCCCACTCCATGTTCACACACATCCGTCCTTGCTCACCATCCACCATCTCTATGTTTCTCATCTCTTCCATGTAGCAGGCATTGCTGCCAGTTCCTGAAAAGAGAAAACAGTGAAATTTCTGTGGGTTTTGTACTTTTTTTTTTTTTTTTTTTTTAACAAAACAACATTGGAGCAAGAACAACAGTCCTGACCAAGCCTTCTGGTGGATCTTGAAGGTGCCTTTTCTGAATGATGAGAAGTCAATTCCAAAAGTCACAAAGGAAAAACAAACAAACATAAAAAACCACTTTGATAATCCTAAACTAAGGGAGGATATTAGTGCATTATAGGGAAGCTGTGGCACGCTGCCCAGCGCGGCTCAGAGGAGCAGAGGCTCATCCAGGCTGGCTGGGCTGAGGGTCCCATGTTGCGGGGGGACCAGCAGCATGGCATTTTCAGCACACTGACCTCCAAGTGCTTTTAAACCCAAAACCACAGCAAGCAGCCAGCTGAATTCTGAAGTTTCGGAAGATAGGAGTCATCTTCCACAAAGCCCACAGACCTTCAAAGTTCAGGGGAAAAACTGTTGAAGTGAACACCTCAGGAAGATTTGAGGCATCAGGCAAAGAAAAACCCAGGGATTTTGCTGGCTAATGGCAGGGCATTTTTTAGTTCTTGTTTGTTTGTGTTTTTTTTTTTTATGATGCACAAAATTCAACTGTTTCAACTTCCACATTGAGATGCTGCCATGTTTGACTCTGCTAAACAGGAACCCTAAGGATTGTGGTAATTACCAAGTGCTCCGTGGGCACTAAGTCTTAGGAAGCAAAGCTCTGTTAGCAAAGAGAGGCAGATTTGCTATTACCTGGGGCACAGAACTTCCTGAAGATGCCTAGGAAACTATCACGTGAGCCCTGCATCACAGGCTCTGCACAAATTATACTGGCAAGTGTGTTTTACTTTGTGATCTCTAGGTGATATATCGATACAGTCTGAGCAAAAGTCAGTCCTCCCACAGTTCTCCCCTGCTGCAGCCAAGCTGAGACTCAGCACAGGGTCTTGGGGAAAAGTCATCAGAGCGGCCAAGGCAATCCCAGCAGGAGAGAGGGAGTTGTTAAAGCCCTGGGGCTTTTGCTCTCCTTATCCCAGATGTCCCCAGGCCACCAAATGAGGTGGGGCTGCAGCAGTAGCATCCCAAGGACACACTGCCCTTCCTGCAGGGAACTCTCACCGAAAACATGGAGCTCACAGACACAGCTCCCTACCCACACTGTGCTGTGCTGACTCATCCTGGATGTTTTCCAACTGTCTGAAGGAGAAATTGGTGGCATTTCATTTTCCTACAAGTCACTTTGCAACTGAAAATGTTACTTAAGCTCACAGAAGCCTTGTCCCTTTCCTTCTCTTTCTCACCTGGCAAAGCCCAGCAAACTCCTTTCCCTGGAGAGCTCTGGGAATTCACAGCACCCATGCCACAGGGACTGTCAAATCCCAGGCATGGGTTTTGCAAAGGCATCAGCAGTCACCTGTAGAATTATTTCAGCTGTTTCACTGCTGGGAAGGAATCTGTTAGTTGCTGCATTTTGTCTATCAGAGCTTTCCATTGCATGCTATTCAAGAACTGTGGCTGTGCATTACAAGTTTATTCTGAGAGACCACATGCTCAAGGCAAGCTGTGGGTCACCTGAACACCCAGGAAAATGCTTATGGGTTAAACTAACAAATACTCCAGGAGCTGATAAAACCAACTGAGCTCAAGTTTGCTCATTTCTGAAGGTATAGCTGTTAATCTCCAAATCTTTCACTTCTGGACACCCTAGCTGTATTTTTAGATAAGCACAGAGATGGCTCCATGAGAACACAGACAGGTGTCTGCATGCTGTTTAATTTAAAAAAAAAAAAAAGTGCCAACTGCAAAGCATTTCTAACACATACCCACAATGAGTCCAATTTCACAGTTTGGGTCTTCATAAGCACAAGTCATCATCGTGCCCACCGTATCATTCACCACAGCCACCACATCCAAGTCAAACTCCTTTGGAAGAGAAAAATAAAACAGTGAGAACTCTGGGTTTGGAGCCACCCCGAACACCAAAGGAGACACAAAAAGAACACAACAAAGGGTCGCTGTGAAAACACACTAAGAACAAATACATGTAGCTAGAAGTATTGGCCTGAATTTACCTCTGCAGAGATCAGAAGTTAGCGTACCAGCAGGTAGCTAAGGCTCCTTGCATGCTTTACCTACTACAGACTATGGCAGCAGCAGAAGGCATCTTCCTGACTGTTCTCCATGGCTTAGGCATACTTAAGAATAGATCTTGCATATAAGTACACAGTAGAGACCTATTGCCATTCTGTATCAGAGCAGTGCAGTAGCAAATACAGCAACATTTGCTGATAAAATTCTGTTAAACTCCTCAGGCTGTTTTTCTTCCCTTCCTAGAAAGTTTCAATTAAGCTGCTTAAGACTTTTTCAAGAACAAGAGCTGGGAGTGAGGAGGGAACTGTCAAATTCAGAAGCCTCTGGGGAAGAAAAAAAAAAAAAAGTGAAGAAAAAATCTCCAGCATGGCTCATTTTGAGTAGCAATTTCAGTTTGGTGCCTGACCTCTCCCATTTCTGCTGCATGCCCTCTAGACCATCCTACTATTGGATTGTGACTGGGCTACGTGCCAGCACCAGAGCCAGTACAGCCACAAGCCATCAGGGGCTGCTGCGTCTGGACCTGCAGCAAGACAAACACCTTCTGTGCAGGGCAGGAGGCCCAGCCCGTTTCCTCGAGGCACGCTAACCCCACAAGAGGGAGCCAGCCTGACCCATGAGGTCTGTAAACTGCAGGGGAGAAAGAAGGGGAAGGAAGAAAAATAATAATAATCACCTCTCTTCTTTTAATTCCTTCTCTAAGCAAATACACCACGTCTTCTCCCTCACAGTCTGTAGCCTTGAAGCCTTTTGTCCAGTTGAGGAGGATACCCTAAAAAGAAAGCAAATAGGTTAACACTTTTCTTGATGCACTACAAAATGCCCCAAATCCTATAATCCTCTAAGGAACCATCATTGAATAATTGTATCTAATAACTTCCCTGAATGAACACTTGAAATTTAAAATGTTTTACTGTGTGGTTATACAGAAGACTTTATAAAAAGAAATCTCGCTCTATATAAATCTCTGGAATCTAAAACTAATCATGCTTAGTCTCCAGATTTCCAAGACAGAAACACTTGCTAATGAGTGAACCATTCTGCATCGTGCACAAAGACAGAAAATAAAAACAAATTTTAAAAAAAAATGCAAAACATCAGATACCATAGTTCAAGACTGGGAAACTTTTTTCTTTTTGAAAATGCAGCTCACTAAAAAGGCACATGACCAGGAGAAGCACTATTGCCCAAACTGTAGCAATGCAACAAACTCAAAAATAAAAAGTGTGAAAGAAAAGATATCTATCTACAAAGAAAATGCTAAATAGACATGATATTATTATCAGCTGCACAGATGGAGTTGGTGAAGATGCATGGCAGTGAAGGAGTTAAACAGGAGAGCCAAGAGAACAAGGGTACACTGACAGGGACATGTTATAGGCTCCCCCAGTTCCTGGTTCATCCACTCCATCCAGCAAAACCAGATCAGCCTGGGACCAGGCGCTGGCAGCAGGGAAGGACAGACCCAGCTTGTGCTTATCACTCACGAAAGCAGGGCAGTATCACAGTCCAGCAGGTTTATATGATTGGGAAAAAACACGTTACATTAAAAAGGGCCTATCACCACCACGGAAACTGTAAATGCTCTCATCCGTCACAGCCACGGACTAACCAGCACTTGCATTACTACCTTTAAAGGAGCTGTTTATAGGACAAGCTGTACTGGTCAGGGTCAGAGCATGAACCCTCCCCTCACACGACCTGCCTAGGTGTCGGGTAGGTGATATGAAGGCACAGAAATGCAACCTAGCATAAGCACAAAAGCAGATTTAAAAAATACTAACGGACTTACAGCATCTAGACTGGTCTGCTTGCAAGGGAAGGAAAACGTGAAGCCGAGAGGAAGCCGTGCACCTTTTATTCCCATGTAATCCAGGAAGTCAGAAATGCAGGTAACGATGTGATCAAACAGCTTTAAAGAGAAAAGTCACGCGTTTGAAGCTGTACATTACACCGCTCTTAAAAAAGTATTTAAAAAGCAGCAGTGCTGCAGAAGAGAAGCACAGATACTCACCTCTTCTCCCGTTCCCTGCATCACCTCTATAGGAATTGCATAGATCTTGTTGTGCATTTCTACTGTTCTCCTTTTACCACTGCGAATTTTCACCAGCAAAACTCTAAAGTTTGTCCCTCCAAGGTCAAGTGCCAGAAAGTCACCGTTCTCTGTAATAGAAAACACGTGTGCATTTAAAGAATCCATCAGGTGAAGATATTAGGTGCTGCTCTAATTATTCCAGACTTTTTTTGTGTGTGTGGATTTTTGTTTCCTTTTGTGATGTTGCTGTTTTGGGTTGTTTTTTTTTGTTTGTTTGTTTTTATAAATCAATGAGGGAAAGAGGACCCAACAGAACTGCTCTTTGTTTTCACTGTGAGAAAGTTTCCCAGTTAGCTGACCACCACGAAACACAAAGAACTGCCCAGGTTGTGTGGGCAGGGTTCAGGTGCGTTTGGGTAGTTAGCCTAGCTGTGGTCTTATCCCCGTGGGCCACAGCTTGCTTGCATCCAGAAGCACTGGAATTGGGCTGGAGTGTCTGCCCTGCCCAGAGCTGGGATTTTTCTCCTTAGCACAGCTCTGGAGATCACACCAGATCAGCTCTGTACCTGTCCCATCCGGCGTGCTGCGGACGAAGGTGGGCAGCATCTTCACTTTGGCAGTCTCGTGACTCTTCTTCTTCAGGCCCGCTTCCATCTCCGTCCTCATCCTCTTCTTCACCTGCAGCAGCTGCTCGTGGGTGAGCTTGAACTCAGCCAGCGTCTCGTCGATCAGCCGGTGCTGCTCCGACAGCCGGTACGCCACCGCCGTCACCATCGCCGCCCCCTTCCCGCTGCCGCTCTCCGACAGCAGGAACCGCACGTCCGAGTCGGGCACCAGGCGCCGGGTGGTTTTGTGCAAGCGCCGAGCGTACCTGCAGGGAGAGGCTGCACGTCCACCGGTTGCCCTGCCTCCCCCACAGCCCCCAAAACCTCACTGACTGACTGTGAGGTGAGCAAGGAGCCTCAGCAGCCTGAGCTACGGCCTCCCAAGCAGGGAAACTGCCAGGGAAGAGCAGCTCTTCTTCACTGCCTCTTTTCACCTAAATTCCTAAGAAAAGTCAGCAAAAAACAGGGCAGGGAACTCAGAGTCTCATGCCCTGAACCCAACCACGGATGGAAGAAATGCCCTGGCTCTGGCACTGCTCCGATCCCCTCTGAGGGTCCTCAGTCATCCTTTAGATGGTGTGGGAAAATGATTCAGAAATAAAAACTGCCCATGTATGTTATCTTGACACACCCCAGACATGACCATCTAGAAAAGCTAGTCAAAATAGCATTCCTGGAAATGGTTTTTGCTTCCCAAATACTGTGTTTTTCCTTAATTAACGAACATGGTTTTTGTTGATTTTTTTTTTCAACAAAATAGTGGCAAACTGAAAATTAAATGCTACGTGGTTTTGTTCTTTCACAGATTTCCCCATAAACAACACTCAGTCCTCCCTGCCAGCCCCAATGCAAGGCAGAATCATTTCACTGGTATCCAAGTACTTCAGGGTTTGGGTTGTTTTGTTGTGTTTTTCTCTCTCGTATGTGTGTGTGCACGTGCTAACGGCAGGAGCCGGGGACTCACTGTGGGTGCATCTTGTAGAGGGAGCCATCGACCCCCACGGTGGTGCGGAGGCGGCCGACCCCTTTGTTGTCCCGCAGCTGGTTGAGGATGGCGCCCAGCGTGGAGGCCACCAGGTTGGCCGAGCGGAAGGACACGATGGTGCAGACGTGCTGGACCGCCACGCAGTCCTCGTGGGACGGCTCCACCCCCAGGCGGGTTAGGATTTCTTTGGCTTTATTCAAACCTTCTTTGCTCCTACAAAGAGAGGGAGGTAAAGGAACTCCTTAGAGGGGGGAGGCTATAAAACATAGGATTTAGGGACATCCAAGCACATATGGCCCTGCATGGGGTTTGAGAAAGGGATTAGGAAGAAAATTTCTTAGAGACCTGGAATGGGAGGCTTTATGAGGCTTAAAACAAAATGCTCTAAATACTCATTCATTCACAGATAGAAATATCTGTCCATTAAAGCCTGGTGCAAACATGCCACCTCCAAAATATACTATTTCAGCTATCGCAGCAGCCACCCTCTGGCTGGGATTCCTCCATCTGTACTCAGCATCCTGCCTTCTTCACGTTCCCTTCCCTCTGGGCAACAGTTTATCATGTCCCTGGAAACCTATCAAACAATAACCACGTGCACTTCTCTCTCCAACAGCGCAGGTCTCAGCTGCGCTAGGTGGTGAGACCAAGTCGTGTACCCAGAGAGTTTCCTGTGCCCCAAAAGCACAGGCACAAAGCTTGGGACTGGCCCTGCCCTGCTGTACTGGGGCATCTCCCAGGAGTGGATCCTGTGACAGCTCCTTCTGCACACCCCAAGGAAGTCAGCAGTGGCTCCTCCAAGAATTTTAACAGACCTGGAGGAATTAAATGTTTTTTAATCACCCTGATGCTTTAAACTTTAAGCAGCTTCTCCTCTCTGGAGCAGGAAGCACCAGCCCCACAATTCAGCACAGACCCGAGTGTGCAGCTAATCCTGCTCCCAGGTCTCAGTAAATTAAGCTCATTATGAAAAACAAAACCCCGAGTAAGGGTTGCCAAAGTGATTTCATCCTCACGGCCCTCTTTTCAGGCTTTTACAGCCTCCCTGACTTTCTGCCTCTTGCACTCAGTTTTCCCACGTTAGCACCCAGCCTGAGAGCAAAGTTTCTGGCAAAACTTAGTCGCGTACTGCTCAGTCATTTCCAAGACAAAAACAGAAGGTGTGTATCTTGCCATCACTAGCTGCACTCCCACACATCTTTTTAAGGATTCCTGCGTCTTGCTAGCATCAGCTGGAAATTTGAAGTGGCACAGGAACACCCTCCTTAGCTGTAACCAAAGTGTTCTTCAGGGAATGAGGTGGAATTTCAGGTCAACTTTTGCTCTCATTAACTGAATTCTGAAATTGGAAAGCTGGCCCAATCCCCACAGCCTGAGCTACCCCAGCGATGTGAATTTTAAAACCGCGGGGGGCAGAGCCAGTAAGTGCTGACCGAAAGGGTGATGACACCGTAAGGAACCAACTGGCACATAGCTCAGAGGTCGCCACGCAGAGCCCAGCACTGCCCACGAGACTGAATGCTCTGCCTTGTCACACTCATTTTCTTTCTGCCCAGCAATCCCGTGGATACAGCAAGGAGCAACACAAGTATTTGGTAGGAGGCACTAAGCCAATTCACTCCCACGTTTAGCTGCAGGCTAGCAACGTTTAGGTTTTTGCCATCAGGGTGAGTGGCAGCACAGTGAGTAGCTTGTGGCTGCAGGGACTGATGGTGCCTCCCAAAGCAGAGGGAAGGAGAAACCTGCCACCTCCCAGCTCATGGGAGCTGGTGGCTTGGAGGAAAGGATGCTGGCTGCCTTCTGGGGATCCCCACACGCTGGATACACACCCCACGGGATGGTGCCAGCTACCTCCAATGCAGCACATTCCTCCACAAAGCAAAAAAGTAGTGCTGGAAAATTAACAGGCAGAGTCATTTGGAACCCAGGGAGGGAGAGGTACTCACTTTTCTATGGCAGAAACATGCTTTGTCTCAAACTTCCCTTTGGTGAGAAGCTCGGGGGTGATTCTCCCTTCAAAGAGCAGCCCCTCCTTGGCCATCTTCACCAGGATGAGCCTCACCAGCTCCCCCATGTACAGCCCGCTGACCATCTTCTCAAACCTGCAGGAGAGGGCAGCAGCAGTCACCCAAGGGTCCACAGGCAGCACCAAGAGGCAGAGCCCAGCTGTACGCCTGCCCCAGCACAGGTAAAGTCAAGCTTTCTTCAACTGCTGAATTCATAACGTAAGTGGAGAAGGGAACAGTACACAAAAGCAGCAAGAGTTAATTTTAATTGCCTGGCTCCAGCAAGGGCTACATGGATAAGCTGTGAACTGAAGCTGATAGAGTAAAAATCAACAGCCCTAACTGGGACTGTGGCAACCCTGATCAGATCCTTTCCTCTGAAAACGGCTGCTAAGGGAGAAAATTTGAAGTAATGAGCAAACCATTTGGGGCCTGAAGACTCCAGTCCAAGCAGGGCTGCCCAGTCACCTGGCATGGTGCCTGCTCAGGGAACACGCACTCTCCTCCCAGCAGATGGCAAACTGCAGGCAAAATGTGGTTCTGCCTGGACCACGCCACCATCCCCTAGCATCAGTGAGCGCAAATGTTTCGCCTGAATCATACCACATGGCAGCAAAAGCCAGAGAGCTCGTAAATAACCGCCTCACTCACAGCTGCTTCCCAGGATTGAGGGATCCGCGGTCGATCTCTCTGTCAAACTCGGTCCTGATGTCTTCTAGTGAACCGTCATCTCCGAAGGCCCCCCACTCCGTGTTAATGCACATCCTGCCCTCGTCCCCTTCCACCAGGTCTATGTGCCGCATCTCCTCCATGTAACAGGCGTTGGTGCCAGTGCCTTGAGGGAAAGGACGTGAAAGTGCTAAGCAAACAGGCCAGGCAAAGGGAAAAAAGCCACGTGCACGCTGCTGCAGCAGTGTGTGTGTGTTACCAATGATCAAGCCAACTTCACAACGCTGGTCATCGAAGCCGCAGGTCATCATCGTCCCGACAGTATCGTTCACAACAGCCATGATGTCTGCATCGTAGTCCTGGTGGGGGAACAAAACGTTACTTGTACCATATGGCTGCTCTGCGAAATGCTGCTGGTGTTTACCAGCGCTTTGCTTAAACCCACTAATTTCCCCAGAACAGGAAACAAATCATTTGTCTGAATACCACAGCTCAACTTTTAAATATCACCTGCTCCATCTGCCACTTCTCTACCCCATCAACCCGGGGCAGGGAGAGCAGATTTAAGGCACCAGGAAAACCAACAAATGGTTGCAGCATGACTTCTAGAGGGCAAAGACCTGCTCTCACATAACACCCTTACGTGGGAAAGAGAAGGGGAACGCATGAAGGAGAGAGGAACTATGTAGTTAGAATATCATGGAGTAATTTCACGCCGTTTCCTGGAGCGTCAATACAGAAAATATAATCTTAAGATAACAAATTTCTCACAAAATACACTTAAAACATACTGTTTTATGTCAAATTAAGATTTTAATAATAAGCGTATAAGCAAATAATGCAATTAAATAAGCTATCCAAGCAACAAGAAGCCATTCCTTTCTGGTGTCTTTAGTGTTACTCTGATCACAGTAACTGACTACAGTAATGCTGTTTGGGGACAGTGAAACTCAGGCTTATGTAAAAATCCACGGCTACCCAAATTGTGCAGATGCTGCCCAGTTTCCAACAAATTTAGATGCTGAGTAATCAACGTATCACCTGGCTGGGAGAATTATACAAGCCCAAATTCATCCCACCTCATGCTCAGTGCCTTTTTATTTGCCTAAATCAGCAACCTGGTCACCTTCATCCTCCATAAAATCAGCAGGGAGAAACTGCAGGGAGCAGCACTGCTCAGTGAGCCTGAAATCCCCCTTCTCTTCTCTTCTCCTCTCTTCTCCTCTCTTCCCTTCCCTTCTCTTCTCTTCCCTTCCCTTCTCTTCTCTCTGCTCCTCTCCTGCTCCCCAGTGAGCCAGCTGCACAGCTCAGCCGAGCTGCTGGGGGGAGCCTAGACCACCAGAGGCAGTTTCTCAGGAATGGGAGGTGTAGGTGTCACTGAAAAGGGCAGCTTTTTCTCAGTGTCTGGAGGGTGATAAAATTGCTGAAGGTCGTGAGCACCAAACCAGAACGTAGTTTTGTGCTACGAGGAAAATCACAGCTCCCTCACAGCAACACTGCGACATCTCCACTTCCCCAGCAAACAACAAAACACCTCATATTCACACAAGAAAGCAGATTTGCACCATCATTCACATCCCATGCCCAAGCTGGCGATGTGAATGGTGCTCTCTGGCAAAGAACCAAAAGTTTGCTACGACAGAGTTTTTTAAAAAAATCAAGTAATAATGTACAATTTACCCCACGTTTCTTGATGGCCTTGTTAAGCAGCTTCACAACGTCTGCTCCCTCCACTCCGCTTGCTTTGAAGCGCTTCGTCCAGGTTATCAGAACACCCTGAGAAAAGTAGAGAGACATACTCAATACATTGCCACTATAAGACATATTTTTTTTTCTCCTTTAAAAACAAGATTTTGTACTCCAACATCATCCCCAGGTCTCTTTTCTTATGCATTTTACCAAAACAAATCTGAAGAGACCGAGTCCTTTATTCTAATTACAGTTAGCTGCAAGATGGGAAATGTTTTTCTTTCCTCTTCCTTGCTAGAAAACACTTTGTTTACATTTTGTATCTTCAGCCCACTCTTCTGCCTTCAGCTCCTTGATGTTTTTTCTTAGAAAAACATTTAATCCTGTTGGGCCACAGAAATCAGCTGCATTCATAAAAAGCTGACTGTGCAGGACTGGCTAAAGGGAAAGGATGTGATTTTTGTATGGCCATGGCTCGGCTGCGATGGGCATCCAGCTGCTGCACATTTGCTGCCTGGAGTCCCAGTTGCCCAGGCTTGTTTCACTGGGAGATAAATGCTTATGAGCTAACGAAAATGGAAATACTGCAAACATAACAAGGGTTAAAATGCTTAAATATGTATGTGGGTACCTGTGCTAAAAGCTAATGGCCAGGATTTGGTGTAAATTAACATCTAATGGGCTATGTACTTACAGAAAAGGTCGATATGCTAGGCTTAGGCAAAAAGTCTAAACATGAAAATAATTTCTATGCTGAAAGGATGAAGAGAAATAAAAATAAGGCAAGAGAACAAGATTTAAAAGTTAAATGAAGAAGAACCTAAGCAAAAAGTTGGTGTGATAGAGTACAAAAACCTGTCATACACCATGGCTCAAATAAAAAAGGAAACCCTGGTATTGAATTCCTTGTCTGCAAACTACCATTCATAAAGAACCTGGACATGGTTCCAATTCCAATGACGACATCTGATTTTTCCTATTCAGATGATGCCTAGCTCATTCAGAACACTCAGTAAATAAGTCAGTGATACTGAGATAAAGATAAGAGCATCAACAGCAGTCAAGAGAAAGGATGACTGGGATCAGCTGAGCTTTTCATACCCACCACATAATTCACACCTATCACAACAGGAGTCTGAGAAGCTAAAAAGCAGAGAAGCTGAAGCCTGTAGGCACAAGCAGCTGCTACCCAAATGTATGTTTGTCCATATATCAGCTTAAAAATCAACCACTTGTCCTGTGCGTGCTCACCCTCCAGGTCAGGAGGGTCCTTAGTCCCAGAGCTACCCGGAAAAAAATCTAGTCCACAGAACCCAGCAAACCATCAAGCTCCTAAATATCATGAAAACTCTTAGAAAACCTTCTTATCATAGGACACCCTTGCCTGCCTCTCTTTCCCTCTCCACTCTACCACCACTTTTCTCTGAGTCTCTTTGGGTGTCCCCAGCCCATCCATGTGCTCCCCCCCTGCCCCTGCACCACACGAGCTTTAGTTTATCCATTTTGTGCAGCAAAACAAGGGTAACCCAGCTTCACACCTGCATGCCCAGCACGGCTCTGCTGTGGTCAGGTAGCTTGAGCCTTACCACGCCCCAGGGCCAGACTGCAAAGCCACACCAAAATGAACTCACCTCTTCTGAACTAACACGGAAAAAGGCGCTTCTCTGCTCTGAACCACATTCAAACCCTGAGCTAATAAGTACCCTTGGCTTCAGCTCTCAGCATTACTCAAGATTTATGAAACGTAATAAAAACCATTGCCTCACCAGGCCCTGCTCAGCACACCACCTGGGAGCTGTTGCAGCAGGCTACCTAGAGCCCCGGCAGCCAGAAGAGCAGGTCACGCTTTAACAGCACAGCCTCTTAGGGCTCAGTGTGGGTTTAACTTCCCCGCATGAATTTGTGCCCCCATTGCCACAGCAATGTTGCACCAGCAGGCTGCTGAGTCACTGGTGCTGAAATGAGCAAAATAAAGGAAATACTGGGGCACCCTTCTCATGGGAGTCACATCGGTGGTTCCATACGATGCTGGTTATTTGCATGCCTTTTTAAAGCACGTTGCTTCCAGGTGTGCTATCCAATTCCTCTTTGCACTGAGCACATGCCTATTGGCACAGCTCAGCACCACTGATTGAGGAAAGCCCCAATATGGATCAGTGTCCACATTCGGGAAGTTCAGCAAAGTCTGAGCAAATGCTGCTGGACCAGGTCCTTCCCAGTTATGCTCCATGGAGAGGAGAAAAAGGCTGCATGGGAGCCAGGCAAAATTGTTGCTGTGTTTACACGGTAAGCCGTAATACCGGAGAGGTCACGCAGAGGCAGCACAAAACATCAGCTGGCGCTTTGTCATCTGTTAATCAGCTCTTTCAAACAGAAACGTAAATACAAACACCAAGCCTCACGGTGAAATGAGACCTGTCTGGGACGCTGCTTTCATAGCAGCGAGTTAATAACATGGTGGCTCTTCTGCGTAGTAAGAAAATCGTGAAATCTTCTTACCTCATCTAGCTTGGATTGTCGGCACGGGAAAGAGAACGTAAACCCAACGGGTAACTTCTTGTCTTTGATTTGTTGTTTCTCCATGAAGTCTCCCAGGCATTCAGCAACATGATCAAAAAGCTGTAAGAAAGGGAAGAGCATAAAACCATCACTAGAGTACGGTCTGGGGGAGAAAAGATTTCCAACTGCGTATGAAAACCATCTGGGATGGTGAGAAAGGGGAAGATATCTGCTCCAGGTTTTTAAAGAGATTTCAATGACAGAACTATGAAAATGCTCTCAGTCACTGTATGTTAACATCTTAATAATTAATAAATTATGAAATATGATGTCATTTTATGCAGCCAACTCTGAATTGCATCTTTTACATCCACATCAAAATGCTCTCCAGCCTGCCCTATCGCATGTACTTAACATTTTATGAGAACAAAAGACTCTCTTAACCTTTCAACAGCAGGAAGGACTATCTTAAAAGAACCTTTGGGGTCTGGTCCCATGTGAGGCTGAGCGCTTTTCCAGTGATGCACAGAAGATCGATATCCACTTCGCTCAAGCACTGCTGACACCAGAGAAGTCAGAAGTTGCAAGAGCCACCCAGAAGGACATCACCTCTCAAATCTCTTCCTAAAGCACACAGCAAACAAATGAAATGGAAACCTGGGGGACTTGTCTAAATGCTCTGAGAAACAACCCCAAATGGGAGCATTTTCTGCCTTACTGATGCCTGCAGGCAGCCAGTGCCAGGCTGCGGGTACCAATTCCCACCCAGCAGCCCCTCATGGCCCCATGGGACAGGCCAGGGAGCGCACGGCCCCAAAAGGGAGGGATGGCTTTCACACCAAGCTACGTGGGCAACCCTTCAGGAGGATTGCAACACTCAAAGCCAAAATCAAGCCTTGGCAATAAAAGCAACAAAAATACCCATCCATAGAACAAAAAGCCATATATGAACTGACCTGTACCCCAAACAGGTATCGAGCCTGCCAACAAGTCACCTCCTGCCCCAGAAGATAACTTCATATTTTGTTTGATTCTTTGCAAAAAATACATAATTACACAATATTTAAAAATAAAAATCTATCTGCAGTGTTGGCAGGCCAAGGCCATGAAACCTGCCCAGAAGATTGGGGATAATTGGAAGGGAGTACAGAAAGATATCTGTTGGTTGCAATTAGCCTTCGCAGCTTCATTAAGAATAATTTACGGTCTCAGAGATAGGGCAGAGCACTACAGACAATTACGAAAACGACGAGGAATATTTTGCTGTTTGAAGCAGGTCAAGAAGTGGTGTGTGTAACATTACAACTTAACACCTTTAACCAATTCCTACTCTGAGATCGGACTGAATTAAGCAAAAGCACGGTGGTTTCCCAGGGAAATGTTGCCAGTCCTTGTCCCGGGCACATCAAGGCCACTTCCCGGAGCACACACAGTGCAGCAGCACAGAAAGCAATGCACGCTGCACTGCTGCAACACTGTTTTCAGCTGTTCCAGCAATGGAGAGAGAAAAAGGAGTTACAAAAATAACTACAGCGAAGTAATAAAATACCACAATTTCTCAGGAGGAACACAAAAATAACAAGAGGATACGTCCCTATTATGTTTTCCATGCGAAAGTATCTTGCTGCATCGTGAACCTTATTAAACTCCCAGCTGCTACCAGGATTACGGATGATAACCAGGGGCCAACTGCAATCCCCTCGGGAATTTGGAGAGCAGGAAACAGCAACATTGACTGAGGACATTGCTGCACAATCCCTCCCTTACGCAACAAACCACAACCACACAGAGACAGGGCCTGTTTTCAGTTCCCTCAGCGATCCCAGATCGCTCACAACAGTCCATACACTTGCTGGCGTTTGCCTGTCAAAAACTCCCCTCCCCTGGTTAGCATCCAGCAAGCAGCACACAGCGACTCGTGCACGGGGAATGCCAGTTACCCATTAGCCACGTTCCTCGTGCTACGGTAGCTGGCTCTAGTCAGTAACGTCTGGGCTGGCTGTGCTACTGCTTCCAACGAAGCGTGGAAAAAAGGCGTTGCTCAAAAGGAGGGGAAAAAGAAAAAAGGAGAGAGGCATTTATTAACTTTGCTGCTGTCAAGTATAATACGTTTTTTCTGAGGAGCCTTAAGGAAGATGGGTATGTTCCTACGCCCACCTTAACACCCCAACCTCATAAACAGGGGACAGCAGAAGCACCATCATGAGGTCCTGCGGAAGACGTGAAGCAACACAACTGCCAGCCACCGAGCAATGCGGTACCGGCCCTCGCTGCTTCCCCTGGCCCTGGCCTCGCCTGCTCAGGTTGGGCTCCAAGAAGTTTCCACAGGGATGCACTGGGCTGGCAGCCAGCAGACTTTGGCAAGCAGCTGAAGATCGGAGCTGAGGCTCAGCCTCCTGAAAAGGGAAGACTTTAAGGAGCGAGGAGCTCACAGCTTCAGATGAGAGCAGCCGCAAATCCAAACCCTACCTCCAGCAGTGGCAGAACACACACAGAGCTGAAATCAAGCCTTGAGCACGCTCCCGTTTGCTGCGTTGACACAGAAGACAGGATTCCTGCAAGTTTTAGACCTGCTATTACACTGTGGAAGTCAATGAGAGTTTTGCCCTTGACTTTGACAGGGAACTGTCTCTGACCAGCAAAGGTGGCAGCCTGCACCTGACAGCTGGGGGAAAATCGAAGTGTGAAGGCAATGAAGTAGAAAATATCAAACTGAACTGTGCCATTGAGGCACGAGGCCATAAATCACAATCCCTTCAATAAGCTGATTACATATCAGGCTTTTAGAGTATAATTCAGTGAAGTTAATGACACAGCCTGCTGAAAAACATTAGTGGCCTACCCTGTGCAGGCAGTTCAGTCCAGTCCAAGTATTCCACTAATCTGGCTCAGAGATTTCGCAGTACCTCAGCCACAGGCATCAGTCATAAGCATCAAATCACCACCTGCCTGTGCTCCTCCTGGGCATCTGCCATGTTTTCCTGTGAAGTCTCTCATCGAGCGTTTTAGTCGAGGTTGCATATTGTCACAGGACGACTTCAAGCCTGGATACAGTTCTGATGACGGTCACCTCTTTTTTTCCCGTTAAATACTGGGAGCGACTGTCCACCAAGGCTTACTGGAAACCTTCCTTGCTTCCCTTCCCGTTCAAAAGCCATGACAAAAATTATCAGCCTGAGCTCCAGGCTGCTGGTTCCCGACAGCCAAATGGCCTTGGGATATTTAAAAATTAAAATACCAGCACAGCAACACCCGGGAAAGAATGCAGACCTGATGTCTCCTCTCCCAGCTTCTCCTTAGTGTCCTTATCACCTCTCCAGCAAGTCTCACCCTAAATCAGCCTGCCTGCACTGCCTGGGGCAGATTCTTGCCTCCTGGCTGTGCATGCAGCCCTGCTGCTTGTTGGCCTCCAGCCTCTGATCCCCCCTTCATGGAGGGGCAGCCCCAGGCTCCAAATTTGCCTCCTTGGCAGCCCACCTGACTTCTCTGCTTCCACCAGTAACAGGCAGCGTAGCTCAGCTCCCCTCCAAAATCTTTCCATGGGAAAGCTGCTGCACGGCCTGTCACAAAGCAATGATACTAGGAAAAATCTTTAGTAGAAAGGTATTTTATTGCTGCAGTTCAGATAGCCCAGCAATATTCCTTGCAAGCCACGATTGCCATCTCACACGCACCTTTACAAAGGTAGCAGCACTTACACACCATAAGGATGTTATGGCTACAGAAAATATATTAAGGACAGAAATGCTGCTTACTTTTTGTTATTATTATTCTTTTGAAACAAGCTTTAAGTTTTCTGCAAGCCTCTTGTTATACATTTAAATGGCATCCTATTCTAGTAAAAAGCGTAAAAACCGTGCTTTTTCCAACTATGAAATTACCTATTGTCTTACACTGACACGGAGACAAAACTACCCGTAAAACATTCACTGCAATCTGCTTCCTGATTATAAAAAGAAAACAAATTATTCCAACTAGCACAACTTGAAAACCATGTAAATGGATTCAAATATTTTCTACTCTTGGAACGTGGGGGACCAAGAAAAAAACAACAACAAAAAAAAGCTACATCATTTCTTCAGCAGAAATTAAGTTGAAGTTGTCCCCAAATATCTTATCAGCTTCCTGTAATGTTTCTAATGTACTTGTACCTTTCATGAATGCTGAGTGGCTCAGACTGCCAGGACAAATATTTGGTTGTCGGGATTTTCTGTCCCCCATCTAGTGTTAAAACCACAGGGCTGCTCTGGCTATCTGCTTACCAAGGCCAAGTTGTTTTCCTGCTCTCCGTTCCTACCTCCAGAAGGTTAATTTACTATAAAAGCCAGAATTCTTATTTCTAGGCCAGTTTTCTCCTAACCGAGGCAGAAGTGTCCCACACAGTGACAGCAGAGCTGCAGCACCCAAGAATGCCCTGTTACTTGTTTATCCTCAGCATTGACAAAGAGCTGTAGCAGGGTCCGTGCATGCTATAGGTGCAGCTTATAGGATGATAAGGTCAATCTTGTGCCCTTTTTCTAAAACGGCAGTGGGAAAGCAGCTGATCTTTCGAGAGAAGTCATAAGGAGGAGGCACTTACCCGTGTCCCGCTGCCGTGCATGATATCTTCAGGTGTGTTATAGATTTCGCTTTCCATTTGTACCGTCTGCTTCTTTTCGTGAGACACTTTCACCCGCAGAATGCGAAAGTAAGAACCACCAAGATCCAGAGCAATGAAATCTCCTTTCTCTACGTGGAAAACAAGACACAAGCGATTAAAATGTGCAGGCAACATAAATGTGTGGAAAAAAGAAATAAGCTCTAGTAAGTACAATGCACAGGCAAACACACGGTTCTTATAGCAAGTTCTCAGCTGCAGGGCATCCAGGTGAAGTCCTGCACCACTGAAGCAGATATTTGGAATTTGTTAGCCCTTGTAAGCTCCTGAATACATCCCCAGGAGCCAGGGAAAAAGTTAGGATACCCTCATCTCCCTCTGTAGTGGAAAGGAATTGGGATTTAAAAGGTCTGGAGCCAAATCCACTGTCCCCCCACTGTCACAGACTCCAAGGTGTAGTTCAGGTGACAGATGTGTGAGCCAGCTACCCGAGAACTGGCACTCTCAGTCCCCCTGGAGAGCAAGGCAAATAGATTTAAGCGAACCAGTTCTGCTATCTTGTCTTATCAAAGAGGGAGCAAACAAAGACAGCAATCACCGAAGTTTGTGAAAAGATAATTCTGAGGAAAGCAGTGCACACACCTTATCACACAGCCGTGTGCGTTCCGGCTGCAGTTAATCACTGAGGCTCTTTGCAAGCATTTGCCTCTGCACACAACATCCCCGGGCTCACCCAGAGGAAGGCTGAGCACAGGCACACAACACTTTCTCCTCCCAGTTCCCTCACTGACTGGCACTTTGCTGCAGTGCCAGAATCACTCCACACTGCAGGTGGGGTGAGCTGCAGCCCCTGCTTCCTGCGCCGCTGCTGCATGTTGCCAGTCCCACCCCGTAGCCCTCACTGGGCTCTTTTTCATTCCTGTTCCACCTTTAAACTATGACTACAGGAAGGCCATTCCCAGCATCATCAGTTTTCCATTTCTAACTAAATGCAATGTGGAGAAACCTAGCAGGTGGGAAGGCCAGTACCTGCTGACGTACCGTGTCACCTCAAACTTCAGCTCAGCTCCAGGAGCCTTCTGAGGCTACGCTGCCACCAACACATTGTGTATGCACCTTACCCAGAGGATTTCCAGATGCAGACTTGCCTCTGAGGTTGCTGTGCCCAATCTCAGGCCCAAACTCCCAAAGCCTGACTCAGTGACTGCTCCTCCTCATTGCCCCGTGCACCTCCAGGATCCCCATCCCACTCAGCACAGCTGGCGGGGGCATCCCTCGGGGCAGGACCTCGAATGGGAACAGCCAAAAGAGAAGCAAACACACTGCAAAAGGCTTCCTGCTTTTCCAGTGC
The DNA here is from genome assembly GCF_963932015.1 of Anas acuta. Taxonomy (NCBI): domain Eukaryota; kingdom Metazoa; phylum Chordata; class Aves; order Anseriformes; family Anatidae; genus Anas; species Anas acuta. Next base: position 4,968,830 of record NC_088985.1, read on the forward strand.
TGCAGTGTAATACAGCAAACAAAGCACCACCGGGGGAGAAACGACAAAGAACAAGAGCCTGAATACAGAGAACCTGACAAAAAGACAGTGGGAGCCCACAGCTCCTACCAAGCCTTGTGATTTCACGATGCGGCCGTTCCTTCGTGCTGCTTAAGACAGGGGCAAACTCAGAGGTCCCAACATAAGATCACACAGAGCTTGTCTACCTGTTTCGGAGCTTTAAACACTGCTTAGCTCCAGTACAAATGTCCTGTCAAACATGTAGGCAGCCAAACTGCCTGACTGGAGCTTGCATAACGAATTCAGCTCCTCAGCCTTCACTGGGACAGGGCTGGAAGAAAAGCATTTAGCACAAGTACCTCATTAAGCCGAATACCTGAATACGCGTCGTCATCCTGGAGTGTCATTTGTCCAATGTAAACCATTACCTTCGATGAATAATGAAAAATCAACACTGGACCAGATGGCCCTTCTTCAAGCCTCCATGCCCCAGTAGCACTTCAAACAAAGAGTGCACTTCAGCAATACCTCCCTGGCAGGAAACTAACAGATTAGCCCGTCTGATTTCCAGCGCAGTCGGCTCATTACAAGGTAAAATTTAGCAAGGAGTTATCCTTCTGCATCAATAACAACGCCTTTGAACGCAGTGTAGAGCTTCCTATATGCAAAGGAACAGTTTTCTGTCCAAGTATTTCAGGAGCAGTATCTAATCTATACATTATAAGACAAAGACACAATCAAAGCTGCTGTAAATTAATTTAGGCAGATCCTTTGGAAGCGTTTTGAAATAGCTTCCAATATCGTTCAAGGCATTGTGGACAAAACCTCGTGGCTTTCATAGACTAAACCACTCTGAATGAAGCAAAAGGCCCTGCCAACAACAACATCAACACAGTCACAAAAAAATATGACTCAAAGGCTCCTTGTTAATGGAGTACACGAGCACAGACCCGAAACCAAACAACAGCATTTGTCTGAGCAGCCAGCTCTCAGAAGAACGATCGCACTCGAAGGGAAGGGCTTAAGAGATGGAAATCAGAGAGTGGCCAGAGAAAAGGATGGGGTTTCAGCCCTGGGTGTTTACAGACGGAGAGCTGAAGGCAGAAATTGTGGTCAGCCAGGAGCCACCCTGGGCACTGCAGCACAAACACATCCCGAGCCTGCCCGGAGCCTTTGGAGGCAGAGGGATGGGGACGGGGACGCTGCGCCTGCCCTGACGTGGCCAGCACGAGCAGGTGAGTCAGGGAAAGCGATGCCATGACACCGCCCACAGCAAATATTCCTCCTCGGTGTGGTCAGAACGTGCCTTTCCCAGGAAAACAACGCAATGCTTCTGCTTGTCCTTCAACAGCTAGCCAGGGAGACGCTCGCAACCTGCGTACACAGACAACAAGCCAGGCACACAGAGATCATCTGGGGCAAACCACTGCCTTGCTCTAACTCCATGCTACAAACACAGAGAGCCTTAGAAAGCGATCTCTCACACCGCTCCTGGCCAAGCACACATCTCTTTTCCTTGTGCCATATCTCCAAATCTCCCCAGTTTGTACCACAGAACATCCTGCAAAATTATGCGACTCACTGCAAGCAGCTCTGATTTTCAACCCCGCAACACCTGAGGGACCTGGGGACAGGTTTGTACTCAGCTGAACTCAAGCATGTGGGAAGGAAAACCGTGGATTTCAGAAAAAAAGGTTGGGATTTCCCACAAAAGCCACCTGACAGCACTTGCACAAGGTCACCTCACCTGCAGTCCCGTAGAGAAAGCCCTGCCTGTGACCCAGCGGTGTGCAGCCGCGAAATGGTTGCCTTTCTCAGCAGACTGCAGGTTTCAACACATTTCAACACAACAGCCAGCAGCGCTCATTGAAGGGAAACACAGGGTTCAAGCTTGTTCTCCCTTTAGGCAGACAATAGCGTTTCTATTAAAAAGCATAAGGTGGCAGAAAGCAACAGCAAAGCAGAACTATCGGAGATTTCCACCTGCCAGACAGCTCCAACTACTGCAGGCTTCTCTTTCCTTCACCCACTCGCTTCTTGATCTTAACTCAAAAAAGCCTCAAAACATGCAAGAACTGTTCAGCAGCTGAAACTGTGTAATTGCTGCACGCGGGAACTTAATTTGTGGAGCCACCAAAATACAGTTAACTAACTCATGCTACAGCAGATGGAAACCCAGTGTTAACACTAAATAATAAGCGTTTAGAAAAATATTTATATACTCTATAGAGAGCTTTGGTTTGTTTGCTTGTTCGTTTTTACAAATACTAAAATAAATACTAGGTGTAATCTGAGGCTCAAATACCAATACAACATCTTTTTGGTTTCTGATAGCTCAGCAAGTATGGGTTCGTACTTCCACTGGAAAAAATAAGTAGGAAAAGAGAGGTTGAGTCAAGCAGCAAATGACTAAAAGCCGCTATATTTGCTAGGACTAAATCACATGAACATGAGCTGCATAAATCAGAAATCTTATGCAAAGTACTGATTCTTGGCAGACCAATCCCTGTGGAAGTGTTACCTATCTACTGTTGGTGGGGGGACTGACAGGAACGGTTCTTCTGCTGCCACCAAAGAGAGTCTGACACAGGAACCACAAAATCCTACAGTTTCTGTGGGAACAACACTGAGCACAGAGGGGAGGTTATTTCCAAAATGCTGTCTGGGCTCACCAGGGAGCAAATTGCTCTAGTTCTCAGTAGTGCTTTGGTGTATTTCTAACAGGTTTTTCCACCATACTTTATAGGGAAAACAATTTCTCAGCCCCTTACCTGAGCCGTCAGGGATGGACCTCACGAAGGTGGGAAGCATTTTCACCGTGGCCGTGGGGTTGAAGTCTCGGGAGAGGCCGTTCTTCATCTCCCTCCTGAAGCGAGCCATAATGTCGATCAGCGTTTCGTCGGAGAGCCGCATGGCGTAAAGGTATTTATCAATCTGGGGAGAAGGACAAACACCACAACAGGGTGAAAGGCTACCCCGAGGTGCCCAAGCAGAGCCATCCCACCCTTTAATTACAAGAACAATGTACTGTCCCTGCTTGGCCATGGGGCTCTGCCCAAGCCAGCAACCCAGCTGAGCGCTTCGTGCCTTGTCTTTTGATATAAAATCAAGGAAAAGGTACAAGTGTTATGACTTACGTGGCCCATAAGTCCATCCTGCTGCCTTTCAAGGCAAGGCCCAGTCCTCCATCACTCTGCCTTCTCCTTTCCCCAAGAAAAGCTCACCCACAGCCTCACACTTTGTCTCCAGCCCTCCTCCCACTCATCTCTCCTGGCTCTCTGCGAGCTGAGAAGCTGAAGAATACACCTCTTTTTGCACCTTGTCCGAGCTGGGGGCATCGCCACAATCCCCAGAGGTGCCTTGTAGTGAAACCTTTCATCATGAAGGGCTCGCCACAGCGGTTCCAGCACTGTGCTGCCAGCTGAGCCCCCATTTCTGTGTACCAGGCCGTTTTCCCTGTCCTGCCCCAAAGCAATCACAGCCAGAGGCTCAGCAGAGACAGAACGGCACTGTGGGCAGGTGGCGTCTGCCTCCTCCACGCACAACATCAAATTACAAGGTGTTGACTTCGCCCTCGTGGTTTCCCAGGAAGGAAGTTTATCTCCCTGGATAAAGGAGACGGCTCCAGTTTTGCAGTAATAATACTTTCCATAGTATTACGCCCATCTTTATCATCAGGAAGAGCAAGAGATGCTTTGATGGCTCGGAAACACAACTTGGCCTTGCGGGGTTCTTGCTAAACGCACGTCCCACCCCTTTCATCTCAGCTGCCAGCCCGTTCTTGCCTGGTCTCATTATCTGCCTTGGAAATTTGGTTCCGCAAACAGTTCAGACCGAAGCCACACCTTTGGGATCACTTTGTGCTTGCAGCTCAGTGGGATCAAGAAAATAAAACCCTGCCCATGTCCTCCGTCCCCAGCAAAACTGGAAGAGCCACCTCATGTTAATGGCCTCGTGGGCCATTCCTGCGCTGAGGTTGGAAGCCTGGAGAGCGCTCACCTCCCCCCTGCCACCGCACCCGAACACGGCCGGGCATCAATAAAACTCCCCTCGTAAAACCCGTGCACGCAAACGCCCCGTACAGCTGGGACTTTGAGATGGGGAGCGACGAATAATGCCACGGGTGAGCGGGACACACACGATCCAGATGCAATCAGACCCTAAAGTTCCCATAAAAGCAGCTCCCCGGGAAGCGGTGCCGCACGTAGCCGAGGTGCCGATAGCTGATAGCCTATCTCCCCGCGCCAGGCGCCCTCACACCGTGACCAAGCACTTCCACAGCCAGGCAGGAGGCGGGCATGGACGGCACCATGGGCTCCCCGGCCTCATCCTGACCCATGGGGACAGCATCCCGGGGTCGCGGCCATGTCCCATGCCACCCAGCTGGGCCGACAGCCCCGGCACGGCCCCACAGTGGAGGCAGAGCCTGGCTCGGCTCCGCCGCAAGCCCTGCCGGAGCTTTTTTTAGCCGCGGCGGCTGAGCAGTGATGTCAGAGCCTGAGGTTGTTCCCTTTTAAAGCAGGGGGGGCTGTTAAGGCTGGCGGCAGCCCACGCCGCCACTCAGGGCCCTGCTCACACAAATCCAGGCCTGAAGGGCTCAGCCCCACCAAAAGCCCTGGTGCGGGCACAGATTTGGGGCTTTGTGCCCTCGGGACCAGCCGAGCCCACGCTCCCCAAATCTGCAGCAAGGGGAAATGGGAGGGAGGGCCCTTTGCCCTCCTGTGCAAACACAGCCCATTGGAAAGCTGATCTCGGCCTTATCCCCAGGGAAGCGGCAGGGACAGAGGCATGCGGGCGGACCCGCAGCCCTGAAGGAGCCGGGTGCCAGCCCTCCCCTGGGGCTGGCGGAAAGCAGGAGCGATTTTGGGCAGGCTGTGTGGGCAAGGAGCAGAAAAGGCTCCTTTCTTTAGCTGCCACCTCAGAAGAGCATCGTCCCAGCGTGCTGCCGCAGGAGCCCTCCAAGTGCTCCATCACTTTTTCCTTTTCCTTTTTTTTTTTTTTAAAGCAGACAGAATTTGCAAACCAGTTTTTAAAAATAGGATCTCGCAATCCAAACCACACGCGCCTAAGTTTTCCCGGTCACATACAAGAAAGGCTCTTTGTACGTGGGGAGAAGGACTTTTTGGAATCCCAAAATCGCAGGAGCCTCCGCGGGACGCTGGGAACGCTGCTGAGTGCGGAGCGAAACGCGCAGCCCTCGCGGCCCTTCCTCAGACACGTGCCTAATTCCTGGGACGCTGACTGCAGGCGGTGGTATCCAAGAGCAGGGCACTCCCATCACAACCCCAGAAATCATTAGCACCTACTCTCCCGACAGCTTTGCACGAGCACCCTTCCCTGTGTGAACAGTTTTGTGCAGAGCTGGTTGTGCTCCGCATCAGGAATATTCACCAGGAGCTGAAGCGTGTTGAAACAAGTCGTTTAGGCACCCTGAAACTGCTCGTGCTCGCTTACCATTTATCAGATTGGTTCCTAAAAAGCCTCTGTAGGGGCAGGTCATGTTTCGGGGGGTTTAATACCAATTCGTTCATTTCACACCTCGCTCCATCGCCTTCTTTTCAAGGTTAATGATTAAAGCGTGGCTCCTGATTGCAGGACTCTCTGTGTTTTCCTTCCCTCACCAGGCAGCACGACAGAAAGGTTTTGTTCCCCTGGCAGGCGGACAGAAAGCAGGCAACACCTAGAGGCTCCCTTCCCCAGCGCCAGCCGCTGCAGGTCCAAACCTGCTGGGGCCAACAGGAGCTCGCTCCGCGGGCACTTTCACAGCAGCTCTGCTGCTCCTGGGCCAGCAGCACAGGCACCAGGGACACCCCTGTAACAAATCCATCCCCGAATTCACCTGCTGGGCACTCGTAACCCTCTCTCGTCCCTCCCACGCCCCGCAGAGGCATGCTCAAGGTGACCTGCCGCCCGCACCGGGGAGGCTGAGCACGTCAAAACCCCAGGAGCGAGGCCGAGCCCCGCGGGACCAACGCCTGGAGCTGCAGCCCCCGGCCGGCTGCGAGCACGCAGCAGCAGAAGGCGAGCGCTGCTCTTCCGGCAGCAGAGAGCAGAGGGAGGGACCTGCAGCGGAGCCCCGCACGCACGTACTCCGGCGAGCCGAGACGGGGCCAAATCCCACAAGCAGCACGCTGAGATGGAGCCCAAAGGGCCTCGCGGGGTGGCAGGGCAGCCAAGTGAGGGGGATCGGTCTCTGCTCGGAGAGGAGACAGACAGGAAAAGCTGCCTCACGTCCTCCAACGCCAGCAGCCTGCTTTTCTTTAATTGGGTTTTATTTCGCTCTCCCCACAAAACCAGAGGGCTCTATCAGAAGGCTTCCCTTGCCACCAGACAATAGCGGCCTGGTGGTGCCAAGGCGGCCCGCAATACACAACCCCAGGAGCACCACTGAGTGCCCCCCGTGCCCGCAGCCCCCCGATTCTCCCCCTCGCCGCCTTTCTGCTGCTCCTCGGGCAGCGTGCAACCTTACGCTTATCTCGGCTTGCTAAATATAACAGGCACAGCGAGACGCCCAAGGCCTTACCCAGGCACGCACGCCTGGCGCGGGCACGGTGCGGCCAAATCCCCCAGGAACAGGAAAAAAAGGGGCTGGGGGAAAGGCCAAGCCGCTGCGTGGGGGCAGGAGAGGCAGGGAGCTGCCTCGCGAGAGCTGCTGGGTGGAAAGGCAGACCAAATCCACCGAAGGAGATGGGGAAGGCAGGGGGTGCAGCTTCAGGTTTTATCCAGGGGGTGCGGGTGGGCTCTGCAGCAGCCTGGGGTGTAGGAGAGGTGTAGGACAGGGCCCCCCGGGGCCTGGTGCTGTCTGTGGGGTGGGAGGCACAGCACGGCCCTGCTGGAGCGTCCTCCCAGGGATGCTTCCTTCGGTGGGTGCTCGCCGCGCACGTAGCAGCGCCGGAGGAGGTGGCGAGGGGAAGCCTCGGCTTCGTGACGTCAGCCCGGCCCCAGTGCGGGGCTGGGGGATATTTGCAATCATTTTCCCCCTTCGCATCCCCAGCCCCAGGGTCTCGGCTCCCTGCAGCCCCGCTGGGCCCTGCAGTGCCGTTTTCCTTCACCCCACGCTCCGCACCCGCTGCCCTGGTGGTGCTGGAGGCAGCCCCATAGGGCTAAAGGCAGCCCGCAAACACCCCCAGGAACACTTTCCCCTGCTCATCGCTCCCCAAAAATTCGGGGTGGCTGTGACACACAACCCAAGAGCCAGCTGCAGGCCATCGCCTTATCCCCATCACCCCACACAGGAGCCATGGATGCCAGGGGGAGGAAGGGACATCCTCCATCATCATCATCATCATCATCATCCTCGCTGCCATCCCCATCGCCCCGCATCCCCCGGGGGGGCTGTGGGCAGGATTTATTCCCTCTTCTCCCCCTGCGGGGTCGCTATGGGGACGCGCAAAGCGACGCCGGCAGCGAAATCGTTGATTTAAAAAAAAAAAAAAAAAAGAAATAAAATAAACGGACTTCGGGCCGGGGCGGGGGGGGGATCTCGGCCTCACCTTCTTGACCTGATCCTCCTTGAGCTCGGTGAAGTAGTAGGCCAGCAGCTGGGCGGCGATCATCCTGCCGGCTGCACGGGCGGCTCCGCGCACGCAGCGATGCGGAGCCCGGGGATGGCCGCGCCGCCAGCCCAGCGCCTCCCCTTCCTCCCCTCCCTCCTCCTCCTCCTCCTCCTCCTGCTCCTCGGCCTCCTCCGGCCCCGCCCGCAGCCCCCGCGGCGAGGAAGAGGAGGAGGAGGAGGAGGAAGGAGGAGGGCGATCCGCCGCCCTAGCCAGCTTTTCACAGCAAGCCCCCGGACACCCAGTGCCCGCTGCTCGTTCAGCTCTAGTGGGGAAAGGGAAAAGCAAAATAGATTTATTTATTTCTAAATGCTGAGCTAAAGCTGCTTTCAGAAGCAGCCTCTGCGCCCAGAAACCTTTGGGAAAAGAGCAGCACTGACCCAGACATCGTCCTCTGCCCCATGTGTGGGATCACGGGCAGGGCACCCCGAGCATCCCCTCGCCACGAGCCGTGGGACCAGAGCGAGCGGGGCACAGCCTGGGGGTGCTGGGAGCCCCCCAGGGGGTCCCCAGGGGAAGGAGAATCTCTTGGGCTGCAGTGCTCAGAGGGCTGCCACCTCCCTGCCTCCTCCACCAGCGAAACCCCTGCTTCTAGGTCGCTGCTGGCCGGGACGTGCCGCTGTTGAGTGCGTTCCCTGGTGTTTTCCCACCCCTGCAAAGCCTCCGAGGGCCCGTGCAGCGATGCGATGCCCCCCTGGAAGCTGAAGGATGGACGTGAGCTGACACCGAGGTGATGTGTGCCAGCAGCCCACAGGGCTCTCCCCCACGCCCTGTCCTTCCACGGGGCTGGGAGCGCACACCCATGCAAACGGCGGTGATGCTGGAGGCTTGATTTGCATGGGAATTGGCTGCCAAAGTCCAAGTGATTCAGAAGCTGTTCCCTGCCTTTCCGGCTTCCTTTTCAAGGCTGCTTGAATTCAGTGGTTGCGCTGGCAAAACTCACGAGCTCCTTTGGCAGACACGTCCTCCTTCACGCTGCCCTGCTCAGCGCAGGCAGGCCGGAGAGGATTTCCAGAGCCGTGGAGCTGGGCAGCGTCACGCCAAGCACCTCCTGCAGCATCCCCCTTGCACGGGCTGACCGAGCTCCCGCTCGGGTGTACTTCACCTTTCAGCCACTCTCCTCCTCGTCTGCCGGTTAGAAATTATCTTTAATTCCCGGCCCAGGCTTGCTCCTGTTTTCAATCCATCTGTCATCTGCTCACCCTTGCCTTTCAGCTGAAGTTGCTCCCCTACCTCCCTGCTGCTCACTTGCTATAAATACCCGGGAAGGTAACCGTACACCTCCCGGCTTTTCCTGCAGTAAGTACGACAGAGCTAGCTCTTTTTTCAGCTCCTTTCCCAGAAGACGACCAAGCTGGATTAGCAGCCCTTTTCCACACGCTCTCCAGCCTGAATCCGTCTCTACCAAAAGTGGCAGCTAAAGGCAGGGAAATTGTTCAAGAAAGGGCCCAAACACCCGTGCTGACAGGCACAGTTCTCCAACTGGAAATACACCAACCCCTGCCCATTCAGGAGCACAAAACCTGGGGCTGCCGAGGTTAACTGGGCCACGAAGACTGCCCTGTGCCATCAGCCCTGCTCCCAGGAGACAGCACATCCTTCATCCCCTGCTTACAGCCCGGCGGGGCCGGCAGCTTGCTGGCTGCCAGATGGCCTCACCAAAAAGCTGCCCTGCAGCAGCCCAGGTCGAAATTCACAAACAAGAAATCATTTTGTGCACGTGTGCCTTTCCATCTGCCTTTTGCTCCTGTCTGAGGGCAGCCTGGCAGCGCTTGGTTCCTGCAGGCTTTCCATTCGTGGTGCTGCCTCGGCTCGAGGTGTGCAGGCTGCCCTCGTATCCCCGCCAGCTCCAACACCACCAAGATGCACAAAGCATTGCGGCAGGAGTGTCTGCCCGCTCAGTTAACACACTTGGACGAGCTCGAGTTCTTTTCAGCTAATCTTTGACCAAATGAAGGCAATTCAAACCGCGCCCTCTCAGCTCTCGAGGAATTTGACTCAGCCAGCTGAAACTGAGAGGTACAAAAAATCCAAACTGGCTGTGAATAACGAAGGTCTTCAGAACAAAGAAGGAAGGACAAATTCATTTTTCTTCACCTGCCAAAATTATGCCCTAGGAGTGAACTGAAATCACAAATTTCACGAATCATTACAGTGTCTTTTCTCTCCACTGACCATTTGTATTACTTCATGTTTCAAAGCTCACCCAGAACCAGTTCAGGTTTCCTTTAAGCTACAAAAAGCAATAAGCAAGTTCCAAACCATTACCCTGAAGCCTTCCAAGTTCTGTGCAATGAAAATGAGGCCCATACACAATATAAACCCCCAAATAAACTAGAGACTAAAGCATACGCTTAAGCAGGAGGTGGTTCGTGTGACAGGACTCAACAGCAATCAATGGAGACGGCACCATGGTTTAATGAGCATTGCAAACAACCTGGTTTGTCTTCAGCTGTTGAGCGTGGCACTCAGGAAGAAATTAACTCTACACCCTAAACGACATTAGAAAAAAAAGTAACAGCCCATCTGAAGCAAAACAAGGGCGCTGTTTGCACATTTAGCATCTTTAACCTGCACCTTGTGAGGACAGGTGAGCGTGTGGGCAGCTTGTGTGCTGTAACCAGCACTGGGATGCAGGAGCAGGGCAGCTAAACACCCCCACGGACACCCAGCCCCCTTGCAAGCCCTCCCTGCACCGCCAGGCATGCTGCTGGTACTGCTGGGGTCCAGGAGGAGCTGTGCACAGGCTGCCTGACACAACCAAGCAGCTCCCCACCTCTGCATGCCGGAGAATGCCACCTCCTGCGAGGCTCTTGTGCCTCCTTACCACCCAGCCCTGGGTTTTTCCTTCTGCTTTACTGGAAAAGATCAATTCAGCAGCCAATTAATTACCGGCACCTAATGTACGCTGCCAGGCATCCAGCAGGCTAATTTTGAAGTCTACCGTGCCTCGAGACAAATCACTGGAGGCTGAACGTGACACCTGATGACTTGCAGCTATTCTGATGGTGCTCTAATCTTATTGCCCAGGTTTAGCTGTACCGACTGAAGTCATTCAGAGTATCAACTCTCCCGGGTGTTCCCCCAATTTCCCCCTGCACGTTTCTTCATTAAGCATTTGCTGTTCTGTATTAGTCTGTGTTCAGATGTGACTCTCAGAGAAAGGGGGGATTTTGCTTTTAATCACGTCCATCGCGTAGCTTTGCTGTACGCAGCAGCTAAGTCAGTCCTATTTTTGTAAGAAAAAATTCAGGTGGTAGTTGTGGGGGTTTTTTTTGCTTGCTATTGCTTGCTTAAGTGTCTGAAAAATGATCAATCCACATTTATCCACATTGCATTTTCCCTTCATGATACTTAAAGCACAGTGAAAGAGAGCAGCAACTCTAAGAAACAGTAATTTCCCAGCTCAGAGCAGGACGTCCAACTAAAAAGAGGATTTTTTAATCTCCTTTGAAGCTCCCGTTCCTCAGTAGGAGACCATGTGCTAGCGTGAAAGGAAGCACTGAGCACTGGTGCCGAACTTGGTGCAGAAGCTACTAAGAAAATCTGCAAGCAGCACAGATATCGATTTGCTAATGCATTTAACCTCATTCGGCTGAATTGCTTCTGCAATTTCACCTTGCCAGGAGGCACAGCAAGCAGGCACTACCACACAGCCGGCTGGGGGCCGGGATGTTTCATCTCATTTTTCCCCTATTAAGAAACACGATTAGCTAGGAGCACCGTGGGGAGATCTCAGTCCATACACGGGAAAGGCCACGCCACACGTGGACGTTGCAGCAGGCACTCAGAAGGTGGGTCTGATGCTCCTGGTACAGCACGTGAGAGCACATTTCCTAAGGACGAGTGCTTCTCCTGGTTAACCAAGGGCCAGAACAGGCTGGGCACATCTCACCAAACCAGACACCCCAGCCAAGAAAGCGCTGCGGGTTTCACCTGCGCCCAAACACCAGCAAGGCCCTAAGGCAGGGACCTGGTGGGACTGCCAGGGCTCTGGCAGGAGAGGCCAGAGCAGACAACCACCTCCAGCCCCCCAGAGCAGGACCCCTCTCCTGGCCCTCTGGTGACACAGGCTGAGGACTGCCAGTGCTAACAACTGCCTAACAGTGTGGTTTTCTTTTTAATGCATACTATATATCATCAAAATAATGCTTTAAGTTCTACTGTTTTAATTTACAAGCTAGCATTTTCCACGTCCAATAGTGTGTCTGGGCTGTCAGGCAGCATCACTGTGATATGCACCCTGCTGTCACTGCCTGCAGCAGCCGCTGGTGGGGAGAAGGCACACTGGGGGAAAAAATAAATAAAATAAAAAATAAATACACTATCTGGGAGGTCTAGCTGGTGATTTGTTTTTAAACCTTAATGATGGCAAGCTTCATTTAACTGGGATCTAAACAATTACTCTCCCTTTAGCTAACCAATACCTCCAAAACCCGTGGGCTGCACGAGCTGCTCCACAAAGGACTTCCCTCCCCAGCTCCTCACATTCGTGCTTAATGCCAGGAAACATCTCTCCAGAGTCACACGACCACATGACCTCATCTCCAGCTACCGTGCTATGCAGCAGAGCTTCTCTTTGCAGCCCTGCGACAAAGATGCTAAGAATTGGAAGTGGCTTAGTGTCTGCCTGTGCAGTGTTTCAGCAGAGAGAAAGCCAGCGCAGACGGGAGGGCACAAACGGCAGCCGAGCTGAAGGGCGGAAGGGAGGCCAGGCGGCACTGTTTGTGTCCAAGCCTCCCCTGCTGGCTGGAGGTGAAGCAGGACAAGGAGAGGCTGTAGGGAGAGGAAGAGTTCCTGCGGCAGTGGCAGGAGAGGAGCCTGACTTGGCAGTGAGAGCCAGGCCTCAGCCAAGAGCCACCAAGTCTCTCCTGACACAGCTGTGAATGGGGTGATCCTGAGGTGATCCAGTGCCCTGCCTCAGTAACACTCAAACAAAAGTGGGAATTTACCTACAACTAAATGCTCTCTTGTCACTCTTTAATCTCAAAGCCCAAACTCAGGAGCTTTATCACCCCATATTTATACAAATACCGATAATATAAATCTCCTATTCTCTGGTATTTCATAACATGTAAACAGAACTTGAAAGCCCAAATACTGCCCTGAGATAGATTCCTTCCCCGTAGGAGCATACCTGGCAGGTCCAGAGCGCAGCTACAAAAGGAAGGCACCATCTCTTTTGTGCTACTGGCATCCCCTGCAGCACGGGGATTCACCACAGCAACTTCTCTCTCCCCAGTGTCAAAAGATTACACCTGCTTTTACATCTCCACAAAGAAAGACTGTTGCATCAAGGAAGCGCTTTCACTAGGGCTTTGGCACTAAGTCACCGCTGCAGACCATGTGTGTATACACACACACACACCAGCATTTCAGCAACCTCAGTTTATAGGGCAAGAGAAGGGCTGGGTTTCTATGGTGATGAACCTAAAATCAATTAATTGCCTTTCCTGACCAGGAGGTGAAGCATTTGTTTCATTTCAAAGAACATCTCTTGACTCCAGCAAATTGAAATGAGCACAAATGCAGACTTCTGATACACTGCTTAATCTCTAATGTTAATAGAAAGTTTACAGAAATAACAGTGAAAAATTAAGTATAATACAGAGTGCGAACTGTTCTGAAATTCCAGAAGTCGGGACATAAGTTTAAAATATTTCCCGTTGTTCCATTCAAATCCTTTATCCAGAGAGGAAGCAGCTAAATTAAAGGATGTCTGCATAATCAGTAATTCACTTAAGTGACGAGGCAGTTACAATTAATTCAATGAAGAAAACACAACCTAACTTATTGTACTACACAGAGACAGCTTTCCTAAATCTGCTTTCAGCTCCTCACAGATCACGGAGGCACTTTGTCAAAGTGTAGCTCTAACACACCTTCTGTGCTGGATACAACAACAAAGCCAACCCTGCATCCTTACAAAAAGCCCACAGGAAAGGGAAGGATAAATGCAGGTAAACTCTGACAAACAGCTGTTTTCTGTGCACTGGTATGCACTGTCCCAAAAGCGTTTTTAATCACACACTCCAGACAGGTGTTTGGAGTGATACTGCAATGCTGTATTAATGATGCCCGCCACCCTTTAGCCCCAAAGGGTTGCAAGGCAGTTACTTACTGGGCACAGCGGGGAGCAGCAGTAGCCAGGCACATCCAGGGCATTCAGCTCCTTCCATGTAGCCATAGCGAGAGCACCTCTTGCCATGTCACATTGTCATCACAGGGGGCTGACAACAAGAAAGGAGGCATATTTTGTAGGTTTTCACACCTCCCCCCAGCCTCAGGATGCCTATGGACACCCCACAGGCTTGTATATGCCTTGCAGACAGGTGCTCTATTTAAAACCCATCCAACAGCTGGGGTACAGTCACACAGGCTGGGCTTGCAGTCAAGCATCACCCAGGAGCAACAGCAGATTTTGAGCTGCGCTGTGGCAATTTGGTGGTATTTTTGGCCAACCTCTTCCATCTGTCTCAGGAGAGGTTGGGGGAAGACGTCCACCGCCCCTCCCAGCCTACCTCCGTGAGCAGAGGAGCAAGGAGTTTGGCTTCTGTGATTTGACAAGTCTTAGTCACAAAATCCACACTTTTTAGCCCCAGGGAACCAGGGACCAGGCCAAGAGCTTTCTCCGGAGAGCAGAGGTCGATGTGCAAAGCTACCTCCAGTGTAAAACCCCAGGGTGTGAGGGGGGCACGGTGGGCTCAGCTCCCACACGCCTTGCCCTGGCTTTCAATAAACCATTTGGGCTGCCAAGGGAAGGGGTGACAGGCCCTGCAGAGAGAATCCACCTGCACCTGCCATGGTCAGCCACATCTGCACGCAGCTTCCCCTCACCTCCCCAGCCCTGGTGAGCGCCAGTGAACAACCTGTGAGGGGGTTTTCCACCCCAGTCGTTTTCGGGGTCCAGCTCCAGCCCCAGCCAGCCCCCAGGGCACCCACAAAGGCTTTTTGGGGTCCTCCTCTTCCCACCTCAACCTTTGCTCCCTCAGGCCACCCTGGCTCTCACAAGGTATTTGCCAGGTGGACAAGGTGCCAGCAGCGGGGCTGAGGGGACTCTGTGAGGAGAGGGCATGGCTGCCCGGCTGCTTCCAGAAGGTTCCAGCAGCCCCGCTGCAGGCCACAGCTGAGTCCCTCAGGGGAAAACAAATTGAAGAAGTGGCAAATTGAAGGAATACCAAACATCAGAGTAGTGAGGGGGAAAAAAGCGTGAGGAACAGCCCTGCAAGTCCCAAAAAGGAGGGGAAGTCTGGGTACCAGAGCAGAGACCAACAGCCCATCAGGAGACCACAGTGGGGCCGATCCCCACAGTGCTGATATGTCCACACTGGGAAAGACGTTTTTAATTTTGTCTTTGGTTCTCACAATCCAAATCTACTTTGGTAATGAATTAACTTAATTTTCCCTCAGTCCAGTCTGTTTTGCCTGGGACACCTGAATTTCTCCCCCTATCCTGCTGAGGATGGGGGTGGGAGCAGCTGGGTGGGTGTCTGGCAGCCAGCCCACGGCCATCCCAGCACAAATACAAACCTCAAAGAGATTCTGGGCTGATATTTTCATTCTCAGATTTTCACACACACAAAAAGGGTAGATGGGGAAGAAAAAATTTCAAAATTCATGTATGTATCAGGAAGTCCTTATTTTAACTAAATAGGTTTCTCTGTCCCTCTGACCTGTTCCTAACAGAAACAAGAGTCTGGGTTCATGACATTCTTGAAGCTTTTTTTTTTTCTTTTTCCTTTTATTTTTATTTTATTTATTTATTTATTTTTAATGTAAAAGAAGAAGCTGAAACACCCAGAATAAAGTTATGGCTTGATTTTGCAGACAGAGGAATTCGTGTTTGGACAGGAGAAAACACTGTGGCTACCAGGCAGCATTTGAGACCCAGAAAATCCCCCTCAGTTGCTCTAACACCTGCCTCATTATAAGATGCTACTGATTCAGGCCTCCAGCACCAATCTAGAGGGATGCCCATCATTCACAGATCAGGAGGTCTCAGGCTTTTCAGTACAGGCCTGGACAACCCTTTCCTTCCCCCTGCGTGGCAGTGACACCACACGTGGCTTAATAAATGGTTTCCTGGGTGGTGGGACAAGCACCCTCCTTGCAGTGCCTTGTCAGAACCCCGAGTACTCAGGGAATTTTTGCCTCTCTGAAGCACTACTTATTCAAAACAACAGGGCTCAACTCAGATTCTTTAAACTTTGATCGGAGCTGGGACAATAAATCCGGTCAATTTCAAACTGCAAAAGAGGAATTTGTGTAAAAATAAAACTGAATTTTTCACATACCCTTGACTTTATCTGGAGAGCAATCTGGACAGTAAGATACAACCACCAGCACAAACAGGATCCCCAATAAATTTAAAGAGCAAAAAGTCCCTCTGCAGCCGGGTGACAGTGGTGTTTCATTTGGATCTGCTTTCCAAATACTTACACAGCATCCCCTTCCAATCACAACATGCCACTTTGAAATGCCAGTACCACTTAGCTCCTGAGTCTATTAGACCATGAAACAATAAACCCAGAGATATAAAAATAACCCAGATACCTACTTTAGCACCCAGTTGAATTGACAGGTGTTATCCCGATGGCTCCGTGGCAAAAGCATCTTCAGAAATGCCATACCTTGACCTTTGCACAACAGGCGTCATGAAGATGGTCTCCAAAAACCAGTGTCTTCCCAAAAGGTGCTAATATTAACTAGAGCTCTTTGTTTCTTTGCACTCAAGGTTTCTCCCTGTCAGCTTTCTGGCATTTGCCAGCGTGGTGCACGCTTTATTGGGCAGATATTTAACTGCAAATTCCTTCATACTTCTCTATCCGCAACATTCTGCAGCTAAAGCGCTAACCAGCCAGCAGATGAAAATGCCACTTATTGCTTACTCCTGCTGCAGTTTGTTGAATTAAAACCTCTTTGTTTGCAAGCTGTAAACAAGTTCTTCTTAATCTTTCAATAAAAAATGTCAATTATGCTCTCTAACAATGTAACTTCATTGTGATGAAAGAAGGCATTGCTATTGCACTAATCATGATAACATATCAGCTGCTTTTAGAGTCAATTCCTTTTTGTGCAAAATTTAATGACCATGCAATTATTCAGATTTCAGACTAACAGACTAGGCTTTAGACCTACAATGCTGCTCCCTTACTCTGAAAACACACACTTGAAAGCAACAGAAAAGTCTCTAAAGTAGAACTTCCAAGCTCAGAACATAAAACACCTCTAAAATTCATTCAGCACAGCCAGACTCAGGCCCACATTAAACACAGCTACTTCACTGGAGAGCCTAAAAAGAAAGCCAAATCTTCAGCACTCTACCGCAGGTGCTTCTCAGGCCCGTGGCTTTCATTTGGCTTCACTGGGGGCCGTGTTTATCTCCACCTTCCTCGTCTCTCTCTGGTTTCAGTGCATTTCCTGCAGAATCGCTGGCCGCAGCAGATGTGCCCTTCGGGCATTTCAACTTTTTTTTTTTTTTTCTCATGCCAGTATTTATCCCATTTGTTTCCAGAATCAGCTGCAGCTCCCAAATCAGCATCTGTAACTTTCCACTTTGAAGTATTTAGGACACGCCTGCTGGGAAAGCATCTTCCTCCTTTACCTGCTCAGACCCTCACAGACTCTCACTCCCTGCCCTTCCGTCATCCATTTTCTCTTCCTGCAGAGAGCTCCCCGCTACAACAAAGTTGTCCATCACCAGCTGATCTGCTCTGTTAACTGCTTACGTCCCAATAACCATTCTTGTCATCCTAACCATGCTTTATTTGTGTTTTCATGCAGCCACAGCCAGACGTGGCTGCTCCCACAGGACTTCAGCTCCCCCCGTAAGGTGCCTTTCCCCCACTGCTGAGGGAGCGCCTGTGCTAAACGCAACCCCGCAGGACCCATCCCCTCCATGTCTCCCTGCTCTCCAACTCTCCACAGCAGCAGAGTAGAGCCTTTTTTCACTCCCAGGAGGGGCCAAAGACTGCAGCAATGAGGACAACCCTCTCTACATCCTCACGGGAGCAGCCCTAGTCCTACAGCTAACCAGATGGCCCAGCACCACCGTATGGTTGCCCTATAGGAACTGGGACTTCCCGCGGCCTTCCCAGGTGCACGGAAACCTTTGCCAAGCTGAATTTCCAAATAGCAAGAGGCAAATTAAGAACCACAAAAATAGTAAACTGAATCAACATTGCTGGTGTTTTCAGAGCTGAACCCTGGCATTTTTGAAATGCCCAAGGCGAGGAGCTCTGTCGTCCTGCCAAGTCCGAAGGAAACAGACACTAGTACAGTAGCCACCTCGCTGCCTCCCTTCCCTTTTTATCCTGCTCACAAAACAAACTGAGCCAGTTGACTTACTTATAGCCCTAAATAATCCTTGTAATTCACTGCTTATAACGTATCACACCTTGCATTGCTCTTACCCCTCCTCCCCACTACTGTGACTTACTTTGAGATGTTCCAATCTGCAATAACAAATCTATGGGGAAGCTTTGGCTGTTGCTGTGCCATACTCTTCACACATCTCTCCCTTCTTCTCCAAAGTCTTTATCCTTCCCAACAAAAAGAAGAAAAGAAGATATAGTGGCAGTGAAACCATTTTGGTCTTTCCCCTGCCCATCTCCTCCCTCTGCTTTTTTTTTTTTTAACCTATAGCTTTATTTTTATTTATTATTTGGGTTTAACTTATTGCTTTGTAGATAAAAATAGGAAAATTGTATTTGTTTTGAAAACTAGTCAGGAAAGATAAAGGGTGAAAGGACCTTCCACTCCTTCCAACAAGCTCCAGCTTGCTGAGACTCCCCAGCATTTGGGTCTGAATTCCTTCACAGGAGACCTCCAGCCTGGAGTCTTTTGTCTATTTTCCTGTAGCATATTCCTTGTGCCAGTGGCAAAAGTTTTCTGGAGGAACCCGTATTTACTGGGTATTTTAACTGTTCTGTTCTCTCTCTGTGGCACACAGTTTGTTCTCTCTCTAGAGGTGCCAAGGCCACGTGGGGCCCTCAGACACAAGGCACAGATGATACGTAAGACTGGGTAGGGAAGGGGCTGAAATCCAGAAGATATTAAAAAGCACATAACAAGATCAAAGTTACTTTGGCATTTCCTTCTCTGATAAATGTGACCACCACTTTTACAGCACTTTTAATGTGCACCAAAAATGCAATAGGATCAACAAGAGAGAGGAAAGCATTAATTAAGCTTTCTGTGCTTTTATACCTTGCTTTATATCCACTGAACGGATGCAGTGCTGGGACAAAGTAGACATCTGACTTCCCTGCCTCCCCAGACAGGCCATCCACACTCACGCATAGGAACAGTTCTGTGATGTTTTCTGTTGTTGTTGTTTTTGTTGTGTTTGTGTGCTTTGTTGTTGATGATGGTTGTTTTTTCATGATGTTGTGTTGTGGGTTTTTGTTGTTGTTTTGTTTTTGATTGACAAGCTACCTACTTGACAAGTCTGGGAAACGCTTGGGATGGGCCCTCAGTGACGGTCCAAGGCAGCGGAGGTCCTTACAAGAAAAACTGTGAGTTTACAAAGCTGGACACCACTGAGACTCCCAAGTCCCTCCTCCCTCTCCATGCACCACTACACTGACATTGTGTAGAGATGACATCTGAGACCCCAAACAAAAGACAGCTCACTTTACAAATGCAAAGAAACAGATGACAACAATACTTTCGTTTTGGTATTACCTACATTTCAGCCCCCAACTTCTTTACGCTGATCTGCTAATCCTATATAATACTGACTTCCCAAGGGAGATTATGCTAATCAGGATTTCTGAAAGATTTACACATGATCCTATATTTACTTTTGCACTGACAAAGGGTGGATGTCACCAACGAGCTGCTACTGCATTTTCTCTGGAATATGAGTCAAGCACCAGCGCTGTCCAAATCTATAGCCACTGAAACATCTTTTTAGCAAGAAAAACAATATATGTAGGATCACCTTTTCCCCACAGTTGAAAGGGTAACTGCAACCTCATGCTGGGAATTTCTAGAAAGCAAAAGCCTTTATACCTCTACCCAGTTAAAACTTTCCAAATCAAATGTGTGACTTAGATCTGAAAAAAGATGTTCATGTCTTCAAGAAGCAACAAAACAAAAATCAGGTTTAAGAAGCACCAAACACGTTGACAGGAGGGAAAACCCACAGAATATTATGAATGTATCAAAAAAAAAAAAAAAAAAAAGGCAGTAGAAAAGCACATCTAAGACATAAAACTGGAAGAATCCCATTTTATTTTAAATCAGCTACCAAGGTTATGTGATCAGTTGTACTATGTGTCTTTCAGAATACGGCATACCGTGTCGTATTTAATAGAAGGCCTCTACTTTTATTTTAAAATAGGTCTTTTAACCAAATCACCACATACAACATGCATAGAAGGGTTTTGGCTCAGTGGCTTGATATCCATACAACACAGACTGCAAGTTTGCAACGCTCCTTGAGTTTCCATACATCAACATAATCAGGGACATGAACGCTGCATCATTACCTGGGTGGAGAATGTTTTGTCTTAGTGTCAGCTGAAAGCCTGTGTGTTTATAGGATCCCTGGGAAACTGCAAGGGATGTTTGTAGCCCCCGTAACTCTCACAGCCCTTCCCTCCTCCATGGCTGCCCCAAAAAATCCTTGCTCAGCAGCCTCCCCAGCCTGGATGCCATCTCCCTCCCCAGCAGACGTGTTGTCAGGTCTGTGTGGCAGCTGCCTGGGTTCGCAGCAAACCTACAGAAAAGGCAAGAGCGTGTGTGTGCTGGGCCTTAGGGACTACAACAAGAGCTGTAAGTGCCAGGCACTTTGCGAGCAGAGTTTCAGGTTCATGTGATCAGATTCCACAACACCCACAGATTCACTGGAGAAAAAAAAAAAAGCAGATGCAAACATATACATATATATATATATGTTGTTGTTGTGTGGGGTTAATCTACTGCAGAACAGGAACAGCTGCAGCAGAGGTGTAAACTGACTGTGTGGACATTTCCCTAAAAAGACTAAAATGAAAATTCCAAGCAATATAGAATTCCTTTCTAAATTTAAAGCAAGAATCTGCACAAGTGGTTTACCTCGTGTTGTTACTGATACGCATTCCAGTTGTGCAGAGCCGCCTTTAGAACAGAAGCGCGATACATCCTCTGCATCATACTCACGTGTCCATCATGGGGCAAGTCCATGTCACCTCTCTCCAGCTGTACAGGGACATATTTCACCCACGGATGTACTTTTGCAGATTAGCACAATCCACGCCCCCAAAAGGACCCAGAAGTACAAAGCTAGTACAAGATCGCAGAGTGCCCAGGGGAAAAACAGCCAATGCAAAAGCACTACTGCTAGGCTCTGCATAGCCCCAACCCTTGATTTATTTTCTTTGCCTGTACCCAGCTAGATATAACTTTGCCTCAGCTACACAGCAAGCAGTTTCTGTGACTCTGGGGACTCTGAAATATAACAAAAAAAGGAACATATTAAGCTGCATGGCAGGAGGAGGAAAACATTACAAGTGAGTTCACAACTTGTCTCTTCTCCGTTGCTCAGCACAGGGAGCTCAGCATCATGAGGGACTCCTTCAGAAACAAAAACGACTCCCAGCTACTATTTTTTACCCATCCTGTGGCTCCAACACTCAGAGAGCTGTTGGCGTATTGCCTTTAAAAACTACAAACCAGGAAAAGTCTATATCTTCAAATTTTGCATTTGCCATTACTAAATTTAAACCTGTTGGCCTTATTCCGGATTATTACATAAATCCAGCTGCTTATCCCCGGCACGATAGTTACTTTTGACCTATCTAAGGCTTAAAACACATTTCTTGGCCCCACTTTCTGCTGCCAGCCCGAGCAGAAGTAAATAGCCAAGAAGAGAGGATTAAAGGAGATACTGCAATACTCCAGATCTGCTGCTTCTCTGTATTGTATTGCTTCAGTTTACTCTGAGATGGGTAAGTTAGTGGAAGGGCATCTGGTGATATAAAAGCATGGGGTTTTTTCCTGGTGTTTGCAGGCCTTTGAATATGCTATAGACAAATAAAAAAGTGCTTTATCAGTGTAGAGAAAGAGAGATATTTGGCTTCAATCTGACAGGCCCTATCCACAAGCCACCTTTGTAATAACGAAAATGATGCTGAATATTGTCAGACGCAGATATAAAGCTCCCACTTGCCTGCAAGTTCTTCCCACAACTCAGAAAAGGCACTAGACAGACAAGCAAAGGCTCACAGCACCACAGATTTATTTACAACAAACTACAGACAGGCAGAACAACTGGCAACAGAAAACAAAAGTCAAGGATAAACTCCCACATAATGGAAGCTATCCTCCCTCAAACGA
Source organism: Anas acuta (assembly GCF_963932015.1). Lineage (NCBI taxonomy): Eukaryota > Metazoa > Chordata > Aves > Anseriformes > Anatidae > Anas > Anas acuta. The sequence continues at coordinate 4,990,705 of NC_088985.1, forward strand.
GCAAGTAGATAGCTGAGGGAAAACAAAGAGGAGAATTTCAGAAATTCAGGTGATTTTTTTCCTTTCTACAAAACTATTTTGATGGCCCAAAGATGAACAAATTTGTTACTCTCTAGGTAGCTCTATCGTGCACATACCAGACCCTGTAGCTGCTTCTGCACCCCTTTTTTCCCCCAGAATCAAAAGAATAGCCACAATCAGAGTCCATCCAGCACTGGTTATGTTTATGTGCATTCAAATGCACTGTTATATTTTGACACAAACTGATATTCTGTAGAATCATATTTCTTTCTCATTACATTCATCTATTAAACATGCCTCCTGCACTCAAGGAAGTATTACAATACCAATGCAGTTGGGTGTGAGAGGAAAGCGTCACTGATCAAAGCCCATTGACTTATTTTACCTGCAGATTTATTGTAAGATCTGTGATGTCTTTGAACAAACATGCCCACTGGATATGTGCAACACCAGATATCAGTGTTCCGTGAGACAGGCCAAGTCAAAACTAAAAAACACGCAAATCTTAAGAACTTGATAATAAATTCTCTTGTGGTACAGTGTCTTAACTAAGCCATTGTAAAAAGACATGTTTGGGTTTTTGGTTGGTTGGTTTGGTTTGGGTTTTTCTGTTTGTCTGACTCTTCCATATGCATTAGATTATTCCACTGCAGGAAGTACAGAACTGAGTAGACTGCAGTGTGCCGAGACATAATGGTGGGGAGCAGAAACACCTGGTCCAGGTGGTGTCCCAGGGACAAAAATCCACAATCCTGGCTGGTCAAAAACCAACTACTCCCTGAAAATCAGGTACCTGGGTACTGGTGTCTGGCAAAGTTATCTTCAATCACCGCTCAGCAAATCTCTAGTGCACGTGCCTGGCAGTGCTGAAACAACTTCATTTCTCATTTTTACTTCCGTCCGATATTATGCAATCTTTTGGCCACCGCAGTAATGAGGGCAGCTCCCTTCCCACTCCCATCTTCAGAGAGCATGAACGTCACATCACACTGAGGTGCCAGTTCCCTCACTGTTTCCTGCAGGACCCTAGAAAAACTGAAAGGAGAGAAGAGAACATTTTAGAAGTCCCTTTCCAGTCTAAGACTGTTCTATTCATACATTAGAAAGGAACAATAACCTCAACCAACATCTTCCACTGATTCACCATCGCATCCCTTTCCATTTGCTTTTCTTCCTATACAAAATAGAGACAGGTTTCTGTACTCTATCAGATTTTAATTGCTCCATCTCCACTTTAATTTTGTTCAGCAAGATGCCAGACAGGCCTCTTGCCTTCAGAGACCACAGAAGAGGTGCTCATCTCCCAGCTAAAGCATCTGTTTCAAGGCCTTGCTCACAAAATACTGACCCAGCTCTAAATACTCAACATAACTTTCCTTCTGAGACACCTAGACATTGCAGAAATTCCTTGAAACACTGAGAAATAAATATTAGAAATATAAGTTTGCTCAGTACACCAGAGAACAAGAGCCTTCCAGTGATAACAGGGCTCTTCTTCACAATTTTCAGTCCTTTGCCTAGGCAAAGGAAATGGCAGGATGCAAGAAAACTTATTAGATCTTTATCTTCTCTCCTTTTTGATTGCCTCAGAAGAAGGCTGGTGCAGCTTGCTACATGTTCATGCTGGAAATGAGCTAACAGCAAAGGGAAGGGGTGGGTACCAAGGTACTCACTGCGGATGGAGCTTGTACAAGGTCCCGTCTACTCCAACAGTAATTTGCAAGTGCTCCACACCTCGGTTTTCTCTCTTCTTCTCTACAATAGCTGCCAGTCCCGCCCCACAGAGTTGGGCAGCTCTCCTGGAAACAGCTCCACACACTTCTTTCACAATGATGCTGTCCTCACACGTGCTGTCCAGGCCAAGCTGCTGCAGAATTCGACGCACTTGGAGGAGGGCGAGCCGGTCACTGCGTAAAGGCAAACAAAAGGCAGCACCAGGGCGTTACAGGAAGCTCTGGCAGGCAGGAACCTTTACAAGACTTACAGATGGGATTCTGAGGTGATTCACAGGAAGTGGGACTACTGTTCCAGCTCTCACACCCTCCATTTGTTTTAAAGCAAATTCCATCCTGAATTTAGATCAAAATTTTGCTCCTTGCATGCTCTTTGCTACGTTAGACTGTATTTCCAGAAGGCACAAACAGCAGCTATTCACCTAACTCCCAAAGTCAGGAGGAAGCTGTGCCAGATCAGCCACCTGACCTTGTTTTCTTTTGATCTGAAGGCTGAGACATTACCTTCAACGTTTTTCAATAGTGGGAAGGGTTTCAAACAGCCTGGAAGACTGGTTTGATCATGTACAGGTATTTAGGTAAGCACATATTCATGGGATATTTATATATCCCTGTCCTTTTTTTTGTAAAGTACTATCTTAAGTTCTACAAGAACAACTCCAAGTACAATAATGTTTGATAGCTAAGACATCCAATACAACACTGGTGTGTGGAAATGAAATGATAACTCATTCGGGGCTGGGGGGCACAAAGAAGGAAGCTATAAATGACTTCCTCAAGGAAAAGCCTCCACATTTTTGCAGAAGATTATCTTCTGGATGTTCCAGAAGACCTTGAGGACTTAAAACATGTAAATAAATTAATTTTACCTTTCAATCTGAGACAGGAATTTTGTTTCAAATATGCCTCTCTTCCTGAGTGATTCTGAAATCTGTCCTCTGAACAGCAGACCTTGTTTGGTTAAGTCGATCAGAATTTGCCGCACTATTTCACCTAGATACATTCCACTGGTCATTTTTTCATACCTGTTGTGTTATAAAAGAAGAAAAAATGCTTTTAAATGGGTTGCAAGTTAGCTCTATTTCACAAGTGGTACATACACACCTCTAAGAGGAAAATCTGGTCCCAAAGCAAGTAGAACTGAACAAGAGGCAAGAAGGAACAAAGCAAGACCTACATTTTGCTGGGAAATATTAAGAACTGCACTGTTTGATAAGTGCCCTAAGGTGGAAATAGTGCTCCAGGAAGAGAAACAATATACGTCTTTGTTTTTTTTTTTTGTCAGGATATCTGCGTTACTTACTATGCAACAAATGAAATCTAGTATTAAAAATTCCTTTCCAATTACTCTCATTAAGAACATCTTACAACTCAGTGTGTCTCTAAGACTTGCTTCATCAGGCTCCTAGGACCAGAACCGTCCCGTTTACCTCTGTTTCCCTGCGTTTAGTGAGCCTTCATCTACTTGTATATCATATTTGGTTCTGATGTTGTCAATGCAGCCATTGTCACCGAATCCTCCCCATTCTGTATTAATGCACATTTTTCCTTCGTTGCCTTCCACTATTTCTATGTTCTTCATGTCCTCCATGTAGCACACGTTGCTGCCAGTTCCTAGGAGGAAAGAAATGACAAGGCTTCAGCCAGAGGAAAAAGGATTCTGTCATAGGTCAGAAATGGCTTTGGGAGCCTTTGGCAGATCATTGCTGCCAGTCTGGTTGCACCACAGATCATCTTTTGCATTCGAGCCTGCTTTCTAAAGCAAATCCTGTCTAGTAGCCAGTCAGGCAGAAACCAAGTCTGAAGTGATTTGGTGAACAGGGCCTTATCACTTGCAACACGGGTTACATGAGGCAATACAAAGCTCATTTCTGCAAACAAAATGAGATGGCTGGTGTATGTAACCAGCCAGCAGAGTTTATTTTCTAACTGGGGCTTCAGATCTTCTATGCGTAGATGTATTTCTACATGACAAGTTGGAGGGACCAACTGGAGGGGATCATCTAAAAAGCCCACAAATAATTCAGGTAAGTTTTAAATTCAGTGAAATATTCTTGCTCCAAAGCCTACGAACTAGTTCCACAGGTCCTATTTGCTAGAACATTAACACATTTGCTAAAACAAAGACTCCTGCTGTATCTACTGTTTCCCCATTCTTTTACCAGACACCATCAGATTCTGAATCTGTTGGGCTTCTGATTGTATCTGCTACTGGTGCTATTATATTCTCTGTTGAACACCATAAAAATCTGCCAAGAACCCCAAGCGACCAGTAATACCACATATCTACCTCAAATAAGGGACATTGTTTTACGAATTCTATAGCAGGGCGTGAAGCCTAGCACCTGCACACATGCTTTCTCCTTACAGTGGCGACTGCAGCATCACTGTACCTGCAATAAGGCCAATCTCACAGTTTGGATCCTCATATCCGCATGTCATCATTGTCCCGACAGTGTCATTCACCACTGCTACAATGTCCAAGTCAAACTCCTAAAACATAAGTCACAATCATTAGTGGGGTACTGGAGGAAGAGGGAGCATGCGTTAACACACCAAAAGGAAGAAAGAAGAACAGCTCACATTTCTTCTCCTGATAGCTTCCCTCAGCATATCAACAACATCTTCCCCTTCACAGTCTGTTGCCTTAAAACCTTTTGTCCATCCCACAAGCGTACCCTGAAACAGAAGAGGAAAAAAACAGAAAATGAAGAGAGAAGACCATACACCCCAAGTGTAAGCCTTTTTCCTCTACCACCACCACCCTTTTTTTAATTTTTTTTTTTTTAAATGATGTTACTTCCCTGTCCAGCAACAGTAATAGACCAAACTCATTGGGTGATGTATTATGGGGCACTGAGAGTTGGGTCTCACACAGCTTTCCTGTAGTTTTGGAAAGGATATTGAGAGGTCTCCCCACAAACAAACAAATCTTATTACTAAGCATACAGATCCCAGTTAACATTAGAGGCTGTCTAGACTAGTCTCTACATTCAGAGACTATTGTGAAAACCACCAGGATATAAAAACTTTTGATAAAATAGTCGTCCCTCCTTTCCTTGTGTATTTTACATACATGTATTTGACTAGAAATAGGCAGCAAAACTTCTTTTTCCCCTTTAGGAAATGAATAATCAAGAATGATTTCTTCCTGAATTTGATTTTTTTTTTTAATTCTATTTATTTTTCTTACGTTAGATGGCTGAAAAGACAGAGATGAGATCTGTCAAAAAGCCATATACCTCAGATTAACAAATCCAAGCCAGAGAGGTCCAAGCCTTCCAAGCTCTGAACAAGCAAACTAAGTTCTGCTCCCTGACATTCACCAAGAAGCAGCTAATGCAGTACAGAAGCTACAGTCAGGGCTGTGCAGCAGAGTTAGGAAAATACCCAGGGATTTTAGCTGAAGTAGTACAAGGAGGAGTCTGTTCTCTCTTGGCATTAAAGGGAGAAGGCAGCATAAGAGATTCCTGGGCTATTAAAAATGCGTGGTCATTCAGCCATCATAAGCTAGCACAGCCTCTTTATGGAATAAAAGCAAAGAACATCTACCTCTTTTCACACACATTAGGTGGAAGTTCTACACACACTTACCCTTGTAAAGTCCTACCTGGGGGAAACATTTAGGAGTTTTTACCCACAATTTCCAAACTAACAAGCCATCCTCCCCCAAAATGATATAATTTGACCTATTTGTTATTGCAGTCCTTACCTTGTCAATGCTGGCTTGCCTGCATGGGAAGGAAAAGGTGAAGCCCAGAGGCAGCCGGGCACCTTTAATCCCCATATACTCCAGGAAGTCTGCTATGCACTGGACTATATGGTCAAAGAGCTGGAAGAACAAAAAAAGCATGAAAATCTCATGTGTTCTCCTATTAAGTGGATCTTGACTAGATCAATTAAGTGTTCATTAGAAGTTACCTCTTCCCCTGTCCCTTGCATGATCTCCAAAGGAATGGCAAAGATCTTGTTGTACATCTGCACGGATCTCCTCCTCCCGCTTCTAATTTTGACCAGCAGAACTCTGAAATTTGTCCCACCAAGATCCAGGGCAAGGAACTTTCCACTCTCTGTAAGAGAAGTATTTCATTTTGGTGCTTCTTGCGGCACGTTTGCCAGTCAGAATGCCATACTCTGCCACACATCTGCAGGAACACAGGAGAGCACACTGCCCCCTGGGGCATTTCTGCTCTCACTTCCTTAGGCTAGGGGCTAAAGGGCCAGCCAGAAAATGCTGCAGGAAGCATTGATCTGCCAACAGAAATCCCCCCTGGCATTTTCCAGAATAATTGGCATGTTCTCCCCCGAAAACAGACAGGAAGCTTTCATGTACCACCAGGTGTCCAGGAAATAAACTTACCAGTTCCATCTGGTGTCCCACAGACATAGGTGGGCAACATCTTCACTGTGGCACTGGCTTGCGTCTCTCTCTTGAGCCCATATTCCAGCTCGGCCCTCATTTTGTTCTTTACTTCTCTGAGGGTGTCCAGGGACAGCAGGAACGGTGCGAGAACGGCATCGATTTGCTTGCGCTGAGCAGCCAGCCTGTACGCCACTGCCGTCACCATCGCAGCTCCCTTGGCACTGCCGCTCTGAGACAGGAGGAACCGAACGTCACAGTTGGGGACCAGCCTTCTCACCACCTTGTGCAGGCGTTTGGGGTATCTGCGGGAACAAAGAGCTTCTTTAGACTCATTTCACACACGGCTTATTTCACCTACGCTTCTAATACACATCCAACACCTCGAGTACTGAAGCACAGCCAGAGAAGCACAGAAATTAGGACATGTAAGAAATGTAAGCATAGGTTAAAAAAAAAACAAAGAGGAAAAAAAAAGGAAACAACAAACAGTAAGTGCCCTGGATGCTCAGGAGTCACCCAAGGAACCAATTCTCTTACCCAGACAGCAGTATTGCATGTCATGTTGTTCCCATCCCACCCCAAGCTCTAAAGCTCTGAAGCAAACCCAGCTTTGCAACAGCGAGGCCAGTCTGACCCCCCACATCCCACCATACCTCATCCCAACCCCGCAGCACAACGAGCAGCTCTCCAAAAGCCACACAGACACAGCTGGAAAATCTTTGCAACATCAACACACAGCCAGCAATTCCCAAACCCTCTTTAGTTACTTACTGGGGGTGAGTTTTATAGAGTCCCCCGTCGATCCCGACAGTGGTTCGCAGCCTTAGCACCTTTTTGTTCTCCCTCAGGCGGGTCAGTATGGCTGCTAGGGCAGCAGCACAGAGGTTGGCCGAGCGGAAGGAAACGATGGTGCAGACGTGCTGGACAGCGATGCAGTCCTCTTCAGAGGGAAACAAGTTCAGCTCCGTAAGGATCTCCTTTGTGTTGCTCAGACCTTCCTTGTATCTACCCCAAAACAAAGGAAAGCATCACCTAATGCAAGGGTATTAAGGCAGCACGTAATTTAATATCTGCACGTGGGCTCAAACAAATGAGAGAAGGCCAGGGCAGAACCCATCAGGCACTGTCATAATTGGTTCCCATAAACCAGGAGCGCCTTTCCCACTCTATACCCAAAAGCATTACGAGGCTACTCCCTGGAGATCAGTTTTCTGCAAGACATACAAATTGGCTGACCAAGTACAGAACAGGATGAAATATTTAGAGAGCACAGCAATAGATGCACACCTTTACTCAGCACAAGAGAAACTATTCGTCCACAGTGATTCCCCTTTAAAACACCAGAATCTGTCAGCTTTCCACGTGGTCATCCATTAGGTGACCTATGGCATGCACTACCTCTCTGCAGCCCCAGGATTTGGACATCACAGAAGCTGAAAACTGCAAAAATCCTCCCACATACTCAGGTCTCCAGAGAGATCTTAAACAGACTGTCTGTGATGGCTGACAAACCATTTGCTACTGGGGTATTTTGCTAAAACTTCATCTTTCATCACTTCTGCGTACAGAAGGATCAACTTTTCTCCTAGGCAAAAGAAAAACCAAGCCGAACAGCTGAGCATCAATTCCCAGTGCTCCCTGATTATGAAGGAATGTCAGTTATCATTGCTGTGAGTGTGAAATACTAACAGCCCCTCTCAAAGGGCACGTTGTAAGCTCTTACTTTTCCATTGCACACACGTGCTTCATTTCGATCTTGTCCTTAGTAAGCAGAGCTGTTGACACCTTCCCATTGAAGAGCAGACCTTCCTTTGTCATTTTTAGAAGAATGAGTCTTACAAGTTCCCCCAAATACAGGCTACTGATCATCTTCTCAAACCTGGAATGAGAAGCAAGAGGGATTACAGGTGTCCACCAGCTCACCGGAGCCATAGCAAGTTCAAGTATGTTCTTATGCAGGTCAATCATTTAAGCATCTACAAAAAGGGTTTGGATCCTAAGATACCTTCCTGAGGTCCTGGAACCCAACTTGAGCCTCTCGAGAAAAGTGAGTGATTAAAAAGACTAGTCAAAAACCTGCAAGCAGCTCAGCCACTAGAAGCAGTTTTGATGAAGCGGACTTTAAATATGCACTTTTTAAGTAATCACTTTTTAAGAAATCACTTACAATTGTTTTCCAGGATTGAGAGATCCCAGATCGAGCTCCCGATCGAACTCCGTGCGGAGGTCATCCAAAGCACCATCATCTCCAAAGGCACCCCACTCTGTGTTAATGCACATCCTGCCTTCATCACCTTCCACCAAATCGATGTGCCTCATTTCCTCCATGTAGCATGCGTTGGTGCCAGTACCTATGCATATTAGAACCAGTGTGGATAAATTACCCATTTGCCTCAGGTTCACTTTTTGTTTTAAGCCCACATGTTTGGGAATAAATCAATATATTGTCTTTGAAAGAACGTATACAACCTTGTGGTAAGGATGCTAATATCAAGCCACCTGTGTTCATTAAATAATCATTTAACAGTGAGTGAAAGTACAAGAAATTAATCTAAGGCTTGACTTGTTCAATTATTTTTTCCCCTATCTCAAATGTATCTCTATGTGCCTTTAAAAAGCCACCACAATGTGTAAAGTGGAAGGGTTGTGGAAAACACAGCTGATCCTATCAGACGTGAGAGGAATTCAGCTCTCTCTGGACAGACGGACAGTAGTTTCCTACACAGTCAGCAGAGAAGTTTATTATGCTGGTCACAACTGAACCCAGACAAAATGGGGACTGTGGCCTTTGATGGCAATGTGATCAGCATAAAAACAGCTGCTTTACAGAAGGCAGCCAGGCTTGACAACCTTACCATTGTTTTTTTTCCTCATTTTCTTCCTGTTCTTTCCTGTGCTGGCACACTCCCTTCTGCTCAAGATTTGTTAGGATTAAACAAATGAGGAAAAAAAGATGCTTAGTGAAGAGGAAAACTTACCAATTATGAGTCCAACTTCACAGTGTGGGTCATCATAGCCACAAGTCATCATGGTTCCTACGGTGTCATTGACCATTGCCAGAACATCAACGTCGATGTCCTAATAGCATGAGGATGAGGGGTTAATAGGGAAAAAACCCTACAAAGCCTTTGTACTTCACTAGTACTTTGAAGGCCTGGTTCAGGAAAGCTCTTCAGTTTGAAGACATGCTACTTCCCCTAATAACACTATCCCCACAACACTAGAAAGTAAAAAATAACTCTGAATTCTCAAGTTATTCTTGGCCAGACAGGGTCTATCGCTGCAGGATTTTTTACCCGATCCATCCTTCTTTACCAGAAAGCAATTCATATCAGTTTGAATCTTGTGATAAACTGGCACTAGTGTATCTGTCCTCACAGGCTGAATTCTGGCAGCTTGTTTATGCTAGGATAATGTCCCACCCCACGAGCAGACCCCAAGAAACTGGGGGATTGACAAATTGATCCCAGAAAATTTGACAGAAAATACATAATATATAGAAAATATATAAAGGCAAATATTCAATACAAGGCCATGCACCCACATCACACACGAGTAAAAAGCCTTTCCATCAGAGATATGCAGGTTTCTTTTCCACCCTGAGGTAACTCAATAAAGCCTGATCAAAGTTATCAACAATTCCTGTAGCACAGATGCCAAGACTAGCAGGGAGCTGGACTTCACCCAGGAAGTCTCAGGTCCATCATTTCTGCCAACCACAGCAAAACTGACACAGATAACGAAGTGAATGGAAATCAAGAATCAATTTTTACCAGGTAGGAAAACCCAAGAGCTTCCTTTTTACT